>NC_049230.1:54330718-54650995 GCF_011100685.1 Canis lupus familiaris
GTTTTCTTTTAATCTCCTACCTGGAAGTTCATTCTAAGCCTGGTTGCCAGTTGGGAGTGTCAGTACTCAATGTGAAGACTTTCATTCATTCCCCATTTTCTCATTCATTTCCCCCAGCTGGGTTCACTTTTCTGCAGTAGAGTCCTTTGGTTTTACCCACTCTGGGGAATAAACCATCTGTTTTCTGTTGGAATTGTTGGGATATGACAGAGACAGTCACCTTGGAGGGTGGGCTCTAAGGTTACCAACTACTCTATAAACTGTCTTTCAACAAATTCCTTGTGGTTCAATCTTCCCTTTCACCTCTGCTGCCAGTAGTACTTGGTACTCAATTCCTGAGCCTTTGAGGGGTTCTGCACTCTCCTCACTGCTGGTTTAGAACTCCATTTTTCATATCCATTAAGTTGGTTCCCATTCATTGATCTACTTTCCAATTTCAAAATTATCCCATTTTCTTTGCCATTGTAGTATGTTAAGAATTCCTTTTCTGACATTTTAAAGGAGTTTCAGGAGGGAACAGTGACAAATGCCTGTGTTTGATCTGCTTCATCTAATCAGAAACTCTGGCTCTTTTTTTTCATGATATTTAATTCTTTTTGATATTTCCCAGAACTTCTTAGTCATTTTAATCACAGCTGTTTTGTAGTCTCTAGCTCTTGGATCTATCATGTGAGGTTGTGGCAGGATTGGGAGGGGGGAGGGTGTCCAAACCTACTGATGGTTTTATCACTGACCTTCTCTTATTACTGCTATTGTTTGTAATTTTTTCTTTGTGAGCTCATCTGTGGGGACCTTTGTCAGTGGGGTGAGCTTGAGTGAAAGTCAAGGCCCTCTAGTGTCTAGTGAGTATTCACATTTGTTTCTGCCTTGTGCACAGGGCATCTCCAGCCAGAGACCCCTGTAGATATTAAGTTCTTGCTTTCAGGGTAGGGTCTCCAGAACACACCGGGAAGCAGGGTAGTGTAAATTTAAATCCCAAATACCTTGAGGCTAAGTCTGTGGTTACAAATTCCCAGAGATGCCTGTGTCCCATCCGAAGCCCAGGCAGTTGCAGAGCAGCTTCATGGTGATCTGTCTGAGCAGGGAGTGGGTTTCTTTTTATTTGTTTGTTTTTGATCCTCATCTACCTTTTCACTGAGAAAATAACTCAGAAGAGTCTGGCTTGGAGGTGGGTCTCATTTACAACTCCCTGCTTTGCAGAGCCCAAAGCCTTATTTCTTGTCCCCACGGGGACCGTAAAATCCAATCCTCAGGCTGCTAAGACCCACAGCCCTGCCCGCCTGGTGCGACACAGCAGCCAGCACCAGCCTTCCTGATTCTCGCTCTGGTTTTCAGCTACTTCTTTGTTTTTATCCCTGGGGAGGTCCCTTCCTTTCTGGCAAGCTCAGCCGTGCATTTAGGAGGATATTTGTTATATTTTAGCCACCATATCCAAGTAGTATTTGTAGCAGGATGGTTTTCCACTGTGTAACTCACCATTCTGCTAGAAATGGAGTCCTGTGTTTTTTGTTTGTTTCCAACCTCTTTTGCATCTCTGAATACCTCAGAGCAGAGCATCAGTAGAGGCCTATGAATGTCCAGAAAATGAAATCCAATTGCCATGTTTTCACCTAATTACCTAATTGGTGATTTTGCCAAAGGCCACAGCAAAACTGAGTCAGAGTTGCTGTGGCAGTCCTGCTGTTCAGAGCAGGATCTCAGGGAACATTCAAGACCTATCCTGGGCTGGACTCAACCTACCGTGGGTACCGCCTGATGTCCAGCTAGGGCGCCTCAGCACCCTGCCCTCCAGCCACACATCTATTCACAAGCTCTCCCCCAGCCTTCTTTGACCGTGTTGATTCCACCTCTCACCAGCTTTGCTGTGTCTGCTTGCTTGTTGTCCAGCCTCCCTCACTAGACTTGCACTCCCTGGGCCAGGCCCTGTTGTTTTTTCTCTGTATCTCCAGCATCCTCACGGTAACAGTGCAAACATGCGAGGCGTTTGGTAAATGTGTGTCTAATGTGTGAATGAGCCAGTTAGCATTCCCACACAACCAGCTCCAAATGCCGACTTTAGATTTTTACAAAATTAAAGCAGCTGTTAAAGCCCCATCACTAAACCAAATCGTAGCCATCCTCCTGCCTGGCAGACACCAGCCTTGCACCGTAGGAGCAGAACTATCTGGCATTTTAATAGGGAGGTGGCAGGTCATTTGGTATAAAATGGTCTCTTATTAGCCCTCCCAAGAGCAGCGCTGCTCTATCTGGGGGAGGAGGGGAAGAGGGACTTGGTCACTGACTCCTCCTCCAAATCTACCCTCCTCCTCCCCTGGGTGACTGGGGATTCGTGCCCCAAGTTTGGAAAAGGGAGATCTCTTTCCACAAGGAAAACTGGGTGCGTGATTCCCCAAACCTGTGTAAATGGATGAAACGGTTGCAACCACTGGCTCACAGTGTTTACAAAGCACTTTCTCTCTGAAATCTCTCTCTGACGAAGACATACTCTGAAGGGACTTGCTCAAAGTCACACCAGGCCAGGGTCCAGGCTGCACTATTCCAGCAGAGCAGCCACTCACTAGCCACCTATTGCCACTGAGTGAGAACTTAAAATGTGGCTGGTCTGAATTTAGATGTGCCTTAAGTGTAAAACACATGACAGCTTTCAAAGACTTCAAAGTATGGAAAAAAAATCCCAGTAATAATTGTAATATTTGTGACATGTCAAAATCATAATATTTTGGGTATATTAGGTTAAATACAAATATTATTAGAATGAATTCCACCAGTTTCTTTTTACTTTGTTTTAATGAAGCTGCCAGAAAATTTTAAATTACCTATGTGGTTTGCATTTGTGACTTGAGTCCTATTTCTTTTTATTTTTTTTTAAGATTTTTTTTTTTTTTTTTCATGAGAGAGAGGCAGAGACACAGGCAGAGGGAGAAGCAGGCTCCATGCAGGGAGCCTGATGTGGGACTTGTTCCTGGGATTCCGGGATCACACCCTAAACTGAAGGCAGATGCTCAACCACTGAGCTACCCAGGCGTCCCTTGAGTCCTATTTCTATTGGTTGCTAGTGGTGCAAGAGCAGGGCCTTGTCTGTTATATCCTGCACAGAGCAGGAGGGCAAGAATTCTATGCTGAATGAATGAATGAATGAATGAGTGTTTGTTCAACACCACTTGGTATTGGCTTCTAAATGAAACAGTTCACTTTGGCTGTGAAGGCAAGTCATCTGCCGTTCTCCATCTATTTTCTACCTTCGCATGTATATCCTCTTCATGAGATGCACAGCCATGAATGCAACCAGATTTTAAGAACTGACTCTGTCCTAACTCGGGGTCCCTTGGAAGCAGAGTCTGAGTTAAGTGACCTCAGGAGGCAGGAAAGCAGGGCCAGGCTTGGAAGAGGAATGATGTGGGTATCCTGTCCTGCTGTAGGCAAAGGAGAATCTTATTCAACCAGGAACTCTGGAAGCATACAGAATGCCTCCCAGAATTGTCATCCAGAAGCTGAGAGGTGGGAGCATCTGTCCACTAGCTCCAGGCCTCCATTGCAGGAGGTTGCTGGGGGGACCTTTACTCTCCCACACTTCTAAGATGTGCTAGTGGCTTCAGGAGCCCTTGGGAAAAGACCTTAGGCAGAAGAGCATCCACTAGGGGTGCCTGGGTGCCTCTGTTGGTTAAACATCTGCCTTTGGCTCAGATCATAATCTTGGGTCCTGGGATTGAGCCCCGCATCAGGCTCTTTGCTCAATAGGGATTGTTTCCTCCTCTCCATCTCCCTCTGTGATCTCTCTTGTGCTCTCTCAAATAAATAAATAAAATATTTTTTAAAAGAAAAAGAAAAGCATCCACTTGAGGTGGCACACTCTGACTCGTCAGAGAGTCAGGACTGTCCACTTCATTGCATCAAAGAAAATTCAGAATTGCTGGGCGCCTGAGTGGCTCGGTTGAGTGTCTGTCTTCTGTTCAGGTCGTGATCCTGGGGTTCTGGGATGGCGTCCCATGTCAGGCTTCCCGGTCCATGGGGAGCCTGCTTCTCCCTCTCCCTCTGCCTGCCACTCCCCCTGCTTGTGCTCTCTCTCTCTGTCAAATAAATAAATAAAATCTTTTAATTAAAAAATAAAATTTATAACTGCTACAACAATAGACAAAGATCAGCAGCTGAACGTCAGAGTGGTGCATAGAATGGGATATGGCTTATGGACAGTTTCTGGAAAGCTAGCTGACACCTTGTTTGTTTGTTCATAATGCATTCATGCATTCATTCAGTTGTCAACCAATACTTCTTGTACACCACTTCTAGGTAAAGTCTGGGCCCACCCCAGAAAGGATGACAGAATGAAAGAGAGAGGGTAAGGATGTTCTCATATCAACCAAGTGGAACCTTTTCTAATTCACAAATTGGGTAAATCACTTGCAAACTTCAATCCCTTAATCTTCATTGGTAACAGGGTACTGATGCTGAATTGTTGGGTGACAGCACTCAAAGCCTCTGATGAGGGCTCAGCCTCTTCTTGGGTTAAGCAAGAAATTAACTTAGAAATTAACTCTCCCAGAGGCTGTGTGTGGCTGGCTCAGTCAGTTAAGCATCCCACTGATGATTTCAGCTCAGGTCACAATCTCAGGGTCATGAGATCAAGCCCCGTGTTGGGCTCCCAAGCTCAGGGGGAAGTCTGCTCAAGATTCTCCCTCTACTTCTGCCCCTCTCCCTGCTTGCTTGAACTCTCTCTCTCTCTTTCTAATAATAAATGAATAAATTAAACCTTAAAAAAAAAGAAATTAACTCATTCTGCCTTCCTGTATTCGTTCAGCCTGCAACCCCTGAGTGTCTGCTAGGTGCTGGGTGCTGCACGGTCTGGGGGTGTGGTGGTGAGTGAGAAGGATGCCCTGTGCTCAAGAGCTCACAGTCTGAAAGGAGAGAGGGTGTCACCCTTGTAGAGAATCTGGAGGTAGGCTCCAAGCCCTGAGGAGAGAAGGGAGGGGCTGCATCCTGCTAGGTCCTGGAAAGCTTTCTGGAGGAAGTGCAACCAAACATTCACCCCAAGGCCTCTGGGCCCCAGATGTGAGCTTCTGGCATAGACCAGTCCTGGCTGAACCCCATAACTGGCTACTTGGCAAAGGACATTGGCAAACCCAGGCTGACTCTAGGCCATTTGCATATCATTTGCATCAATCTGCATATGTGGTGGCACAGCCTGGTCTCTTATGCATTTAAATTGCAAGTTATTTGTCTCTCTTTGAAAGCTCTCATTTTTTTCCCCAAGAGGGGCTGGCTCCATCTCCCCTGCTTGCCCTTATAAAGACTGTTGAGTTTGCCCAGCACAATGGAAGGCTCTAGATTTGGGGTGGAATATATACTTTTTATTCCGAACTTCATAGTACTTTATTTTTAAGGGCCCCATGATAGCCTGGTACAGAACAGGGTGTTGGGCATGTGCACCCCATGTTATATATAGGGAAGCTGAATCAGAGAGATTTTGATTGTTTTGTTTGTTTGTTTGTTTGTTTGTTTGTTTGAAGCAGGGTGCCCAACCTCACTTGGCATGCTGGAGGTAAGTCCATGACTAAGGATCTGATCCCATGGTGAGAGGAACCCCAGAGGTCACCTCTTAGTAGGAGGAAGTTCAGAGAGGGGCAGGGACTTGCCCAAGCCACACAACTGATCCAGAATGCAGCCTTCGCTCCCACAGCTCTGCCTAAAGACAATGGGCCCCTCTGCCAAGCTACTTGTTTTGGCTGCTGTGTCAGTGGCCTGAGCTACTTCAAAGAACATCTTCCCCATAAATACCAAGTGTATTGATTTCTACCTACTTGGGTTGTTGTTTAAGCCTGGTGAGTAAGTGTCACCCAGCCTAGCACATCACATTCAATGAGGACCTGACTTGGCCAGATATGAGCTAGCAGGAGCCCTTACTGGTGATCTAAATGGAGACTTTCTACGGTGCAGAAGGTGTGGTTCACTCCATCGTAGAGGGTGCCGAGTCCCTCCTTGTACTCAGCAGATGCACCCTTGACTTGACTGTGAAGACCAAACTCGTGGACATCAGCTTGTACTTTAAAATCTATTAACAGGGATCCCTGGGTGGCGCAGCGGTTTAGCGCCTGCCTTTGGCCCAGGGCGCGATCCTGGAGACCCGGGATCGAATCCCACATCGGGCTCCCGGTGCACGGAGCCTGCTTCTCCCTCTGCCTATGTCTCTGCCTCTCTCTCTCTCTGTGTGACTATCATAAATAAATAAAAATAAAAAATAAAAAAAATTGAAGAGCAATAAAATCTATTAACAGAATAGGGTGGGAACTTACTCAAGGCCAATATTGAGTCTAGCTGATGGTCATGTCATTTGGAGATCTTATAAGAAGAGAATGATGTAATTCACTGTTAATAACAGCTCCCGGGATCTCTGGGTGGCGCAGCGGTTTGGCACCTGCCTTTGGCCCAGGGCGTGATCCTGGAGACCCGGGATCGAATCCCACATCAGGCTCCTGGTGCATGGAGCCTGCTTCTCCCTCTGCCTGTGTCTCTGCCTCTCTCTCTCTCTCTGTGTGTGTGACTATCATAAATAAATAAAAATTTATATAAAAAAAATAACAGCTCCCATTTACTGAGCACTTTATTGCATGCATGTATGGTGCTGGACTTTCACTCAGGATATTTCCATTCCTCATCCTGCAAGACAGAGACTGTTATTCTTGTTATACAAGTGAGGCCACTGAACCTCAGTGAGATAAAGGACTCTGTTCAACAAAGTATCAGGGTCAAGACTCAACATTGGGAGTAGCTGGCTCCAGACCACAACAAAACCATATTACTTCCAATGTCAAGCCTAAAACTAGACCTAACATGAGCATTAACTTATAAGTCTTAGGCAATATACTGTAATGATTTACAAAGCACAGACTTGCTGATAGTGGAAGAGTACTTATATCAGATTAACCTTCTGCTGGTAACAATGATAAAATCTGGACAAATATATAAAACACATCTGTTTGGAACTACTAGAGAGTGACCAAAAGCAGACAGAAACTGGAGGAGATATGACCCTTGAGAAAAGGAAACCATACGGTGAGAGACACATTTATCTGGCCTTTCCCCTGAAGGCATTCTCCAGTTTATATAGTGCATAGGGGAGTAGAACACAAACAGAAATCAAAAATCTTATTAGCTGAAGAGTAGGAAATTGGAGTTTAGAGCCTCTAGAGAGCTGGAAATTGAGAGAGAAAAATCCCAGAAAAGAGAGCCACTTAGGGAGAAAACTCCCCTAAGTCCTTGGCTGACTCTGGCATGGGTTCTGACACTAAGGAGAAAACACAGCTGGAGGACTGAAAATGCTGAGCAGAGATTTCTGTAGCTGGTTGGCATTGAGGAAACACATTTCCTAGTTCAGATTTCATCAAGTTAGAGTGGTTTGTTAAACACAAGGCTTTTCAGTGAGATCCTGGGAGACAATGACTTAGAAGTAAACCTGTCCTAACGAAGTCTAACACCAAGCCTCTACAAAATCAAGGTAAAGGGCCAAAAATTTAATAGGACAATATACAAAATTCTTCAGAGGAAGATAACACAATCCAGAATTTCTACATTGTATCACACAATGACCAGCATAAATTTAAAAATTGCTAGATATGGGATGAGACAGGAAAATGTGACACATAGACAATTTTTTTTTAAGTCAGTAGAAACAGATCAAAGACAACCCAGAGGGGCACCTGGGTGGCTCAGTGGTTGAGCATCTGCCTTCAGCTCAGGTCATTATCACCAGATCCTGGGATTGAGTCCTGTACTGGGATCCTGGCAGGAAGCCTGCTTCTCCCTCTGCCTGTGTCTCTGCCTCACTCTCTGTGTCTCTCATGAATAAATAAATGAAATCTTAAAAAAAAAAACATATGTTGGAACTAGTAAGTAAACTTTTATTTAATTTTTTCCTTAAATTTAAAGATTTATTTAGTTATTTGAGAGAGAGAAAGAAAGAGTGAGCACACAAGCAGGTGGGGCAGGGAGAGGGAGAGAGAATCCTAAGTATACTCTGTGCCGAGTGGAGCCTGATATCTGGCTCAATCCCACAACCTTGAGATCATGGCCTGAGCCAAAACTGAGATTCAGACACTCAACCAAATGCTGTGCTACCCAGATGCCCTAGTAAGCAAACTTTTAAGTCCTTATGATACATTTGTTAAAGAGTCTATGGGAGGGATACCTGAGTGGCTCAGTGGTTGAGCATCTGCCTTCGGCTCAGGTCATGATCCTGGCCTAGTATTGCGTCCTGCATGGGCTCCCCACAAGGGGTCTGCTTCTCCCTCTGCCCCTCTGTGTCTCTCATAAATAAATAAATAAAATCTTTTTAAAAAAAGTCTATGGGAAAAGGCAATTATAATGGATGAAGACATGAGAAATTTTAGTAGTACATTAGTTTCCTAGAGCTGCCAGAACAAAGTACCTCAGATTGGATGGTTTATTCTCTCAGAAATTTATTCTCTTGGGAGGTCCTTGGGTGGCTCAACGGTTTGGCACCTGCCTTTGGCCCAGGGTGTGATCCTGGGGTTCTGGGATCGAGTCCCACATCAGGCTCCCTCTGTGGAGCCTGCTTCTCCCTCTGCCTGTGTCTCTGCCTCTCTCTCTGTGTGTGTCTTTCATGAGTAAATGAATAAAATCTTAAGAAAAAAAAGAAAAAAAAATTTATTCTCTCACATATCCAGAGGCTAGAAGTCTGAAATTTAGGTGTTGGCCAGGGTTAGTTCCTTCTGAAGGCCCTGAGGAACAATCTATTCCATGCCTGTCTCCTAGCGTCTGGTGAGGCTGATAATCCCTGATGTTCCTTGGCTTGTGTGTGCATCACTCCAATCCTAACCTCCCTCTTCACATGGTATTTTCTTGGTCTCTCTTCTTTTCTTTCTTTCTCTTTTTAAGATCTTATTTATTTGAGAGAGAGGGAGAGAGAGAGAGAGAGAGAGAAAGAGAGAGCATGAAGGGGGTGAGGAGGGGGAGAGGAAGAGAGAGAAGGAGACTCCCGCTGAGCAGGGAGTCTATATGGGGTTCGATCCCAGTACCCTAAGATCATGACCTGAGCCAAAGGCAGACGCTCAACTGACTGAGTCCCCCAGGTGCCCCTCTCTCCTTTTCTTACAAGGACACCGGTCTTACTGGATTGAGGACTCACCTTACTCCAGTGTGGCCTCATTTTACTAATTACATCTGTAATGACCCTATTTTCAAATAAGGTCATATTATGAGGTCCTGGGGCTTAGGACTTCATATCTTTTTTTGGAGCAGGACATAAAAAGGAGATAAGGAAACTTTTTTTTTAAAGCATCAGATCAAATTCTAAACTATAAAATCAATATCTCAAAAGTCAAATGTTCACTGGATGGGATTAAAAGCCATATAAACATCCCCTGGATGGGCTAGACCCAATTTAAAAAGACAAGTTTAAAATTAAAATTAAAATTTTTTAAAGATGTATTTGTCTATTTTGAGAGAGAGAGAGAGAGTGTATGGTGCAGGGGGAAGAGGGAGAAGGAGAGAGAGAATCTTGAGCAGACTCCCCACTGAGCACATAGCCCAATTCAGAGCTCAATCTCACGACCCTGAGATCACGACTGAGCTGAAACCAAAAGTCAGATGCTTAACCAACTGAACCACCCAGGTGCCCCAAGGACCAATAAATTTAAAGGCAGGTCAATAGGGGCACCTGGGTGGTTCAGTTGGTTAAGTGGTTGCCTTTGGTTCAGATCATGATTTCAAGGGTCCTGGGATTGAGCTCTGAGTCAGGCTCCCTGTTTAGCAGGGAGTCTGCTTTTTCCCTCTGCTCCTCCCCTTGTGCCCTGTCTCCATCTCTTTCTCTCTCTCAAATAAATAAATAAAATCTTTAAGTACAGGTCAATAGAAATTACCCACACTGAAGCATGAAGAAAAAAATGACAAAAATGAACAGAATCTCAATAATCTGTGGGATGGGATTGAGCAGTCTTAACACACATGTAATTGGAGTCCCAGGGGAGAAGAGTCAGATAATAGGGCAGAAAAGAAGTAGGTGATGAAAAAATATTGGCTGAGAATGTTCTGTTTGAAAAAACAGTCAAGGATGTTCAGTAAACCCTAATCATGATAATGACAAAGAAGACTGTACTTAGGCACACCATGGCCAGACTGCTGAAAACCAGCAATCAAGAGAGAATCTGGGAAGCAGCTGGAAAAAAAAGAAAAGAGAAGAGAAGAAAAGAAACAAACCAAAGAACCAAGACAATTATGCAATGAACAATGATGTAAGAGACAACAGACTTCTCATAAAAACAATGTAAGTCAGAAGACAATGGAGCAACACCTCAAAAATGATGAAAGGGAAAAAAATCTATTAGAATGCTCAGTGAAATATCTTTCCAAATGGAAAAAGATTTTAAATTCTTGGGTAAATAAAAGTAGAGAATTTGTTGCCAGGAGACCTGTATGATAAGAAATGCCAGTGCTATGTGGGTGGTTCAGTTGGTTAAGTGTCAACTTTTGATCTCAGCGTAAGTCTTGATCTCAGGGTCGTGAGTTCAAGCCCCACGTTGGGCTCCACACTGGGTGTGGAGCCTATTTTAAAAACAAAGAAATGCCAAAGAAAGGTTTAGGGTTTTTCCTAAGCATTTTACTTATTTTTTTATTTTTATTTTTTAGAGAGGGAGAGAGGTGAGGAGGGACTATGGGGGGGGGGAGAGAGAGAGAGAGAGAGAGATCTTAAGCAGGCACCATGCCCAGTGTGGAGCTCAATGCAGGGCTCCATCTCATAGCCCTGAGTTCGTGACCTGAGCTAAAATCAAGAGTTTTAACCAACTTCTTCCCTGGGACTCCAATTACATGATTAAACAATCATGTTTAACCAACTGAGCCACCCAGATGCCCTCATATTAGGTTTAAGGGAAATTATTTACCAGATAGAATTTCAGATTGACAGGGGAAAAAAAATAGCTCCGGTAATGTTAAAGACATAAGTGGGTACATAAGACAATTTTTCTTTTCTGAACTTCTTTAAAAATAATGGACTC
The DNA here is from genome assembly GCF_011100685.1 of Canis lupus familiaris. Classification (NCBI taxonomy): domain Eukaryota; kingdom Metazoa; phylum Chordata; class Mammalia; order Carnivora; family Canidae; genus Canis; species Canis lupus. The sequence continues at coordinate 54,341,725 of NC_049230.1, forward strand.
CTTAAAGCAAAAATATCAGTGCATTCTGGGATTTATTACATATAAAAGTAAAATATATGACCACAATAATACAAAAGACAGGAGAGGCAAAAATAAAATTCTACTTTTGTAAAGTTCTTACAGAATATATGAAGTAATGTTTTATTACCAGAAGGTAAATGGTGATAATTTAAGAATACATATTGTAGCCCCTCCTAGAGCAACCAAAGATATAAAGAGGTATAGCTAAAAAAGTAAACAAAGACAGAATGGAATATTTATAAATACTTGATTAACCCAACAGAAGGCAGTGAAAGAGGCACGGAGAAGAGAAGGAACAAATAGATGATAAATAGCAAGAGGCTAGATGTAAACCTACCTACTACGACGAGTACATTTAATGTAAAAGGACTAGACACTCCAACGGAAAGGCAGATACTGTCAGACTTGGTTTTAAAAATAGTCTTGTGTGAGTTCAGGGTCTGTAAATGGGAGGATTAAATGAGCTTGTGCATCAGAGCTCTGAGCCCCGTGCCTGGCCCACAGTGGGTGCTTCTTAAGCAAAAACTCTGAGTCTGATTTTACAATCCCATTTTCTGGGAAGCCTGTCAGTGAGCTTCCTGTGGGGAGGCCCCAGTCAGCCATCCACACAGCATCCCGCCCTGCTGAGCATTCATCCACCTGGCCTTTGTGGAACACCAGCTTCATGCAGACAGGCAAGGCCCTCCTCACTGGCAGCTGCGTGTGGGTTATTTGTCCACTTTTCAGGGGCAGGGAATGGCCCTCCCCCCTTTACTCGCTCTAAAGCAGCAGGGCAGGGGAGGTGAAGGCACAAACAAATGGATGATCAAAGCCAGGGCTGGAGCCGAGCTTGCCTGAGGCTGGCCAGGGTCGGCAGCTTGTGCCAATGTGGCCGCCTCATGTTGCCCGGCGCCCACTCCTCCCCTGGAAGCTGCTTACCAGTGTCCAGTGTCCCAGCACTGCCTGCAAGGCCTCTCCCCTGGAGGAGCTCCCACTTTCTGGCCTATAGGGTCAGCCCCTCCCTTATCCTTGGCTCCCACCGCCAAGCCAAAGCATCTCTGGTCAACAGTTGTGGTACAGAACAGCAAGGCAATGTCATGGGGTTGAAGGAGGACAAGGTGCCTTAGGCTCTGTCAGGCCAGGGTGGGCTCTATAGGCCTGGGCTACTGCTTGCTAGTTTGGTGGTCCTTGTGGGTAAGGAAAGGAGGCTGGGGGATCCCGGGCTGTACCTCTTGGTCCCTCCCTCCCCACCCCACCGCACCCCATCTCTGGCCTTTCAATTGAATTCAGAGCTTTGAGGACCAACGTGCTGTTTCTAGCAACTTCCTCCACTGTCCAGTCCAATGGTCTCCTCCTCCTCCGAATCCCTGGTCACTACCCCACCTCCTCATGAAGGTAATCTCCATCTACCATGATGCCTAACACATGATGCCTAATCTCCATCTACCATGATGCCTAACATCTACCATGATGCCTAACCAGTTGTACCTGTTTCTGTCATCTGTATATAAGACATCTTTTGCACAGGATGTTTGTGAGCTTTGTCTATATTGTGGCTTATAGTTATAGATCATGCATCTTGAAAGCTGGACAGTTGTCTACCACGCGGATAGTTTGCAATTCATTTATCCTTCATTTTTTTCTACAGCTGCAGGACAGTTGGGTTCACTCCATTTAGGACTATTACCAATAGTGCCATGGTGAATATTGCAGGTCACGTCCTTTGGTGAACGCACGGATGTGCTTCTGTTGGATCTGTGCCTAGAAGCGGAAGTGCTGCGTTAGAGGGCAGGGCGTGCTCAGCTGGAGTAGACCTAGTGCACGCTTCCCACGGTGGTTTGACCAATTCACATTCCCACCGGCCACGAGGCTTTCTGGTTGCTCATCTGGCCCACCAACACTTGGTACTGTGGGTCCCCCTCCCCGAAGCTGTGCTGGAATCTGAGGTGGTAGCTCCCTGTGGTCCTAACTTGTGTCCCTTCCGATGAGTCATGAAGCTGAGCACCTTCTCATGTGTTTGTTGATCATTTGGATATTCTCTCGTACTTTAATTCAAGCATTTCTTCCCCGTTCCCCCATGTCTTCCCTCTTGAATTGTCTGCCTAGGTCTTACTGATTTACAAGGCCAATCTGCACTGCCCCACAAACTCAGAACCACAGTAGTTGGGCCATGTTCTTACTGGAGCTGGTGACAGGGTTTCAAACAAAAGACATACTAAATCACATAAAATTAATCTGATTTGAATTGATTTTGTATTTGATCAATGTGTCTTGGTCTTATGGTTGTCTAAGAGCTACAAGGAATTTATGCCTCATTTTATGTTGGTACATGTTTAAGTAACACCACGGTAAAAACTATTCAACGCATCAGTGTCGGCCCGTGAGAGATCCCCTTTTCCTCTCGGTAAACAGGAGATTTTCAAGACACAGATCCAAACTGGTGATTCCCCTGCGTAATGCATCTCAGAGGATCCCTTCTGTCTGAGATGGAGATGAGGCTCCTCAGCCCGACACTGTTGCCTCCCATGCTTGCCTCATACCTGTACCTGCTGCCCATGGTTCTTTCTGAATCATGATCTCTCACACCCCAGGGTGTGTCTGCACCGGCCCCCAGTTCCTGCTGCCACTACCATGGCCACCCCATTGGCTTAGCATTACTTCCTCGCTCAGACCTCCACTTAATTGCCACTTCTCAGGGAAGCCCTCACGAGGCCCCTAAGCACACCGTCCCAACTGAGCACTGTCCTTCTCTGTATAATCTCGATTGTGATTTTTTTTTAAAATTTTTATTTATTTATGATAGTCACAGAGAGAGAGAGAGAGGCAGAGACATAGGCAGAGGGAGAAGCAGGCTCCATGCACCGGGAGCCCGACGTGGGATTCGATCCCGGGTCTCCAGGATCGCGCCCTGGGCCAAAGGCAGGCGCCAAACCGCTGCGCCACCCAGGGATCCCTCGATTGTGATTTTTGATTTAATTGTGGCATTCTAGACTGCAAGTTCTATGAAAGCAAGAACAGTATTTTTTTCCCGACTTTTTTTTTTTCCACCAATGTCTGTGCCAGTGTTTGGCATAGAGAGGACACAGTGGATGTTTGTTGAGTGACTTAACGACCCACGCTGTGTGACCCTCTGGCTGTACTGATGCTGAAAGGCAGGGAGGGCCCAAGGTCACATGCAGGAGGGGATGGAAGGCCTGGGGCCAAGTTCTTCTTGTCCAGTCACACGGAATGAGACAGAAAGTCCTCTTTGGCCAGCATCACGGGCCCTGGAGACTGCTCAGTATAATCTAGCCCAATTCCTTTGTGCCTCAAATGAGGAAGTTAAGTACCAAAGAGAGGATAATGATTGTCTAGAATTACTCAGTGAGACAGAGCTTGGCTAGGTCTAGGACCCACTTGCCTGAAACTCAACATGCTTTGATCTGCCCCTAACTGTCCCAGAGGCAGGAGACCCAGGGGGTCATGGGAGTGGAGGTCATGGTTCTCACAATCCTGATTGAACGCCTCTGAGCATGGCTGGGTTTCCCCGCCGCATGCAGACAGGAGACTGATGACAAAGGCCTTCCTTGTCCTCCTCCAGAATCTATTCTAGAGTCTCATGGGGCGGTATTGAATTCTTGTCTATGGGAAGGTGGAAGAGGGCAGGAACATTCTGGAGTGAAGACTGGGGATACTCTGAGTGAGGCAGGAAGAATAATTCAGTGAGGAAAACTCTAGCTGCCAGGCAAATGCCCCCTAGTCCCTGGCCTGGTCTGGATGCTGTGATGGGGAGAACTGCACACAGTAACTCACTTAACCCTTTTGAGGCAGAGGCAGGTGACATTTTTTATTTTATTTTATTTTTTTAGATTTTATTTATTTATTCATTCATGAGACACACACACACAGAGAGAGAGAGAGAGAGAGAGAGAGGCAGAGACACAGGCAGAGGGAGAAGCAGGCTCCATGCAGGGAGCCCGATGTGGGACTCGATCTCGGAACTCCAGGATCATGCCTTGGGCCCAAAGCAGGTGCTAAACTGCTGAGCCACCCAGGGATCCCCAGATGACATTAAAAAAAAAAAAAAAAGATTGTATTTATTTATTTATTTGAGAGAAAGTGAGAGAGATCACAGAGGGAGAGAGAGAAGCAGACTCTCCACTGATCAGGGAGCCCGATTTGGGGCTCAATCCCAGGACACTGGGATCATGACCTGAGCTGAAGGCACACATTCAACTGACTGAGCCACCCCGGCGCCCCAGCAGATGATATTTTTTAATTAAAATTTTTTATTAAAAAAATAAAAATAAAAAAAATAATTTTTTTTATTGAGCTAACTGTAGATTGAGATGCAGGTGTGAGAAGTGATGCCAAGAGAGCCCAGGTACCCTGCCCCTGGTCGCCCCCAACAGAAAAGTGTGGCAAAACGACAGGCTGATGTCCCAGCTGGGGCATGGGCACAACACAACCCACCCCGCTCACTCAGCCTTCTGCTTCTCCTCCTTTGCACCTGCACTTAGTTCCATACAATTTTGTCACAGGGTGTCCCTCGGCGTCAGGATCCATCACCACAAGAGTCTCTGCTGCTGTTCCTTTATAACCACACCCCATTTCATCCCCATTCAGCTGTCCTGAATCCCCAACCATGTCTAATCTGTCCAACATTGCTAAAATGTTATTTCAAAAAATGTTATCTGAACAGAATCGCAGAATACGTAACTTTTGGGGATTGGCTTTTCCCCTTGGCAGGTGCTGCTTTTGGAGCCAATGTCGCTTTTGGGGCCAGCTCCCATCTACATGAGCTCCTAGTCCCAGGGGGTGGGTCTTGTCATTCCCATTGTACAGCTGAGCAAACTGAGCCCTTGAAAGTCCAGAGCTAGTGCTCTTGATGGTCACTGAAGGGGAAGAGAACACAGGGAAGTGGGCTGTGGGTCAGGGACGCGATGCCTGTCCCCAGCCTTTCACAGCCCCTCTGTCATCCACCCTGTCCCCTGCCTGCCCTGCGGGTGAGCGTTCTCCTGTGTCCCTCCAGGCCCTCCCCTGGGCTGCGTCTGCCCTCCACAGAGACGCGGTGACTGGGGCTGCTGGATCGCAACCCAGTCTCCTAACCCGAGGCCCAGCTTGGGCCCTGAGAAGTTATGCGACTCAAGCGGGCACCCGATCCTCTGAACCTCAGGTCCCCTCTTGGTGAGCCAGGGGGAGGGGCAGGATCGCACCCTGCAAACCCGCGAAGATGCAATGAGGCGACGTGTGAGAAGCAGTCAGCAAAGTGCCAGGCGCAGAGTGAGCCCCCAGCTCACGGCGCAGTGAGCCGCCCGCGGTCCCATTTGGCAATGAATTATGTATGGCCTTCTGGCAGCCCCTCTTGCGCTGGGGCTGGCGTTCTCGGAGCTTCTCCTGGGCCTCTCTCTCCAGTGAGGGGCGCAGGCTCCCCCAGGTGGGCGGGCGGCATTCTTTGTCTCTCCTGCAGCTACTGCTGCCTCCCCCCACCCCACTCTCCAGGCTTCCCTGAGCTTCTGGAGCCTGGTTCCCCAGGATGCCCATTTCACAGGCTGGAGAACCAAGGTCTGGGATCAGCTCAGGAACATAATAAGATGATAATAATAGAAACAGCAAGAGCATCAATAACATCAGTAATGACCATGGTACCAGCAAGGCTTTACTGCGCTGGTCTGATGTGCAGGGCACTTGAACAGGCCGTTGTGCATGCCGGGGACTGGGAGGGCCCCTGTGCAACATTGTCGTAGGTGCTGGCACCCAGTGGGCAACAGGAAAGAGACCCACCCTGGAGGAGCTCGCACTCCACGGAGAGGGAGGGAGAGAGAGAGAGAGAAGGCAATTAATAAAGGAGTCCTTGGGCGGCCCCGGGTGGCTCAGCGGTTTAGTGCTGCCTTTGGCCCAGGGCGTGATCCTGGAGACCGAGGATCAAGTCCCACGTCGGGCTCCCTGCACGGAGCCTGCTTCTCCCTCTCCCTCTGCCTGTGTCTCTGCCTCTCTCTCTCTCTCTCTCTCTCTCTCTCTCTCTCTCTGTGTCTCTTATGAATAAATAAATAAATAAAATCTTAAAAAAAAAATAAAGGAGTCCTTGATTAAGTTCTAGGTCAGGTGGCAGGTGCTGGGAAGGAAGAGCAACCTGGCTGAGTCCTCGCGGAAGTGACAAAGCCATCTTCTGAGATGTCTGGGGAGGGATATTCCGGAAAGGAGCAGCAAGTGCAAAGGGTGGGGGGCAGGACAGGAACCTGGGTCTGAGGCACTTTCAGGCCGGCTGGCACCATGGGAGGCATCAAATTCTCAGGACCACCCTGGGAGCTGGGCACCACGTGGCCTCATTGGTAAGACAAGGAACTGGGATTGAGTGAGTAGTCATCATCTTTGTTCATCTGCTCTGCTGCGGACATGTTAATGTGTGTGATTACACGAGTTGCCCCACACCTCATTGGGGGGTGTTGGGAAATTGGCAGTATATGTGTCATATCATCTTTCTACAACTGAGAAAATTCTGAGTTCTCGAACCAGGGGTTTGGGGTCAGAGATGACAGGCCTGCGTGATTCAGGTCTACACCAGTAGGCTACCGTACCTTCCTCGTCTGCTTTATGTCCCCTGCCTGCCCCGACTTTCCTGCTGTCCCAGCGTGTGAAGCCCCAGCATCAGATGGGCAGCACAGCACTGCACCATCTGCGGACAGGAGGTGCAATGTCCGCTTGCCCCCAGCTCCCTCTTGGGCCTATGCTGTGCACTCCGAGTCAAGTCTGGAGATGTGATGACCCGGGCCCGTGGCCGCGTCGCTCTGAGGCAGACCCAGAGGTGGCAGGCTCCAAGCTCATCAGTGGATCTGCCAGCGTCAGCCCCTGGCGGCCACGAGAGGTGTTCAAGCATGGGCTTGCGCGTTCTGACATTTCCCTCCATGGTCTGCATCTTCCTTCCAACTCCAGCTGGTGGGGGTGGGGGTGGGGGGTGGGGGCAGAGTGCAAGGCAGCGCATGGAGGGGGGAGGCGGTGCGGAATCAAAATGACTGCAGAGGGAGGAGAGGGTGGAGGTGAGAAGGGAAACCGACTTGGCAGTGACCTCTTCTCGGCCTCCCTGCCTCCAAGTGTGCTCTTCTGAGCCATCCTGTGAAGGTTCTGGATTAATCTTCCCAATTAATCCTCTTCCTAAGCCACCAAACCTTTGCTGCTCCCTATACCTTGCTTCTTTCTGAAGGCCATTCAGTACCTGGCCTCATTGCCTCGGGGAGCACGCCAGGCTACCCTCGCCTCCAGGCCACCACTTCCCATGTCCGGAATGACATGGAAGACACACCTGTAGGCCAGTCCCCAACATGAGGGGAGGCCATCTTTGTATAACGGGGCAGGCCTCTCCATTCCCCCCAGCCTGCCCCCTGCAACATCCCCAATTATCACGGCTCTGCCTGCCTGCCTTAGGATAAGTACCAGCTTCCAGCTGGCTTTGCGATCAAGGCCCCTCCTATCAGCCGGGCTCTCGCCTCCCTGACCCCCACTCCTGTCCAGCCTGAAGCTGCTCAGGGTTCCCGGGTCCTCTGAAATTGACCCCATTTCTCTCTCACTTTGGGACTTTCTTACGTGTGATTCCCTCTGCCAGGAACACCTCTCCCTTCCTTCTAGGCCTAGGTCTTACTCATCCTCCTGGGCAATGTTGATTCCACCTCCTCCAAGAAGCCTTCTTGGATTTAGGGCCCCTCCCCTCGGCTCCCAGAGACCCTGTGCCCCTTGAGCATCATCATAATTTCCACTCAAGATGGAAACTGGCGGACTTGCCAGTCATGGTCTTGTGATGACAGAGCCCCACCTTGGCCTCTGTCTGCTCCAGCCTGGCCAGAGCTGCATGCCCAGGAGGTGCTCAAGAAGGCCCAGAGGGAAGAAGTGGAAAATGGCACAGAAGCTTCTACTTCCTGTCAAGCCTTTTACGGAGAGATCCTGGATGACCAGGCCTCTCTGCACTATCTGGCCACACCCAGCAGCCCTCAGCCATGCTCTTTTAGTCTGTATAATGGACAGAACCCTGGATCCTACCCAACAGTGTCATGAGGTGTAAAGTGCTCATCTCAGCCCCAGGTATTCAGTAAGCGTTTAATGTTTGTACCATTGGTAATTACTGGGGCTGGAGCCAGCTTCTGTGGCTTCAAATCTGGGCTCCTCCATTCGCTGGCTCTGTGACCGCTACTTAGCCTCCCTGGGTCTCAGTTTCCTCATCTGTAAAATGGTAAATAATAGGCTCATTCCCTTTCTCTCTCTCTCTCTTAGTGAGATTAAATAAATGTTGGGAGGTTAAATAAATGAATGTTTGTACAGAATTTGCACAGTGGTCAGAGCAGGGAAAGGGCTGAGCAAACGTTGGATGTTATTATTATGGTCTTGACACCCAGAGGGCCTCAATTCTGACACCAGTGAGGAACCTCTGGCTCCTGGGGAATCTTCCAGAGCTGCTGACCTGACTTGGGGTGGGAATAGACCTTAGAACTTGTGAAATCCGACTTCCCACTCCTCACACCTCCTGAAACCACTCCATCCGTGTCTGGTGGTTGGAGGTGCCAAGAAGTGCCACCTCTCCTAAGTCCCTCCTACTCAGATTCCTCTGGGTTCCCATCTAGGTCTGGATGGAGAGGGGAGGGCAGGGGTGGGGTGGATCCCAGAGCTTCCCAGCTCAGCCCCAAGCCCAGCAAAGTGAGGGACCTCCTGCTCCTGGGCACCTATAGCCTCCCCCAAGGTCTCCCAGCTGGAGCCAAATGCACAACTGGCCTCTGTTCCCTGGATTTCAGGGGAGGGAAGGGGGTGAGTGTGTGCCCGCCCAAGGGTGGGATGGGGAGAGGGAGCCGGGAAGGTCTGAGCAGGAGGGGCGACCTGGGGGGGCAGCCAGAGAGGAGAAGGGGTATGGGAAATGGGGGGCGTGGAGCTGGGCCGCAGGGCTGGGAAAGGAGCCTCGGGGAGGCCGGGGAGGCGCTGGAGAGGGAGGCCTCATACCAGACACTGTCTAGACGCAGCAATTATTGTCAGCTCGGAACACCCAGGCTCTGCGGGCTCAGCTGAAAGGGAGCTTAACAAAGAGCCAGGAGAGGAAGAAAGCGGGGAGAAAAGCGCCCGCGGAGCCGGCTCCTCGCCTGTCGGGCTCTTTCTCTGCCCGGCTCCCCTCCTTTGTGCTCCACCACGGAGAAAGCACAGCTCAGAGATGCCTGACGGGACGCAGCTCCTCCTGGGCGCAGAGGGCCGGCCCAGGGTCACTGTGCGGGTTTGGGGAGGGAGAGGACGGCGTCCTGGAGGCGGAGGCATTGTGCACTTGTTTGTTTATTTGGAGGGCAGGGGCAGTGGGAACAGAATTCCTGAGGCAAGGGGTGCGAACCCACAATCCCCCACCTTCCTGCTGTGCAGGGCTGGACCCAACACATGTCTCTGAGCCTTGGTTTTCTCCTCTGCTAAATGGGAGCCATACCACTGCCTGGCCAGTGCAGAGAGGGTGGCGAGGCTAACTCTTGCACTTTGGAGGCTGCTGCCCAGCCCCCTCATTATTCCGAGGCAGAAATTCAGCCCTGCAAGGGACCCTGGTGGGACAGGCCACTTCTTCACTAAGGGCCTTACCTCCATTGCTTCTCTGCCGTTGTCATTATTATCTTCATTTTGCACACGATGTGAGGCACACAGAGGCCAGAGCCACTTGCCAGAGCTCACAGCCAGTCATCAATGGGTTTGGATTCAGGTCTGTCCCTTAACTGTAATCATGACTTTATGAGGTCATGAGCCACCTGTGGGGGAGTGGCTAAGGGTAGGTGGAAGGACTGATGGGAAGGCCACAGGCCATGTGGCCTAGGGTGTGCAGGGAGGTTCGGAGCGGAGCTGCGGGTGGCCAAGCTCTGCCCCCAGGTGCTGCCTGGAATCAGGCTTTGGCGGAGCCACTCCCTGGCACAGGCTGAGCAGACCTGCCTTCCCATCCTGGGACAGGACAGACGGGACCCAAGAGGGAAGTGGGTGCGAATGATTCCGTGATGCCGCAACAAGGCCTCCTTGGCCCTCAGCAGGCATCAGGGTACAGACATTGCCCACCAGCCAAGAGCCCAGGACTCCTGGCTTCCTGCTCCTTGGGGCGGAGTCTGATCCTGGGTTCTAGAGTAACAAGAGGTGGAGAGGGCAGTGCCGGATTTCCAGCCATGGGTGGGGTCCTCCATCCATCATCCTCTGGTATGGCCAGGCCTGGCCATTCCTGGTACTGCAGGGGCTGGATGTGTGCCCCCCTTGCCTCAAGTGGAGGGCAGGACACTCAGTGCAAGGGACACACCCACACCCACACACCCCCTCTTCCAGGCAGCCCAGGGAGCTCTGCGGGTCTGGACTCCTCATTCTGCTCTATGGAACTCTCCCCGAACATCTAGCCACCTCCATGACAAGGGCCACAGTCTCCCGGCCACACTGATCCTCTCTGAGGCTCTGTCTGTGCCCTGGGACTCCATCCACCGTCATGTCACTCTTCACCTAGTTAGCACTCCAGGTGCTCCGGGAGCCCTCCTATGACCCCCGCTGAGATTAGGCCCCTGGGACCAGCCCTCCAGGCCCACTGCCTGCTTGTTGTTATTTAATGCATTATTCCTAGTGGTTTGTGCAGCCTCTGCTTGGAGGCAAGACAGCAGCCCTGTGTGGGCCTGGCTGTGTCTCTTGTTTGTCATTGTGTCCTAACGCCCCTCCCTGGGCTTAGTTTTCAGCCAGGCTCTGCCCCAAGGCTGGAGAAAAGGAGTCCTGGGTGCCTTATGCCCTCTCCTCCTTTCCCTTTGGGGACCATGAGGTTTTGGGGGCAGCCCTCCTGCCCCCTCCCCCAGTGGTTACTGCTTGGGCCAGGCCCTGTCCCTGTGCTGCCTGTCGGGTGGACAGCTCCCTAGGACTTCGACTGCCTCAGGGGACCCCACTCTCTTGGCACAGCCCTGGGTTGGTGATAGCCCATAGGGTGCTGCTCTCAGGAAGGCAGCCAGGGGTGGGTCCAGCAGGAGGGCCCCGGCCGACCGGGGCAGAGAGAACAGCTGCAGGGGTGCAGTGAGGGGCCAAGGAGGGTGGCAGTGCCCCCTTCACATCCATTCCCCTCCCAGAGACCCCTGCCAGCTGGCCTCCCTGGCTGGACTGGCCCTGGCCCTGCCTCTCCTTCCACTCCCTTCCATCACCCCCTGCCAGCCCCTCCTGCCCTGCCCCTCCCTGCCCTCTCTTCTGCTCTCAGCCTCTCTCCTCCCCTCTCCCCATTCCCCTTCCCCATCCTCTCCTCTCCTCTCCTCTCCTCTCCTCTCCTCTGCAATCCTCTCTTTTTTCTGAGTCCTTCTCCCTCGCCTCCTTCCTTTCTTCTTCCTGGGTTAAAAATAATCAACTTTCTGGGAAGCAGCAGCTCCTGCTGAGCCGCCCTCCCCACACTTGGGAGCCCCTGAGAATAGCTTTCTGCGGTTCTCAACTCCAGCCCCTCCTCTCCCCCACCGCCCCCTCCCCGCGAGCTGACTAATAAGCCCGGCCGCCGCGGCCCTGCCAGCTCGGCTAGAAAGGCTTTAACCGCTTCGTTCCCGGATCGCGGGCTGCCGGGAAGGAGCCGGGGACGGACAGCCCGGGGGAGGGCGGGGGCGACGGGGAAAGGGTGCGGCGGGGGGGGGGGGGGGGCAGCGTGCAAGCCCCAGGCTCCGAGCGGCACGCAGCAGGCGCTCAATTAATATCGAACTTTGACCTCTGGTTAGGAAACCTCCAAGTCCAGCTACTTCTGCCACGAACCCGGGGCTTGGTGGCCGCGAAGGGACGGAGGGCGGGTGTCGGGCGCAGGTACCCAAGGGGGGAGGGAGGGGCTGACGGGTCGGGCCCACGTGGAGGGTGGAACTGGGCCCGCGAGGCTCCCTCCGCTTGGCCCCGGGGACTCCTCGCGCCGCCCGCTGACGCCCGGGCCAAGGGCGAGGAGGCGCTGAAGACTCCCGGGATCCCGGGACGACCACCTCCGCTCCGGCCTTTAGCCATCACCGGCTCCCACCTTGCAAAATGGGAAACTGAGGCCCGGAGGAGGCAAGAGGTCTCCGGGTCCCTGCTGGACCTTAAAGGACCCAGGGCTTCCTCCCCCCTATCCCCCGGACCCTCCGCTGCAGCACCGGGGTATACCGCGGGGATGCGGCCGGGGAAGGGTCCTCAGGGTCAAAGGTGAGGGGTAGGTGGGGAGAGGGAACGTGAGCGGGGCGAGGTCCCCGCCGGCCCCGCCCACTGCTCGCGGCCCCGGCATTACCTCATCGCGGCGCGCGCCCATTGGCTGGTTCCCCCGGAGGCCGGCCCAATGCGGCGGAGCTGGTTAACCCGTCCCGCCCCGCGGGCGAGTCCCGGCCCTGCCCCTCGTCCCCGCGGCCCCCCGCGGCCACCGGGCGCCCAAGGGCCACGGAGACCGGGGAGAGGTAAGGTGTGGGGGCAGGCCTGGGCCGCAGGGCCGTGATTAGAGCGCAGGTTGCCCGGCCTGGCTCGGGCTGCTGTCCCGCTCCAGGCTGTGTGACCTTGGGCAACCGGCCTCACCTCGCTGAACCTCCTCTGCTTGTTTTCTCAGCTGTAAAAAGACGTGAATGATGTAACTCCTGCCCTTCCTAATTCCTTCCCCGAGTACTTGCCAAATGCTGGGCACACGTGGGCTCCGCGTTCCACATTGCCTCCTCGCTGCGAGAGGTACGGTTATGATTATGGGTTTTCAGAAGTGGAAAGAGGCTCAGAGCAGCGAAGCCGCCTCCCAAGGTCACACAGCAAGAAAGTCACAGAGCTGGGATTTGACCTCAAGTCTGTGTGTGTTCTGAGCTAGACTCCTACCCTCTGCAAGATACTGGTTCTGCCGGGAGGTGCTGCTTCTAGGAGCTTCTGATGCTGCAGGAGGGACAGGGCCCACATCCTTGCGCATTAGACCACCACAGGCCCCTGTGAACAAAAATACCAGCCACAAACTGGAAAGCCACCGCCTCTGGGGAGGGAAGGCTTCCTGGAGGAGGAGGGGCTGGAGATGAATTTGCAAAGGGTAACGCAGACATAAGCAGAAGGACTGGATAGAGCACAGTGAGGTCAAGATGCTGGGAAGGAAGCCTGGAGGATCCCCAGGAGTCTACCTGCTGGTCAAGGTCAGCCACTGGATGGCTGTGCAGGGGCCCAGGGAGGCTGCTTCTCTCTGGGCAGTACTGGCGGGCAGGAGTACAAGCAGAGGTCTAAGTATTCACAAGTTATAAATCAAGCTAATAAACTGCTAAATAAAATATGTTCCATCCTCCTTCTTTGATAAATACGCCTTCCTAAGGTCAAATACAAACCTAGAAGGTTGGGTTTGTACTTAGAAGTCTCAGATTCCTGGGATCCATGGGGAGAGACAGCCCCGCCCACTGGGCCCACCTTTTCTTTCAGCCTCCCAGGTCCTGTCCTTTTCTATGAGGGGCTTTGTGTGCTCTGGCACGGACACTCCAGCCTGTGTGCATAAATTCTGTCCACATCCCCTGCAAACAGCCACCTCTGGGCCTGCCCTAGAGCTCAGGGGTGTCCAAATGGCCAGCTCAGGCCATCCTCAGGAAGATGGACCCAGGAAGTGAGCTGGGGGCCATTGAGCAGGGAATTCCAGGATCCCAGTGCCCAGATCATGGATCTTGGTGGCAAAGATTCCTTGCCCCATGAGGAAGGGCATACTGACAGAAGGGACTGAAGCGCTGTTCCCCAAAGCCTGGAACTCAAGCCACCAAGGTCCCTGGGTGCAGCTGCAGCTGGAGTGGCCCAAGTGGGATGCACGATCTTTTCTCCTCCTTCAATTTCCAGAATATCAGTTCCAGCCATGCACCTGGACCCTGGCTGGATCCCAAGTCCATCCTGGATCCCCCCGCCCCCAACTACTAGCTCAATACTTACCCAGACCCTAGGAGCTTCCCACCTAAAGGAGTCCGTTCCCTGTGTCTACAACCTTTGCCCCTGTATGGGTTGGGCTCCCACTCTCCCTTGGCCCCCCTCCCGTCCAATGTGCCCTCTAGGTCAGCCAGCAGATCCTTCCAAAATGCAAGCCTGACCACTTCCTTCCCTTCTAGCCATCCCTGGCTCTGTGGACTCTGTCATTCCCAGGCACCAGATGTCTGACCCCCTCTGCCACTCCTCTCCTCTCTTCACCTTTGGTCCCGATCTCCAGCCGTGTGGACCTTCTGGGGGAGCTTTAAGTTCTCTGTGCCCCAGTCTTCATGCATGTTATACCTTCTGCCCAGTGTTTTCTGCCCCTCTTCTTGCCAACTTCAGATCTCAGGCATTTCCCAGCTTGACTGTGAGCACCAGAAGGGCAGGCTTGGTCTTCAATGTTGGCAGGGTGCCTTGTCCAGAGTAGGTGACCCTGAAGGTCACCACTGGGCAAATGGGTTTGTACTGAACTAGAAACCCAGAGACTGGCAATGACAGATTACCATGAACATCGATTGCATGCTCACTGCGTACCAGCCCCCCCGTTGTTAAGCATAGTATGTGTGTTCATTCACCTGTTTCTCACAACTGCCTCTGTCATTCTACAGAATGACGAACTGAGGCACAGAGGGCTTAGAGACTTAGGCTGACAACTGGCAAGGAACAGACCCAGATTTGAACCCGGGAAGTTGAGTTGCAAATCTCGCCCCCATCTAGTTTCCAAATCCAGTTCTCATCTAGCCCCAACTGGATCAGAACCTTGCTGTGGGTCACCAGGCCGGTGTCTCCACCTCTCTGAGCCAAAGCTTTTCTGTAGGCACAACATACAGAAAAGTTGCCAAAGTGGTGACTCCTGAGGTCTCTTCCAGTTGTGACATCCTGGGGTCTCAGAGCCTTTATCCAGGAAGTTCCCACTGATGATCTGCCTTTTAGTGAGCATCTGCTTTCAGCACCCCCTCCCCAGGTCTCATGCCAAGGGTTTCTGAGGAGGGCCTGGGGGAGATACCCAGGAGTTGGGAGGACGGAAAACAGTTGGGTGTGAGTTAGGCAAGTTGGGCGCTTCACAAACCTGTTTCTCTGCTCACAAGACCAGAGCCCCTTGCCGCTAACCGGGGAGGGGGGGGGCTTTTCCACACAACAATCGCATGGCCTGAGGCATGGGACTTCCCCTTCCCAGCCTCAGTTTCCTTATCTTTTGTGCCTCATCTACACTGCAGAAGCTTCAAGGGGCTGTTGGAATGCCTCACAGTACCTGGCCCACATGGGTGGGTATGGTCAGTTCTTAGAGGCTGTGGTGGATTTTCCTTTTTGATTTTTGAAAGATTTGATATATTTATTTGAGAGAGAGAGAGAGCCTGCAAGCAGGGGGAGTTGCAGAGGGAGAGGGAGAAGCAGGCCCCCCACTGAGCACAGAGCCTGGTGTGGGGCTCCATCCCATGACCCTGAGATCACGACCTGAACCAAAATCAAGAGTCAGACATTCAACCCACTGAGCCACCCAGGTGCCCCTCAATTTTCCTTTTTTTAACAGGGTGTCCCAGCAGGCAGGAGTTAGGGCCCATGGCTCCCCCAAGCAAGTTGCCCTTGTGTTTCTAGAACTCATCTCCATTTGAAACATTCCACCCCAGAGAGGCAGGAGCCCAGAGTACACAGTTGGGTAACCAAACTGTCCCTGGCAGTCTGTGTCATCCTGGCCAGCTGGCTCTGGGCCTCCAGTGAACAGGGACCGCTCATACCCTCCTGGGGTATGAGCTGCAAGGTACTGGAGTTCAGGCAAAGACTACAGGCCTACAGGGTCTAAGCAGGGCAGTCAGGGGCCAAGGGCGCTTGGGGTGGTCAAACCTGAGCTTTACACACATCATCTGGAGGATTCTTCACAACAGCCCTGCAGGATATGCACCTATTTTACAGGGGTCGTCATAACCTGGTGGCTCACAGAGGGACAGGGACCTGCCCCAAGTCACACAGCCAGAAGGAGGAGTCTGGACCTTGCTCATAATTACTCTGCACCCTGCTTCAGACCAAGGTGTTCCAACCACATTCATAGACAGGACGAGTGAACTAAGAAACGTTCTGGAAGAAACCCTGGGACACACACAGGGCCCAGGTACAGAAATGTTTGTAAATGAGCCAGGGTGCCCCTTCTTTTCCATCCCAGCACATACCCCACTCACCCCTGCTATTGCAATCATGTCCTGCTGCGTTTGTTTGTTTGTTTGTTTGTTTGTTTGTTTGTTTGTTTTTTACTGGCTTGTGGCCCTTTGACTCCATAAGCCTCTAAGGCCCAGAGAATCAGCCGTTTTGTCTCTCACCATACACCTTGCACGACATTCCAGGTGGCACATGGAAGCTTCCCATGAGCACCTGTGAATGAAGGCATTCGAGCAGCAGATGGCTGCTCCACCCGGCCAGCCCTTCTGGGTGCCTGGCCAGTCCCCTTCCCACCCTGGCCTCTGTGTCTCCATCTCTCCATAGGAGGTGGGTGATCCTGCTGGATGGAGGGAAGGCCCCCAGCACCCAAGAGGCAGCCAGGACGAAGTGGGCATGTGTGGGCGTTGGGCAAGTCATCTTTGTCTGTCTCCCATAAATGCGTCCGCCTCGGTGAAAGCAGGCAACTCTGCTCCTTCCCCATGTTACTCATCTTACCCTCCTGGTTCTCCTGATTCTGGTCACCCACCAGGAGAGGCTCGCCCTCCTGCCTTATAAGCTTCTCCCAATTCAACAGGGTTGGGCACTGGGTGGTGTTCTGCCGGATGGAGGAAGCCATCTGAGGCTCCAGCCCAGTCCCCCAACCTGCAAGGCTCAGCCTGAAGAGGGACTGCTGTCCCCAAGGCGGGGTGCTTGGGACAGACAGCCAATGCTTCCCAAGGGAACTCCAGGGATCCCTCGGTGGCTCAGCAGTTTAGCATCTGCCTTCAGCCCAGGGCCTGATAGTAGAGACTGGGGATCGAGTCCCACATCAGGCTCCCTGTGTGGAGCCAGCTTCTCTCTCTGCCTGTGTCTCTGCTTCTCTCTCTCTGTGTGTGTCTCTCATGAATAAATAAATAAAATCTTTAAAAAAAAAAAAAAAAAAAAAAAAGGAACTCCAGCCAAACCGCCCACCTCCGAGGGCTCAGCACCAAGTGCCTCAGAGACTCAGTCTGCAGGAAAGGCATGACTGACCAGGGCGCTCACCTGGGCAAGGGCTTCACCTAGGGGATGGGTGGCATCCACCAAAGCTCAGTTCAGCCATAAATTCAGCCCAGCAGGGGCCTGAATGGCTGTGCTAATGGCAGTCACCATGACATCTCTGAGTTTCTGTAAAGTACATTCAATGTTACCCCATTTTACCAATGGGAAAGTTGGGGCCGCAGACCTTAAGGCTCTGGCCCAGTTCACATCACCAAATATTCCTGAGGCGCTGGGCTGGGGCTGGTGGGGGTGCAGTTGCAGGACAAGGACCGATCGAACATGGCCCTTCCTCTTGAGTTGCTGTTGCCTGGGTGGGAGGGGAGCTGAGCAAAGCCCAGGTGAGTATGAGCTGTGGGTAAGAAGGCCAGGCCAGGAGCAGCTCTACAGGGAGTGAGGAGAGCCCCTGGTAGAGATGAGGTGTGTACCCACTTGAGGAGGTCTTGATTGGAGGTGACCAATGTCACCAAGGGAGTTGTCCAGGGGTCCAACCACTGGCTGCACGAGACTTGATGCAAGATTCTGTGCTCGAAGGGGGAAGGAAAAAGTGGGTCCCGGCCTTCCTTCAGTGAGGGCATAAATACCATGATGGAGGTAGGGGGTCAACATTAGAAGTTTTAAGAGCCCAGAGGCAAGGCCCCAATACAGCCTCGATGCATGTTGATGGTCTGGGTGTGAACGTGTGTGTATGCTGTGTGGTCAGGGTGTGTAAGGTGTACCTGTGAGTCATCTGTGTGGTGTGCGTGGGGGATGTGTGTGTGCAGTCTGTGGCATCTGGAGTGTGTGTGCCTTTGGGTCTGTGCCTTTGTGTGGTGTAGTCTGTGACCAGGGGTGGGGTGAGGGGAATGTGTGCTGATGTGTGTCTATGTTGTGGGGTGGTGGTAACTGGGACACCCTCCAGGAGACAGGGTAAAGAGAGCTGGAAGAGGAGATGTCCACCTGGAAGATGGGAAACGAGGGTGAGAGTCTGGGGCCAGAGGGGAGCAAACAGCATGTGCAAATCCTCAGGCAAGAAAAGGAAGCCTGGAGCACCAGAGGAGTCTCAGTAAGGCTTGGGGGGGGGGGGGGTAGGGAGAGGCAAGGGTGCGGGGGCAGCAGGGCAGGCTTTTCTCAGCACCAGGGGCAGATATTGGATGGAGGTGGTAGTGCATCTGGGGAAGAGCCACAGCCCTGCATCCCAGATTACAGACTTGAGCCTAATCCCCACTCAGCCCCTGAGAGCAGCAGCCAAAAGGCTCTTAGTTCCCATCTATAACTTGGGTCCCGAGATCATGTGTGGAAGGCCCAAGAAAGAGCTTAAGATTTGCAGAGGTTTGGGGCGTACCCTGTGCAGCTCTGGTGAAGGCCTGAGGGGCACCTCTAACAAGGTGGTGGGCTGTGGCACAGGGCTCAGCTTTTAGCACCGCTGGCCTGAGGGCACAGAAGAGGGAACAGGAAAGGAGTGGGAGAGCTGAGATTTGAACCTAGGTGTCCGGATTCCAAAAGGGCCTCCTCGCCCACCTTCAAGAGTGACCAGAATCTTAATCACGCCCGAGCAGCCCATAGGGTTTGCACAGCCACGTGGCCTTCCTCGGTTTTCTTCATCTTCATGGATTCCACAGGGTTAGTATTCGAGATGATGGTGGCTGCTTCAGGGATGAGAAAGCTGGCCTGAGTCCCATGGCCTGGCGGGACTCAAGCCCCTCCAGTCCTGCCCCAGAACTCCCCGGGCCCCCATAGGATGAGGGTGGGGGGTTTCTGGGCACCTGCTCCAAGCCCTTCACCGGGCCTTGCACGTGGCTACAGCATGTGGCCTAGCAGAAAGAACGTGTGACTCCCGGCCCAGGGACCCAGCAGAGCTGTGTGACTTGCCCACCTGCTGTGTGACTTGGGCAGAGCCCCTTTCCATCTCTGGGCGTGGGTTCATCCAGCTGCACAACTGGCTCGGAGTCTGCGAAGACTTGCTGAGCATCTGCGAACTGGCAGGTAAGGAAACACGTTCAGAGAGCTCAGAGGAGCCGGCCGAGATGAAGCCAACGGCAAGAGGTGACGCGGGGTTTGGACCCCAGCGCCCCGGGGCTGACGCCCACCCCCTCATCCCCCCACCCCCGGCCCCGCGGCAGCACCGGGCTGAGGGGCCCCACGCGGTTCCGGGCCGCGCCAGCCTGACGTCAGGCCGGGGCCAGCGGGGCCCAGCTCGGCACAAACAGACGGCGCGGCCCGGGCCGGGGGCGGCTATGACTCAGGGCCCCGAGCCCGGCCGGGAAGCGGAAAGTTTTGTGCCGATGACATCACCGGGCGGCGAGGGCGGGAGGGGGCCGGCTCCGGGAAAAGGCGGCCTGGCGGGCGGCCCGGCCTGGGGCCGAGCGCGGAGCGGGGCGCCGCGGGCGGGGCGGCGGGGGCGCGAACCACCGCCCCGAGCCCCGAGCGCCGAGCGCCGAGCCCCGAGCCCCGAGCCCCGAGCCCCGAGCCCCGGCCCGCGGCCCATCCCGCGTTCGCCAGCGAGGAGCGGGTTCCACCCGCCTGCGAGGACGCCGCGCTCCCCAGCGCTCCGGAGGCAGCCGCATCCATCCTGCTGCGTCCCTGCATTTTAATTACCGCCGCATTAATATTCATGAGCCGGGACTCGAGGGGGACCGCGGGCTGTCATTTCCCTCGCCCGCGCACCCCCCCACCCCGCACCCCTCTTCCCCGGCTGAGTCGTGGGTTTTGTTCCTTCCCGCTCCCAGCCCCTCCCGTACCAACAGTTGGTGCACAGCAGATGGGGGGGGGGGGGGTTAAGTGTGAGCAGGAGTGTGAGCAGGTGTGCGTGTCTGGGCAAGAAGGGCAAGGGCACAGGGTGGGGGGCTGAGCATGGGATGGGCCAGTGAGGTCTGTGTGTAAATGTGTGTGCTTTTGCCTGTGTGTCTGCTTGTGTGAACGTGAATGAGCATGTGCCTTTGTGAGGGTGTGTGTGCACTACATGTGAGCCGGTGTGCACTGTGTGTGTGTGTGTGCACGTGTGCACACGTGCCTGTGTGCCTCTGGGCAAGCCCAGCCACTACGTGCAGGTCTGGAGGGGGCAGCTGTATGTGCAGGTCTGGCCTGTGGAAGGGGCAAGGCTGGCGGGGTTAGCAGGGCCTGACTGTACCATTGGGGAAACAGGCCTGGTGAGAAGCTGGGCCTTGTCCAAAGTCACCCTATAAGTTGGGGGCACGGGGCCCAGAGCCCAGGCCTGGCTATCTGGCCATCTCCCCGCAGCCGGCCCTCCCTATACTGTTGTTGATAACAATGGCAGACAGAGTGTGCTGAACTGACACCTCTAGTGATCTTCCCAGTGAACATGTGCAGCAGGTGGTGCTCTCAGTCCCCTTTGCAGATGGGGAAACTGAGGCAACTGGTCCAGCTAGTCAGTGGTGTGGCTGGAGCTCAGAAATGTCTGAGTCCAGAGCCCCTGGCTTTAATGACCTCAGCATGCTGCCTTCTGGGGAACTATGTGGGGAGGTCCCCACCGGGGTGATGTGGGGGTACCTGGTGTGAGGGTGCCTTGGGGCTCCAGGCACTGCCCATGCCCAGGCAGCAGAAGAGGTGTTTCAGCAGAAACATGGCTCACTGTCTGTGTCCCTCCCCAGGGGGTCCACTTTTCTTAGGCTTTCCCTGTGCCCCCCCCCCAGCCTCTCCCAATCCCAAAGCCTGTCCCAGCCACCCTGCACTTTTGGGGCTCCCCAGACACAAGAGGTCTGTGTTATAAGGAGACAGACAGACAGACAGACATAAGGCTCTCAGCTCTCCTCCCTGGGCTGGGGTCAGACAATCATTCATTCTTTCACTCAGGCTTTCTTGTGCTCCCCAACATATGCTGAAGCGTCCACTATGTGCCACTATGTGCCAGTCACTGTCCTTGGCACTGGGGTTCTCTGAGTTTATGAGTTGCCCACACTGCTCTGTTTCCAATTCTGGTCATCTCTCTCTGGGATGGGGGCCTCTGGGCTCTGACAGGGGTCTTTTAATCTCCATGTGTGCATGCTCACTAGGGATGGGCGGGGGTGGGGGGGCTGGCGACACCTGTGCACAAAAGGCAGCATCCCACCCCAGCCTTGCCACAGAGGTCCAGTGTGCGCATGAGCTGGGACGCCCAGGCAGGAGAGGGCTGTGTCATCTTTGGGCTGCTGGAGAGCCGGAGAGGCCATGCTTAGGCAGCCTCAATGTTTCTCTCTCCATCTGAACTTGTCCTTCTCCAGCCTCCAAGCCAAACGATCCCAGGGGCTGCTTGATCTGTCTTTCCCTGGGTTGAGCCAAGGCCATCCTCTCTCTCATACCCACCCTGCTCCAATCCTGCCCTTCTGAACGCCCAGAACAAGCTGATTGTTCCCTCTTTGCTGTCATGCAGGGCTGGGCTGGAACTCTCATCCCAGCCATGTCTCCTGAGCATCTTCTCTTCTCCCCGGGGAGCTCCTTAGGAACAGAACACAGATAAGGAGACTGTAGGGGTGGTCTGGGGTTCTCTGGGGAGGAAGTAGTGGCTTCACTGGGTTTCACAGGTCGAGTAGGGGTTTCCTGTAGATGGTGCTCAGAGGGGAGGAGAAGCATCCCACGCAGAAGGAACGGCTCTGAGGGGGAACTATAGCTCCTATTCCAGAAACAGGGCAGGCCCCAGGCACAAAATCTAGGGACACCTGAGAGATAGATTTTTCTCCCGAAGAGCCCGTGGCAGTACAGCCTAGTGGTAGGGACTTTCAGGTGATCTCCCCACCTCATAAGAACCCACTCCCCCCTCACTGTGAAAGCTCGGGTGAGTGAGCTACTAAGCCCCCAGTTTCCCATCTGTTAAATGGGGAGAACAACACATTTTTTAAAGATTTTATTTATTTATTTATCTGACAGAGAGAGAGAGAGAGAGCGTGTTCACGCGCACACAAGCAGGGGGAACAGCAGGTAGAGGGAGAGAGAGAAGCAGCCTCCCAATGGAGCAGGGAGTCTGATGCCGGCTGGATCTGAGGACCCTAGGATCATGACCCAAGCCGAAGGCAGATGCTTAACGAACTGAGGCAACCAGGCACCCCTACTTTTTTTTTTTTTTTGCTGTATTATATTCGGATTAAGAGACACCACCAGTAAAGCACCTAGCACAGTGCCCAGTGCTGCTACAGGGGACAGTCTGTCCTCAAGGACATAGGGGGGCCCTGGGATAACTGCCCCATTTAGCATATACAGTAGGACTGAAGTATCAGCCTGTGCCCCGCAGCCCAGCCACTGGGCAGATCAGGGAGGACAGACTTCTGGGAGGGGTAGGGACAGGCTGAAGCCACCGCCAGTCAGACAAGGAAAAGGCTCTAGATTAAGAGGAGGGTCCCAAACGCCCCCCCCTTGCCTTGGCCCCCCCCTGCCAGATTGCCCATCACTCAAACAGCCGGGGAGCCAGCAGTCGGAGAGGCGGCCTGCCCACCAATCCTGGCTCACTCCAGCTTCAGCCTCCCACGTCTCTCTGCCTCCCAGCTCCCCTCTTCCTTTTGAAAATGTCCTTTTTTTTTTTTTTTGAATAGTTATACCTGTACAAGGCAAAAAAAAAAAAAATGTTTTTAAAGGAGGCACTGTAAAAGTTTGTGCATCCTGACCCTGGGCTTCTAGTCATTTTGTGTATGTTTCCAGGACATTTCACAGCTTATAGAATTCTCTTTCTAAAACTCCCACAGAATGATGTCCACCTCTGCCCAAGACCTTCGACCGCTCCCCATTTTTACAGAGCAAAGGCCTAAGGCCTTTGCAGCCCAGCCCCAGCCTCAGCAACACCCCTCCTGCTTCTCTCCCCACTGTCTTCCTTGCCCCCAAGGGGGGGGTTACATCTTCTCATGCAGCCAGGCGCCTGCCCTTGCTGCTGTGCCAGCCTCCACTTAAACCCTGGTGCTTTTCTTTTTTCTTTCTTTTCTTTCTTTCTTTCTTTCTTTCTTTCTTTCTTTCTTTCTTTCTTTCTTTTTTTTTTTTTTTAGGATTTTATTTATTTATTTGAGAGAGAGTGAGAGCGAGAGAGATCCCAGAGGGAGAGGAAGAGGGAGAAGCAGACTCACTGCTGAGCAGGGAGCCCATTGCGGGGCTCCATCCCAGGACCCTGAGGTCATGACCTGAGCCGAAGGAAGACAGACGCTTAGAGCCACCCAGGTGCCCCTATGCTGGTGCTTTTCATATTTAACTTTCAGGAGGGTCCCATTGGAGTCTTGTGTCTAGACTCAGTTATGAGCTTCTGGCAGGCTGGACCAGGCATCCTTAATTTTATTGCCACCTACCTCAGTGTCTTACGCATAGTAGGTGCTTGAAATGTTTTATTTTTAAAAACATTTAACTTGCTTTTCTTTGGAGATTCAGCCAACAGATAAGGGTTTGGATCCTTGAGAAAGTGAATTGACCTCTCTGTGCCTCACTATTTCATCTGGAAAATAAAGTTAATGATAAAAGCTCCCTCCAAGAGTAACTGTGAACTAATAGCTCTAGCCTGGAGCAGAGAGCAGTTGACATGTTCTACTCATTAGTACTACTCACTCTACTCATTCATACTCAGTGTTACTCGATCTTGTCTTAGTCTCATCAAATTTGTCCAAGGTCATCTGTCTGGTCTGGGGCAGTGCTGGGACTTGACCTTCATTTCCTCCTCCTCCAGTACTCCTTATTTCCCTCTGCTGAGTGAGGGTCACAGGCCACTGTCCCTGTTTCTGATAGGAAACACCAGGTCCAGAGAGGCTGAGTTGCTCACCTGAGGTCACACAGCCCGGTGAGCAAAGCAAAGGTCAGGCTGTCTGCCAGGTCTGCAGGGTCCCCAGGCCACTTGGAGCAGGGACCCTACAGCCCCCACAAGCCCAGCAAGACCCACCATCCTGTGTGAGTGTGTGTGTGTGTGTGTGTGTGTGTGTCTGTTCCTCCTGGTGGCCAAGGAAGCCTGGTGGCTTCTAAGATTGGGACAGTCACTAAAGCAAACAGCCCCCACTTACGGAGATTTGGGATTTGGGGAGTGCTGTGCTAGGGCTCACAGGCATCATCTCTTTAATCCTCTCAGTGATCTTGTTACCCTGTTTTCCCGGGGTGCTCATTTAGACTTCGGGGGTACAGGCGCTTGCTAAAGGAGGGGTAAAGCCCTGAGCCCCACACTGACTACAGGCGACAGTGGGGTTTTCCTGTGCTGGAGCGGCTCTCGCGCTAGAGCTGGGGGCCAAGTGACCCCCCTAGGGTTGGGGTGCTTCCTGGGTCTCACAGAACATTCCCAGGATCCCTCCCTAGCCCTGGCCCTGCAGCGCCTACCCAACTGCATCTGGGAGCCGCACCCAAACTCTTCCAGGCTCTGCCAGGGAGACTGGAAATTTCTGCTCAGCAGCTTCTCCGGGATGGTTTCGACACTCGGCTCAGTGGGGGGTGGGGAGGAGGAGTGAGGCTGCTCAACAGGCTCAGCTTTCTCCAGCTCTGCTGGGGTGGGGGGAGGGATGGGGGGGGGTCACACAGCTTCCCGATCCGTCAGAAATAATAATAACAACAACCAGCTCCAACAACAGGGACCGCGTATTGAGAGCTTACTGTGTGCCAGGCCCTGTGCTAAGTCGAGACTTTCATGGCCTCATGGAACCTTCCAGTGCCCTGGCCAGGCTGGCAGAATTAGTGACCCATCTCACAGATGAGCAAGAAAGGCTTAGAGTGGTGGAAGGGGCAGCCCCAGGCCACAGAGCTGAGAGCCTGAGGCCAGGCCGGTGACATTCCAGAGCCTCCGAGCAGATCTAGGTCACTAACTGGCTGGGGGCTGAAAAAGCTAGAAGAGGCCAGGTGGGGGCTGGGCTGGGGGAAATGCTGAGGGTCCCTTAGGGAAGCTGAAGTACACAGAAGACATCCATGACTTGACCAGAAGAAACTCTGAAGCCTCGGGGAAGGCATGCTTGGAACCCGGGTCTCTGTTAGTATGTAGGAGTGTCCTCCTGGGACACAGTGGGTCCCCCTGGAGTCTCAAGGGGTCTGGAAACTTTTCTCTATTACTGGTCCTGGTAAACTAATGACTCCAGATCCATACCTCCCGCCCCCCAACACTCTTCATCCTCCCCCCTGCCCGCATCCCTACCCGGATGGCTGGCTGGCTCGGCATGGTCAGATGGACAGGCAGGCGTGGTGCCTTAGTGGGGCTCCTGGCAAAGCGCCCTGCTCTAAATCTGCGCGATGGCTGGGGTGCCTGGACTGCGTGCCTGGCCCTGAGCCCCTAGGCCCCAAGTCAAACCGGAGGAATGTGTATGGGGGTGTCTGGAGAATCTCAGGCCTCAGGTAAAAGAGAAGGGCTGTGAATCAGGCACCTGGGGCGGGGGTGGGGGTGTGGGGGGGCAGCTGAGCGACCCGCAGCAGTGATGACCATCACTGGACTCAGGTCCCCAACCCGTTAAATGGGCACACCGATCCCTTCCCTCCAGGGCAGGTGAGGGCCCAGTGGGTTCCTGGGGAACAACGCTGGGGGCCAGAGGGGGCCACCCGAGGCCTCGCTCCCCACCCCGCCCCCGCCGGCGCTGTCTCCCAGCCCCGGGCCCGGCCGCCTAGGGCGAAGCGTGCAGGGCGCGGCGGCGGCGCGGGCCCAGGCGCCCGGTTCAGCGGAAAGGAATGTCTTGCTCGGCGGGGGAGGCCGCGGCCCCCGAGGCCGCGTAAACCCCACCGCCCTCCCCGGGCCTCAATTATTGCGGCCCTAAAGCCCGGCTCGTTCCGCCAACCGGGCCGCTCGCCGGGTCCCCGGGATGACTCATCCCCGCCCCCTCGCCGCCGACTCCCCCTGCCCGCCCCGCCCCGCCGCCACCCGACCCTCGCCCCACGCTCGCCCAAAGCCGGGGAGGGTCTGCGGGGTTGGGGAGTGGGTGCGCCCCGCCCCCACGCCGCTGCGGCGCGCCCTCCCCGCCCCGCCCCTCCCCCGCGCCCCCTCCGCGCGCCGCCCGCCCGCTCCCTCCCCTCCCCTCCCCCCTCCATAACTCAAAAGCTTGTCAAGCTGGTTCCAGACTCCTGGCGCCGGGCTCCGCTCCAGGAAAGAAAAAAAAGGAAAAAGAAAAAGGGAAAAAGCCGGCGCGAGGGAGCGAGAGGGAGAGAGAAAGGCCCGCGGAGCGCAACTGTGCGCCACTTGCGCGCTCGGCGCCGCGCGCCCCCCCCGCCCCCCAACCCTAACGGGGAACCCCGCACCCCCGGGCAGAGGCCGCGCGCGCGGCGCGGATCAATTATTTATGGGCGAATCAATTATTTAGCTGTCCCGGGAAGGGGAGGCGGCTGCGGAGACCACCCCGCCGGAGGTCGCGGCTCTCCCGCTGGGCCTCGGGGGTCGGGACGCGTCCCCTAGCCGGGGCTGGGGGGGCTGGGGGGGCCGGGGGTGTCGGTCCGAGAAGGCTGCCTCGGGGTGGGCTCCGGGAGGAGCGCGGGGGAACCTGCAGAAACCTCCCAGTTGGGCCGGGGCGGTTGGGGGGTGGCGGGGTGAGAAGGAGCGGGCTGGCGGGGGCGGGGGCGTGGGAAGAGCCTAGCCTGTGAATTCTTTCCTTCCTCGCTTCATGCATCCCCGTGCTGCTTGCGAGCCCTCTGCTGCCACGGAGCCCACACAGAGGGCTGTGGTAGGAGAGGGTTAAGAACTGCAATTTGGAGTTAGAGCTGGGTCCGAATCCATCAGTATATTGTATTCACCCCTGCTGTGTCCCCTTAAGCTAGGAACTTGCCCTCTCTGAGCCTCCACTTCCTCTCGGGAGGGATGAAGAGGAGCAGCATGAGGGCTTGAAGGAGGTGGTGTGGGGATTCAGGGAGGTGAGGCACCTGGGCAGGGCCTGGCACGGAGTAGGCATGGAAGGAGCACTTCTCATACTGGGGGGAAGACTCCCAGACCCCCAGTATCCCTCCCTCTCCCCTCTCCCTGCTGTGAGTTCTGGAAAGCCTTCATCCTCTCCTGGTTTGAGACATTTGAAGGTCATTATCAAAGCCATGTCAACCCCAAGGCCTCGGCCCAGGGCCCTTACCTCTGGCTGGCTTCTCACCAGCCTGGTCCTTCAAAGGCTAGTGCATCTGGCAGCCAGAGGGGTCTGCCCCAGGCTCAATCTAATCCTCTTGCTAGTCACTTCCCTCCTCTACAGCCTCCTTCCCTCCCCCATGTCCTCCATTCTGCTTCCTACCTGCTCCTCTCTGCTTCCAGCCTGGGTGGGAGAGGTTTGGAGTCGTGAGGTCATAGGGGCCAGGGGATGTCAGAGTCCAAGTGGGGCTCAGCTCTCAGGAAAGTCCTGGCCTTCCAGGGGACAAACTTTGCTCCTGTCCAACGAACTAGTCTGTTCTCTTTCCAAGGCTCCGGAAGTTGAGGAGGCTTCTGTTTCCAGACCCAGGCTTGCCAGGGGCTCACTGTCTTGTCATTAAGTCTTCCAACAACCATATGAAGTGGGCCTCGGCAGATCCTGGTTTGTGGGGCCCAAGGCTTTTAGAATTGGGGGGACCCTGTTTAAGAAAAATAATGTGAAGTAATGAATACACATTTAAGCCCAGGGGCCTTGGCAGGGCCCAGGCAACGAGAGTCCCTGGAGCTAAAGGGTCCTTACTTTCTTGGCAAATCACCACTGCAGGTGGCTGGCACCATTGTCATCCCTTTGCAGAGGTGGAAATAAAGCTTAGGAACAGGGAAGGTGCCGGCCCAAGGTCACACAGCTTGGAAGGATAAAGCTGAGCTCCGAGCTCATCAGCAACACTGAACGGCCTCAGTGCATATACCACCTTACTGCCTCATCTACAAGGAATCCCCCACCCCCGACCCCTCACATCCCCAGCACAGGCAAGGTCAGGCACAGCAGCCTTTGCTTCCAGACCAGCCCTGGCCCCTCCCTCCCAAGGCCTTCATGCCCTAAGGCCCCAGCCTAGGAGACTTTCTGTCTTGTGACAACAACCACACAGTGCCAGGAGGTAGGTCTCTTCTGACCTTTTGAATTCCCACAGCTGTCCATGCTCATTCCAGAACTCAGCCGACCCTGAGGGAACACCCCCTATCAGGCGGTGAGCTCCCTGGGGGCAGGGGACTGTTGCATCTTGTTTGGCTTCTGTTTGGCTTCGTGTTTCCCGGTCTGAGCTTCTGGTCCCAGCACAGAGGCACAGAGTAAACGTGCATGGTGCCTGTCGCTGGAACATCTATTCCCAGCTTGGGAGGAGGGGCAGCGGAGGCAGATGTGAGGCTGTTAAACTGCACGTTCCTGGGGCCTCTCCAGACCTTCTGAATCAGGCTGGGCACTGGGCCTGGGGCTCTGCATTTTCCAGCTCCCTGGATAAAGTAAAGCTCACTAAAGTTTGAGACTCACTGACTCAGGAGCCAGAAAGGGCAAAATGTTGCATCAGACCAAGCCCCTCTCACAAAGGGGATTCATCCCCCCCTAACTCTGGCTGATTTTTATCAGTGTACCAAGCTCATCTTCCAGCTGAGAATGAATTGTTTCTTACACTTATTAAAGACCTCCTGTATGCCTGGGACTGGATCTGAGGCTTCAGATACTCAACCTCAGTGGATACTAAAAAAAAACCAAAAAAACAAAAAACTTCTAAGAAGTGGGGACAATTATTATCTCCATCTTTCAGATGGAGAAACTGAGGCCTGCAGAGGCAAAGTGACTTGCAGAGGGACAAAGTGTTGGGGAATGAGGAGGCTCGAATAGGAGCATAGTCTACAGGACCAATGACCTCAGGAATATAGCTTACAAGGGTCTAATGAGAATATCTAGAGTTGAGAGTTTATCCACCAGCCCATGAACAGCTTGGAGAATCAGTCATGCTACAGTCACGATAAGAACCTCAAGCAAAGCTATGCAATGAAATTAGGCCACAGACCCCAAAGAAATCTAATCAAGTAGGCCTCCTCTCCCTGGTATCTTCGAGTCAGCTTTTGAGGGGCTGGGGGTTGTGAAAAGATTTGCTGTATTTGCTTCAGGCAAATCTTTGCCTTTTTCTCTGTCTGCAGTTTTGGTACAAAAGGGAAGGATCCAGGCCAGCAAGAAGAGAGAACCAGGGTGGTGGTGGGCAGGTGGGCATTGCAGGCCACCATGACTCCCTGGGCTTATCTATGGGGCTGTTATCACTTTGCTTCCCCTGAACCAGTGCTCTGTGCTAATTCTCACTCTAGGAGGGTGATCAAGGCATCAGGGAGATTTCAGGTGGGGAGGGGCCAATTTAGTGGTCACTGTGCCTATTGCTGGAGGGGCCAGCTGCAGCGAAAAGTGTGGACTTGCTCTAGGAGGACCCCGAAGACAGAACCAGTGGAGGCCACCCAGAGAGGTCGGTTTTGCCTCACAAGATAAACTAACAGGGCAGCCTTGTAGGTAATGAGTGACCCACCTGGGGAGGTATTCAAGGACAGGCAGGGCTGTGTGTGTCAGTGTGTATACAGAGCCATGACTCAGGAAAAGGATTGGCTAAGGCTACTACTTTGAGACCTTTTTCAATGTCGGGACTGGGAATTTCCATTCCTAACATAACTAACCAACCCAAGTAGGGCTGATGGGAAAAATTTACAGAGAAGAAAGGTGGCAGGGTAAGGTGCCCAGATTAGGAACCCACAGACCCTAGTGAGGCACCCAGGGGCACTGAATCAAGACCCCTCCCTTGGCTTCCAACAGAACTGCCATTTCTTGACACTCAAATGTCCTCATTTCTCTTGCAATCATCTATAAATGTCCAAGAACCCTTCATTATAATGATTAATAATATATTACGATGACTGACGATCACTAACCATAACACTCATAAGCATGAATGGAGCAGTTACTGAGACAGGCTCTGTTCTAAGTAAATAAATAAATAAATATAAATAAATAAATAAATAAATTTATTAATGTATATAATTGACATGAAAGTCCTATGAGCAATGTCTTTACTTCTACTATCATTCCCATTTTACAGATGAGGAAACTGAAGCTAAGAGAGTGACATGAGAAGTCCTAGGACTCAGAGCTGGGCTCAGGAGGGGAGCTGGGAAGTGCTGGCAGAGGGCCAAGGAGTGGCATGCTGCCCTCCATCTATGGGGCTGCTTCTGCCCTCATGGCCCAGAACTCTGGCCACTGTCAACTGCAGTGGCCCAGGGTAGCAGAACCCAGAATGAGAATGGGGGAAGGGGCCATCTCCAACTTCTTCATTTTACACCAGGGCAGTAGGTATCAGAGAGTGGAAGAGACTTCTAAAGGTCATCAGCAAGTCCAGTGGCCACTGGGTCTCCTGAGTCTTCCTGATGGGCTTCTCCTACTGCACTCCCACATTCCACTCCTCTTTATTTATTTATTTTAAAAGATTTGTTTATTCAGGTGTCCCTCCACTCCTCTTTAAAAATGATATTTGAAAAATCACCATTAGGGACACCTGGATGGCTCGGTCAGTTGGGCATCTGACTCTTGGTTTCAGCTCAGGTCATGATCTCAGGGTCTTGGGACTGAGCCCCGTGTCAAGCTCCAAGCTCAGCTTGAGATTCTCTTTCTCTCCCTCTCCCTCTTTCCCTCTCTTGCTCATACTCTCTCTCCTCTCTCTCTCACACACACAAATAAATCTTTAAAAAATGAAATTATAAATAAAATTAAATGGGGGGCACTGAA
Organism: Canis lupus familiaris; assembly: GCF_011100685.1. NCBI lineage: Eukaryota > Metazoa > Chordata > Mammalia > Carnivora > Canidae > Canis > Canis lupus. The sequence goes on from NC_049230.1 coordinate 54,372,315, forward strand.
GTGCCCTAGTTAAGCATCTGCCTTTGGCTCAGGTCATGATCCTCCCTGGCCTCCCCTAGTCTGGCTCCCTGCTCAACATGGAGTCTGCATCTCCCTCCGGCTTGTGCTCTCTTTTCTCTCTCTAGATCTCTTTTAAATAAAAACATATCTTAAAATATAAATAAAATTTAAAAATTGTCAGTAGTAGCATATTTCTAAGAAAACATTATTGAGGGACAGCTGGGTGGCTCAGCAGTTGAGCATCTGCCTTCAGCTCAGGGCATGACCCTGGAGTCCCAGGACCGAGTCCCACATTGGGCTCCCTGCATGGAGCCTGCTTCTCCCTCTGCCTATGTCTCTGCCATTCTCTCTGTGTGTCTCTCATGAATAAATAAATAAAATCTTAAAAAAAAGAGAAGAAAAGAAAAGAAAACATTATTGGGTTGGATGGGTGGCTCAATGGGTTAAGCAACCGGCTCTTGGTTTCTACGCTGGGCATGGAGCCTGCTTAAGATTCCCTCTGCCCCTCCCTCACTACAAGTGCCTGCAGGCTCTCTCCCTCTCTCTCTCTCTCTCTCAAAAAATAAGAAAATAAAAAAAATAACCACACGCACACACACACACACCACAAATTACCAAAGGAAGCAGAAGACCCGCTGCAGGTGAAGCAGTGATGTGCCCAGAGATTGTTTCCCTGCTTGCAAAATGGGAATCAGGACAGTGCTTCCCTGCTGACCTCATAGGGAGGGTCAAGGTTAAAGGGAACAGTGGGTATGAAGCCACTAGTAAACCGGAAGATATTATCAAAGTGATCATCTTTGAATGTTGGGCGTAGAAATTAGAAGTACGAGCTGCAGCTCCTCCCAGGGAAATCGAACTCAAATTCAGGGCTGCTCGGAAACAATCAATTCTTCTAGGGTTAGAACCTCCCTAGAAAGCACCTATTTCCTCATCTGTCCACCTGGAAGTCACTCACTGAGCCGTCACCTGTGTGCAGCAGTGCGTTCAGCTCAGCGGCCTCAAGCACAGGCTCTGGGTCACTCTTCCTTGGCCTGAGTTAAAGGGTCGGCTTGGCCACTCCGAGCTAACGCCAACTTCCCTGTGGGAGGCTCAGGGTGTCTGTTAGGATGCAGCCTAGCTCTTCTGGCAGAACCCAAGGAACCCGAGCTAGAGGAGAGAAGAGCTGATTTCCTTGGTGTGTCAGTCTAGGGGGCTCCGCTCTGGGAGCTGGTCCAGGGCCCACGCTCCTTCTGTCTTCCCATCTTGTGCGGGATCGCCTCCGTGCACAGGGTGGAAGATGGCCGCCGCCTCCCCCTCCCCAATCTTTCCTGGGAGTGTTGGGAAGACCCAGGAGGTGGAGACCACCCCTTCCTTTTAAGGGAAGCTGGAAGGGGCTTGGACACCTTGCTTGTGTCCCATTGGCCAGAACAGATCACATGGCCGTGCGTAGTTGCAAGGGAGCCTGGGATATGTAGTACTTAGCCTGGCAGCCCTGGACCTCTTTAAAACCCCGGAGGGGGATGTTCTGTTACTAAAGGGAAGATGGCAGAATGGATACTGGGCAACAGCCGGCAGTCTCTGCCGTGTAGGATTCAAGGAGATACTCTGGGGAGACACTCAGCACAGGGCCAGATATACGGCCCTGCTCAGGGAATATGTGACATTAATTGGTATCATAAGTGTGTCCTTTTCACTTTCCCAAGGGATCCAGGGACCTTGGGGTGGCTCGGGGGGCTTCGTGGGGGCTCCATCCCATGCCCTCCACCCTCTAGGTGATCAGGAGAAGCACCGAGAGACAGCAGACCCCAGCCACCCCACAGCCCAGGCCACGGAGGATCTCAGGCCTCCTGTCTCTCTTCACGGAAGAAACAGGAAAACAGCCTTTACTTCAGGGCTCAGAGACAAGGAGAAATGGTGACATTGGGGCCCTTGCAGCCCTGCCCCCCGGCTGCCTCTGAGGAGCATGGCAACCTTTGTTGCTTTGTGACTCAAGGCCGGGTGCGCTCTGCTATGTTCTGGCTCTCGGACGCTGGTCAGGACACCAGACAGGCATCCTTGTCCCCCCAAACGCAGCACCAGCTGATTTGAGCTCAGAAGCATTCCCTCCTTAAATATTCTCCTCTGAACTCAGAGCTCTTTCCAGCCCTAGGAGGACTGACAGATGACATGGGAAGGTGTGTGCTGTGTCCCTACAGGTCCAGCTCCCCCCAGCCACCGAGTAGAAGGGTCTCTTCTCCTGCAGACGCTGGGTTCAGTGTCAGGAGCTGCGACCCCCTGATCAGATGACCCTGACTCTGCCTCTTAGTAGCTGTGATCACTGACCTCTCCGATTATAATGGGGATGATTAGGGCATCTGCATCTCCATCTTACTATAAAGATTTATAGAATAAACCACCCAAGGTGTTTGTGGAGGGAAAAGGTTCACTGAATGATGCCTGCTCAGATCAGGATTATGCCAATTATTTTCTTCCATGCGTTCCACAGTCCTTGACTGCCTGCCACCTGTCCATGCCTCCTGCTGTCCACATCCTAAGCCTTTCCAGAGGCCCCTGGATGGATGGGGCAGGTCCTCCGCATATGCCAGCTTTGCACCCCAGCATTCACACTTTCCACAATCATGATGAATTAATCCTGTGGGTGGAACACTGCCTTCCAGACAAGGAATCCCAAGCCAGCAGGGATTGTGACTATTTCATTCACGCAGTACCCTAGTGCCCGGCACAGGTCTCGGCGTGACGAGGATTCTAGGAAATGCTTGTGGAATGAATGAATGGATGGGCAAATGAATGGGCGGATGGATGAGCAAGGAGTTTTGCCATCAGCCTGAGGTTGTGTATCTAAGAGCAGAGTTTACAGACTTGGAAAGACTCTGATTTGAATGTCAACTCTGTCATTGACTTGCTAGGTGACCAGAAGCAAGACCCTGCTTCTTCACTTGATCTCAAAACTGGACTGACCCTCTCTCCTCGACTACTAGAGAAGTCAGGTTTGGCTAATAAAAGCTTTCATTCGTTCATGAACACAGTGAATCCACAAACATTTTCTGAGTGTCCTCTGGGTGCTGGGGGCCCGGGCTGGGTGATGGTAGCTGGGGATAAAAAGGAAGACCCTGTACCAGAGGGGGAGGGGGAGGAGGGAGAGACCCTCAGGTCCATCCTCTGCACAAAGGAAGTGGCTGAGGCCCTCTGTCCGCATCCTGTCCTCCTCAACCCCCCATGGCCCTTCCATCTGTGTCCTTTTCCTGTGGCTCTTTCATCTGGGCTTGGGCAGGGGGCTCTGTGCCCCCAACCCCCACCTGCAGCCATTTCCTGCCCTCCTGTCATCTGCTTCCTTTGATCCTTTTGTCAAGAGACTTCTGGAAGCCTCTGGACCATTGGCAACCTTGGCAACCTCCTCCCCTGGGCTGGTCCTAGTCTGTTGACCCCACCGGGACAGGGGGTCAAAGTGGGCTTCTCTTGGGATGCTGCCCTGGGAGGCAGGTGGGTCCTGGTGTCATTCATTCATTCATTCATTCATTCATTCATTCATTCATTCACAGGTCCCAGGCCTGTGTGGGGCTCACAAAGTAAACAAGGCAGTCATGGTCCCTGTCCTCATGGAACCCCCAGTCCTTTGCACACCAAGTGGATTCTCCCCAGAGCTGCCACAGCAGGAGTGGCCCGAGGACCCAAGGAAGGAACACTGAGCTAGAAATCAGGCCTCTAGCTAGCACCATTATCTCTGAGCCTCGGTTCCACATCTGGTGCGTGGGGGCGGCTGGAGATAGCACAGGACCACATGCTCTGCAAGCTCTCCCAATCTGGAAGATCATGAGAGGTCATGGGAGTGCCTTGGCCTTGCCAGAATGGACTTCCCGGACACAGGAAGGAGCCTCCGGAACCAGCAGAGAGGCAGGGGAGAGGCCAGAGGTCCAAGTATGAAAAGAGGTAGATACCCATCATTGGTCAGAGAGTGAACGGGGCCTTGGCCTGTGCCCTCCACTTGGCACGGGCCTCCACGCCTGGCTCGGGGCAGGAGCTCAGCTGATGCTTGTCCGGGGGCTGCCATTTACTGAGCACTTACCATGTGTCAGGCATGCCGGGCTGAGCTATTTACACCAGGTCCCAGTCTGTTAGCTCCTCATGCTGGTCCTATGAGATAGATGCCATTATTCTCCCCATTTCAAAGATGAGAAAAGAGAGGCACAGAGATGAGTTCTGCCCAGGGCCCCGTGGTTTGCGGATGGCAGAGCTGGCTTTTGAACTCTACTGACCTGACTTCAGCCCCTGTGCTATTCTGTCCCTTGGTGAATGACAAGGGGGCTGGGCTCCAGGCATCAGGACCTTGGGCTCACCTCTGCCCTTTCCATCTTTCCCCTCAGTGGTTTCAGCAGGGTGGCTGGTGAGATGTCACCCAGGGGAGATGGGAAACAGTCAGGAACCAGAATAGAGGGCAACCCAGGTGGCTCAGCGGTTTAGCACCGCCTGCAGCCCAGGGCGTGGTCCTGGAGACCCAGGATCGAGTCCCACGTCGGGCTCCCTGCATGGAGCCTGCTTCTCCCTCTGCCTGTGTCTCTGCCTCTCTCTCTATGTGTGTCTCTCATGAATAAATAAATAAAATCTTAAAAAAAAAAAAAAAGGAACCAGAATAGAGGCCCACCTCCCAAGGGAGGTCGTCCAGAGGACAGCAGCGTGGGCTGACAGTAGTCTTCTTCCCAGCCCACCCCCGACCCCTGGCGACCCTTTCCTCTGCAAACCCAGGAAGGCCCAATCCATCCATCCACTCGTCCATTTGTTCCCTCATTGGCTCAGGATACACAGATGAGCAAGTGTCTGTCCCCTGGAGGACTGTGTCCTTAGGGAACATCCTGAAGGACAGCCAAACGGACACAGGTGAACAGGTGAGGGAGGTAGTTGGGGGCGTGGTGGGGGGAGGCAGGCAGAGGAGGGAATGTGGCCTGGGGGAGAGGCAGGATGGCTCTTGAGGAGGTGACATCTGAGCTGAGACCTGAGGATCAGGAAGCAGAGGGCTTTCAGATATCAGGACCGGTGAATGCAGAGGTCAGGAGGGTGGCAGGAGAGGGAGGGAGGGCAGGAGGGGAGGGACCCGATGGGGCAGCAGGGTCGCGATGGGCTGGCACACTGAGCCAGAGCTCGACACCTTCTGGGTAGAGCGTGTAGCTGTCACGAGCCAGTCGAAACCCGATCGAGTCCTTTAAAGTTTCCATAGGCTTCCCAGGGGCTGCATGAGTAGGAGGCTGAGGAGAAGGGGACATGGAGGCAAGGAGGCCCAGATGAGGCTGGTGTAGGGGGGGAGATGATGAGGCTAGACTTGGGCGTGGCTGTGGGCAGGGAGAGGGGATATGCTTGCCTGTGACTGGGCATGGGGGTCAAAGAGGACTCTGACTTTGGGGACCTTCACTTTTCAGCATGTGGAGCCAGGGGACAGAGGAGGGCCGGAGGCTGGGGTGAAGGGGCCAAGCCCTGGACTGCAGCTCGACTTAGACTGTCCAGGGACTCGCAGGGCTGTCACCGCTGCCCACAACCCACCCCCAGCCCTGCACCCCCATCCTCTCATGATTGATGAAGGCCCCATGCAGTGTTTGCTCAGCTGGCTGAGCCCTCTGGGGCCGGCTGCGGGTCTGTCCGTGCACATCTGTCTGTCTCGGGGAGGAGGAAACCAGAGGGGAGGGGAGCTGAGGCAGAATGGAAATCCACCAGGGTTGGGAACCAGGCCCTCCCCATTCTGCTTTGCTGGAGTGACTCACCGGGGGAAATGGACTAGTCCAGACCAAGAGCCCCTGCTGGCTACGGGTGGTGCAGGCCTGGGGACTGGGCCCCCACCATTGCCAGCTGTTTACCCTCAAGGCCTTCCACCTGCTAGAGACCCCAGGCTCCATCCAGGACTGTTCCCCCTGGGGCCTGAGGAGGGCAGTTTTCGGGTCACAGGCTCTGGGGGAGCTGTGGGGCCCCAGGACTGGGAAGATACCACCCTGCCCGCTTCTCCTCCATGACCTGACTCAGACATGGCCCCACCACCGACCCATCACCCCCTTTTTGCTCTCCTCCCTCACCCCTCTGTCCAACAAATCTAGCCTTTAAGGCTTTTTGTTCAGGCCACTCAGCCCCTCTGTCTGCCTCCCCAGACCGGCCCCCCATTATGTCTCACCTGGATATCTAGCAGCGGCCTCACCGGGTCTTCCTGCTCTTACCTTTGCCCCTGCACTCCCTGCTACTCAAGGCAGCCAGAGTGATCTTTCTGGAAGTGCTACTGAATATGTCACTTCTCTGTCTCAAACCTTCCACGGCTTTCCATTACCCTCAGCCTGACATGGAGACTAACACAAAGCCAGAATGGCGTGACCCACACTGACCTCTCTCCCTCCCTCCCTCAGTGCTACTTTCTGTAGCTCCCTGCTTGTGAAATGGAGGATTTTTCAATTTTCCTAATTAGCCCTGTTTTAGTCTCACTCCCTGGATCTTTGCACATGCTACTGTGTCCTTCAGCAGGAGCATCCCCACAGCCTCTTGCCTGGCTGATCCTTTTTTTTTTTTTTTTTTAAGATTTTATTTATTTATTCATGAGAGACACAGAGAGAGGCAGAGACACAGGCAGAGGGAGAAGCAGGCTCCCTGCAAGGACTCCGATGCAAAACTCCATCCCAGGACCCCGGGATCATGCCCTGAGCCAAAGGCAGGGACTCAACCACTGAACCACCCAGGTGCCCCTGCCTGGCTGATTCTTACTCAAGCTTTTTAGACCTCTCCTTCTCTGCCCTCTCCCCGTCAGAGCAGGCTGGGTCAGGGGCCTCCTCCAGGCCCCCATGAGACCTTGGGCTTCCCGCAGCACAGCCCTGACAGCCCTAGACAGGGCCTCTCCTTCAGGGCCTGTCCATGCCCAGAATCTGGTAGGTGTCCGGGAGAAGGTTCAAGGGCAGCCAGGGAGGACCGCTGGGGAGCAGGGCTGAAACAGGCCCTGCTCAGGCCTCCTGGTTTTTTTTTTTTGTTTTTGTTTTTAATTTTTATTTATTTATGATAGTCACAGAGAGAGAGAGGCAGAGACACAGGCAGAGGGAGAAGCAGGCTCCATGCACCGGGAGCCCGATGTGGGACTCGATCCCGGGTCTCCAGGATCGCGCCCTGGGCCAAAGGCAGGCGCCAAACCGCTGCGCCACCCAGGGATCCCTGCCTCCTGGTTTTGTATGGGGAAAGGAGAGGAGGGGGCTCTTGGAACAGTTATTACAGCAAATGTGATGCCCCCCCCCCCCGCCCTTCCAGGGCTCTGGCATAGTCCCACGGAAGATCCTCATCCCCTGCCACTAATGGAGGAGGCAGCCGGAGGTCACCACCGGGCCTCTACCCACAGGATGATAACAAGGCTGATGAGCAGTGCTCTGTGCTGAGGGCCGCACCTGCCTGAGCTCATTCTGTCCCTTTATCACCCCCAGTTCACAGACTAGGAAGCTGAGGCTCTGCGGGGCACAGTGACTTGCCCAAGGTCACTCGATCCTGCCAGAGCTGGAATGGGAACCCAGGATCGCGGCTGCTCACCACCAGCTGGTCACCTGTCACCACCTGGCTGAGGGTGGACACTTCTCCCAGACTCAGCAGGCCTTGGTTCTTCCTCCGAGAAATGGACATCCCAAAGCAACGACCATGCAGAGGGCGTTTGTGAAATCAGTGTGCTGCTGGTTAGTGCAGTGGCAGGTGAAGTTTCCAGAAGAGGAGGGTCAAAGAGGGGCAGTGATGTAGCCATGGTCACAGAACACGTGGCGATCTGTATGGGCCTCTGAAGCCAAGGCAAGTGGTATCCAGTGAGATTTTTCTCAGTTAAGCTCCTCTCTGTAACCACAGCCATGGTGACTGGCCTGCTGGGTGTGGCCTATTCAGCCCTGTTCTGAGGGAGTCGGGAGACTCTGTGGTGACAGGGCTGTGGCTTCAGGCTCTCTCCCATCCTGGGCAGGAGCAGGGGTAGGGGATGCAGGCGGGGAGGCACACTTCCATCCCACTAGGGGAGGCAGCTTCAAAGGGACCATGGAATCCTGAGCCACTGGAGGCTAGAGCCTCCTTCCCTGCAGAGGCTTGGGGGACTCAACATAGCACTTTACCTCCCCTTCCCTAGCACAAAGCTGGGAAGCTCCCCTGGGAGCCTTGGTGGCAGCAAAGGAGCCAGGGACTGGTCTGCAGCCTGGCCTGGCCCCATGGGAAGAGTACTGGACAGGGAGTCTACGTCAGGCTCTGGCATGGCCTTGCTGCACACCTGGGCCATCGTGCCCCTCTTGGACCTGGTGGGGGCACCACTGGTTTGCCCTGGATGGAGCTAAGTGGTTAACATTTTATTCCTGAATCCTCAGAACCATCCCTGTGAGGCTGCCAGTATAATTCCCCTGCTCTCTGTGAGGCTTGGAGGAGTGAGGGGACCCACCCAAGTTCACACAGCAGGTGAGTGACACAACAGGAATTTGGCTTTTCAATTTATGGAGGTCTAATGGACATAACAATAACTGCAGAATTTGAGGGGCTTGGGCATCTATATATGCCCAGAAAACCATCATTGCTATCAGGGCGGTGAACATATCCACCGTCCTCCAAAAGTTCTCTTGTGCCCCTTTGTGGGACTTCCTGGTCCCCAATGTCCCACAGCAGCCACTGAGATGCTTTTTGTCACTACAGGTTAGTCTGCATTTTCTAGAATGTTCTATAAATGGAATCACACAGTATGCATTCTTTGTTGCCTGGCTGCTCTCACTCTGCATTCGCGACCTTGAGATTCCTCCATGGTGTTGCGTGTCTCAAGAGTTCATTTCTTCTTACTGCTGAGCCGTGTTCCATGTCAGGACGTACCACAAACTGTTGAGCCAGTTGCCTATCGATGGGTTGTTTTCCAGTTTTGCTGGAACTCCAGTTTTCCATGAAGCTTCCATGAAGATTCGTGCGTTAAGTCTTTGCATGGACCTAAGTTTTCATTGCTCTGGGATAAATGCCTTAGAGGGGAATCGCCTGTCCTGTGGTAAGTGTACGTTTCAATTTTTAAAAAGCTGCCAAATGTTTTCCCAAGTCGCTGAACCACTTGACATTCCCACCAGCCATGGAGAAGGGTCCTAAAGGGGGATGGGGACTGGAATCGAGGCCTGCCCAGCTCCGGAGCCATGGGCCCTCACTGCCAAGCCCCAGACCTCCCCAGCCCTCCCTCCTAGCTGGCCTGGCTCCCTGGGCTGGCTGGCTAGCTGGAGAAGGAGCCGACGGACAGCAGGGGCTGAGATGCTCTCCACCCGCAGGAGCAGGTGCCCCCTGCCCACCTGCCCACTGCACTGGCACCCCCACCCCTGCAGGTCTGGCTTCCTCTTTGAGCAGGGCCATGCCTTCCCAAGGGGCCCAGAAGCTCCTGGAAGGCAGGGCTGGGCACATAGTGGGCTCAGGGGAAAGGCCAGTGTGTGGGGGGGAGCTGCAGGGCTGCACCCTCTGTGGACCCCTGTGGCTTCTGGCTTGCAGAGGAAGGAGGGGGGTCTCCCAGGCCAGTGACAAAGGCTTCTGGGGCATTGGGGGGGGGGGTGCTGAGGATTTTATTGGGCTCCTTACCAAGGCTGCAGGGGAGAGGGGTGTGTGTGTGTGTGTGTGTGTGTGTGTGTGTGTGCTGGTAAAAGACAGTCCCTTTGAGCTCCGAGAGAGGAGAAAGAAAGAAGCCATCGGAACCTTGGCAGAGGGGGAGACACAGAGACAGAGACCCAGAACCGGGGAGAGAGGCGGTCACAGCCAGGAGGGGCCACTCCCCCTGCAGACCCCGGGGAGGAGGAAGGAGGCGGGAGGGGAGCGCGAGGGAGCGCGAGGGGAGCAGGGCTTCTTCATTAAAAATGAACCCCCGGAGCCGGGCCCGCAGCGGCCGAGGAGCCGGGCTGCCGGCGGCCTCCCTCTCGCTGGAGCACAGAGGCCCGCGCCGGCTCCAGCCGCCCGCGGCCGACCTCACGCGTCCTCAAAGCCAGCCTGGCCCACTTCCCCCGCCGGTTGCCACAGCAACTGAGCTCTGAGTAATCAGCCGCACGGTGACCTTTCTTCCCCCGGAGAGAGGGAGGGAGGGAGGGAGGGAGGGCGGAGGGAGGGAGGGAGGGAGGCAGCGCTCGGGAGGGGGGAGGAGGGACGAGGGAGAGGAGGAGGGACGGGAGGCAGAGAGGAGAACAGAGGGAGAGAGATGAAGAGGAGGAGGGGGGAGGATGGAGGCGAGAGGGGGGAGCGACGGAGGAGGAGGGGAGGAGGAGGAGGGAGCTGAGCGCGGTCAGAGCAGTAAAAACACTGCATCTGGGGTCTGGGGGCTTTCGGGGATGGAGCTGGCGGTCGGAAGCTGGAGAGAGGAGGGGCAGCTGGCCCTGCAGCGCTGCGGTGGGGGATGGGGAGGCCCCCCACACTCCCTCACCCGCCGCCCCCCAGCTCTCCAGGGCTGCCTCTCCCAAGTCCTGGGGGGTTGTGAGAGCATGAGCAGCCCCTGTGTGCTCTCTGGCTCAAAAGGTGCCCTCTCCCGGCGGCAGCAGCAGCGTGGACTCCCCCATTCCCCAGATGGGAACACTGAGGCCAGGGAGCCGGTTGGCAGTTTCAGGTCCGGGTGCTTGAACCCTATGACACCTCTTTCTGCCTAACTGCTTACCCCTGGGAGGCGAGCTGCAGCCAGAAGAGGTGGGGGTGAGTCCTCCACCACTCCCACGTCCCCCACTACCCAGGTCTCTGGCCTCAGTTTCCTTGGTTGTAAAGTAGAGATCCTGGGGTGGGAGGGATGCTTACTGCCCAAGGAGACAGCACTGGTTAAGGAGGATCCAGGCAGCCTCTACACCCAGATTTTTTTTTTTTTTTTAAGATTTTATTTATTCATTCATGAGAGACAGAGAGAGAGGCAGAGGGAGAACCAGGCTCCCTGCAGAGAGCCCGATGCAGGACTCATCCCAGGACCCTCCCAGCACCTCCCAGGACCCCAGGATCACCATCTGAGCCAAAGGCAGAGGCTCAACCACTGAGCCACCCAGGTGCCCCTACACCCACATATTGATTTGAGATTCGCTAAACATAGAGAGAGCAAGGCAGGTAGGATGGGAGACCCAGACAGGCTGTGAGCTGAAGGAACCCGGAGAGGCATGGGTGCAGAGGGGAGCCCCTGGGGTTCAGGGGCACCACCCTGAGAGGGCACGGAAACTTCGTGGGCCCTGCTATCCTGCCAGCCCACCCTCGCTCCTCCGTGGCTCCGCAGCCCTGGGCCACCACCAGGCCCATCACCCGCCTGGCCCTGGGGACCCGCCAGCCGCCTGTTTATGAGGCGAGCCAGTCCTGGAGTCACAGCCGCGCCCACGGGATGGGGGAGGGACGACAGATGGTTGGAGGTGCCATTTTAACCAGAGTCTGCAGCAGTTGGGGAAGGAGAGGGGGGAACCTAGGGCTGGAGGGGGGCTGGGACCTGGCATTGCTGCTTCCTCAGGGCCTTCGGCTCCTACTTCTCCCACCTGGGCACCTGTCCCCAGCTCTGGTTGCTCACCTGACCCAACAGCCCTGTCACTTGGGCTGCCCAAACTCCTGTGGACTCTGTGGGTGCCCCTTGGGTCTTATAAGGTGTGTGGCGAGGCCGGGACAACATTGGCAATCTCTTAAGTCCCTACCACCCACGAGGAGAACCCCGTGACCACCCAGCATGCAGCGAGGATGCGGCCACTGACCAGGGACTGCCAGGAGCTGGCAGGGGAGTAGCAGGAGGGCTCATGGGCTGTGGGGTGCTGAAGGCCCCAGAGTCCAGCCCTCGGCTCCAGGCTTCAGCTGGAGTACTCAGGGCACATGAGGAGCAAAGCTTGGGAGGGGTCCATGTTTCTATCCTAACTCAGCACTGAAGTTAATTCCAGAACTTCTCCAGACCTCAGTGTTTGCTTCTCCATCAGGGAAGGGTGTCGGCCCCACCCAGCGGGCTGGCAGGCAAATCACCTACTTTGGTGAAGGAATGGCAAAGCGAGGCTCATCTTTTACAGGTGAGGAAAGCAAGACTCAGAGAGGCCAGACTTCTCACCCAGGGTCACCTGGCTGCTGAGGGGAAGCCCCGTGCCCTGGGGTGTGGGGAATGAGGTGCATGTAAAGCTCAGGCTGTGAGCCTGCCTGTTCCCTGGGGTTCTTGGCTCCCTAGAACTTCCTCATTCCAGAAACCTGCATGCCCCAGAGCTTTGTGAAATAAGGGACAAGCCCCACGGGTGGCCATTTGGCCCCAGGGCAGGAATACTAGCATTGTCTCCCGGAGCCCACCTGGGGCCCCACGCCTGGCTGAGCACCCAAGATCTCTGTCTTGTCACAGAGATCACCCTGGGAGATGGGTGCAACCCATCTCTCTGTTTTCAGATGGGGAAAGTGAGGCTCAGGCAGGTGCAGGGACTTGCCTCAGACCCCACAGCACTGAGTGCCAGAGCTGGGATGAGAATCCACTTCTGGGACCTCAGAGATGGCCTCTTAACTCCAGACCAGATCAGCCAGCCTCGACCAAACTCGAGGGACTGTTCCCTGTGTTGGACTTGGCTATGAACAGAGTTCCCTGGGCACCATCAGAAAATATTGATGGGAGCTGCATGGAAGGTCCCTGTGGTGCAGGAAGGAGCAGGCTCATCACAGGATAGGCACGTGGCTGGGTGAGACTGGTCAGTAGGGTTGGGAGGCCATGGTGCCAGGAGTACTCACAGCCCAGGAATCTTTTCTGATCTTGGAGCATTGAGGGGCAGGGACCATTTCCCTTTTTTTTTTTTTTTTTAAGATTTTATTTATTTATTCATGAGACACACACACACACACACACACACACACACACACACACACAGAGGCAGAGACACAGGCAGAGGGAGAAGCAAGCTCCATGCAGGGAGCCTGACATGGGACCTAATCCCGGGTCTCCGGGATCAGGCCCTGGGCTGAAGGCGGCGTTAAACCACTGAGCCACCCAGGCTGCCCCACCATTTCTCTTTTTGACAGATAAAAAAGCTGAAGTCCAAAAGGCAGGATGACTTACTACAAGTCCCATTGGGCTTTAGGGACAGAATCAGGGCAAAGGGGGCAGCCCCGAGTGGGATCGAGTCCCACTTCTGGCTCCCTACATGGAGCCTGCTTCTCCCTCTGCCTGTGTCTCTGCTTCTCTCTCTCTGTGTGTGTCTCCCATGAATAAATAAATAAAATCTTAAAAAAAAAAAAAGAATCAGGGCAAAGGCAAGATTCTTTGACCCCCAACCAGTGTGCTTTTTTGCTGTGTGTCAGTGCTACCCATCCACTCACTCATTGATCTCTCCTCCCATCTATATACCCCTATCTACCTACTCACCTACTGATCCATCTACCCAGCCTCCGTCCACCCATCCATCCACTCACCCACCTATCCACTCATCTATCCATTCTCTCATCTGCCCACCCATGCATTCACATGTCCATCCACCCACTCACCTACCTATCTACTTACCCATCCATTCATAGAACCTGTTCACTTATCCATCTTCCCATCTTACATCCATCTACCACTCACCCACTACTCATCCATCCACTTACTTATCCATCCATCCATCCATCCATCCACCCATCCGTCCATCCATCCATTTATTCATCCCTCCCTCGCTCCCTCCATCCATCCACACATCCATCCACTATCCATCTACTCATTCAGTTATCTAGCCATCACCCATCCAATGACTTTTCACCCACCCAAGTATCCATCCATCTAACCCACCATCCATTTATCTCATTTTATTTTTATTCTATAACCATTCTGAGTCTTGTTTCTACAGCCTTTAGTTAGGAAACATATGTTCAGGTGAGCTGGGCGCTGATCCTTCCTCTCTGCGGAGGTGCACCAACTCCCCAAACCCCCCTTTCAGCATATCAATTCCAGAGGTTGTCATAAAATGGACCAAGAGCCATCAGCCCAGGAGCCAAGGACCAAAAGGATTGTTTGGACCAGGGATGGGGCAGCTTCTGCTCCTGCCTCTAACATGCTGTGTGACAATTGAGCAATTGCGAACTGAGAATAATTGTCCGGTCCTCTGACAATTGGAGGAACAAGCGGAAGCTTTAGAAAGGCAATAGCCCTTCACCAACATGAGGGAGAGTTTTTTTGAAGGGGTTAGTAGGGCTCAGTCTTTGAGGCATACTCTCTCTTATTACTAAAACCTGCCAGAAAGTTCGGTTGATTCTGCTCAGACCAGCTAGATAGTCATTCATTCATCCATCCATTCGTTCATTCTGCACCAACTGTGTACTAGGGCCCATATAAGACTCCAGGGATCTAGAAATCAATACAGATAGCTTCTGCCCTCAAGAAATTGGCTGATACTTGGCTCTGAACAGAAATCGGTCACTTCACATGGGTTCTGGTTGAGGCTTGAACTTAGTCCTGGGGGACTCGAGGAATGTCAGCTGTGGGCTGCGCAGGTGAGGACGGAGTCCCCGAGGGGGGACGTACTCATGATCTGGAAGGACAGGGCCGAGGGTGTGGAGAAGGACGTGGAGGCAGAAAGGAGAGCACATGCAAAGTCCTGGGGGCCCCGGGGGAAGTTCTTTGAGTACCTACTAAGTGTCAGGCACTGTAGCCAGTGTTCCCACCTCATTATCTCAGTGGATCCTACCCACAATGCTACAGGGCTGGCAGGATCCTTTTGCACATTTCACTAATGAGAAAGCTAAGGCTCAGAGAGGACCAGCAGCTTTCCCAAAGGTGCACAGCATCCACACGCTAGATCTGATACACCAGCCTAGGCCTGTTGGTCTGACTCCGAAGTCTGGAGCCTTTGCCCATTCTCCCTCACCTTGAGCATCTCCTCCTCAAGGTGAGGGTAGGGGAGAAAGCACTCTGTCACCACTCATGTCTTTCAGGCAGCTTAGGAGGCTCATGCATTCATTCAATTAACAAATACTTACCCATTCCTCCTCCGGATCAGGGATCAGGCCAGGAGGTGTTGGAGGGTTGAGCAGTGACAGGACAGGACCCTCCCTGCTCTGGGGCCGGCAGGGGGGACTCCCAGTTAAGGGGATGCTCAGGGGACTGACCTCAACCTCAAAGCCCTGAGTCACCCAGGCCTAAAAATAAACCCAGGTGCCATCCAAGCCCAAAGAGTGGGGACCACAGGCTCCCAGAGCAGAGGCTGGGGAGGCATCAGGCAGAGCTGTCAGCTCGGAGCAGGCTCCTCTCATCAGCATGGGGCCCCAGCCTCCCTGCTTAAAGATCGCCTCGGGCGCTCTCTTAAAGATGCTAACGCTGCAGCTGACATTTGGGAGATCCTGGCAGGCGATCAAACCCAAGCTGAAAATCGGAGCTTCTGGGCGGGGGCGGGGTGGTGGTCACCAGGCAGCAGGGACCCAGGTTGGTTGGAGCTGAGGGCGACAGGGCTTGGGCAGCTGGTACCGGCTGAGTCTGTGCCTCCAGCCTGGCCCTGCGTGGCCAGGCTGGGTATCCGGCTCTCTGCTGGAAGAACTCCAGGACACAGAAAGCAAGGACGCAGGAGGACAGTGGATCAGGAGACACTCAAGCTTCTTAGCCTTCTTAGCTCAGCCTCAAACTCCAGCTCACTGTCAATAAGCAGACCAACTGGCTAAAAACATAAACAGAGTGATGAGTTATGGAAAAGAGGTAAGATGGAAAGAAGTTGCTGGTGCTAATTCCATCTCTCGCTGTACCCAATGCTGGGTCCCTCCCAGTGCAGAGAAGAGAGTACAGCAAGGAAGCTGAGGGTCAGAGGGAGGAGTTAGGAGAGAACATCCCCAGGCCACCTCCCACCTCTGCCTTGGACACCATTGCCCTTCCACAGACTTTGACAAGCCTGAGCCAACCTCATCTCCTTTGTCTTCCTTTATATCCAGTCTCCTTCTGCCCACCCATCTACCACGATCCACCCACTCCAACCCACTCATCTAGCCAATCTACCTACCTTCCACCTAATGGATTCACCCACTGCTCTTCCACCTGTCCAACCATCCATCCATCCAATGAATCAATCATCCTCTTCATCCGTCCATCCGCTGACTCGTCCACTCAGCCCATCCATCTCCCTCCGTTCAACCGTGTCCCCTCCTGATACCAACATCCATTCATCCATCCCTCCAAATGTCCATCCATTCTCCATGCGTTTGGGTCAGGCCATGCTGTGCACAGGAGAGGTGCACCCAGCTCAGTGTTAGGGGGTCAGGAAAGGCTTCCAGGAGGGAGAGCCCTCTCTGCTGAGACATGAAGAATAAGCAGCAGGAATCCAGGTAGAATGTGGAAGGGAGAGTCTTCCCCAAAGAGATGGGAGGCGAGAGACAGAGACACTCTGTAGCCGACCAGAGAGCTGAGAGAGGCTGACTCTGGGGCTGAGTGGGTGGCAGGCCGGGGCCTGAAGCTGGGACAACTTGTCTGGCACAGAGTCAGGCCCACGGGATTGTGGGAAGGGAAGTGAAATATTCAGTCCCATGGCTGTCTACTGCCCCTGATGCCTCCAGATGGGCCCCCTCCGGGTCCTGCAGCGCTCCCACCCACCTGTCCCGCCTCCGAATCCCAGGGATGCTCACAGCCAGATATCCCTACAGACCTCCCCTCACAGGCTTTTACTTAGTGTGTGGGAATTCTAGAATTCTAGCTTCTCCGGGTCAGAGTTGTGCCTTATCCTTCTTGACATCCTGTTCTGCAGCACTGAGCCAAAGTTATCCATAAATAAATAGATAGATGATAGATAGATAGATAGATAAATAAATATCAAGAGATAAAAAATTTTTTTCTTTCTCCAACCTCTCTCCTCCCTCCTCTTGGAGAGCCCTTCCACACCCCCAGGCACCCTGTCCTAAAGCCCCTGTGCAGTCTGCATCTCTTTCCTCTTTCCCAGGTGACCTCGCCTTGTCGGGTCGGTCACCCAGATCTGTCAGTTCCATCTGACAACCGTGAATCTGTCACTCTTCTACCTGCTAGGCCACCAACCTCCTCTGTCCTCCCACTGCTCTCCATCCAGGACATGTACAAGAGGCACTCTGAGAGAGGCTCTAAAATTTAAACTTGACCACTCTAGTCTCCTACTTAAACCTTTCATGGCTTCCCATGGGCTTCTGGATAAAGCCCTAGGTCCCTGTCATTGCCTCTATGACCCTTCCCAAGGTGGCTGATGCTGTCTTCTCTGGTCTCCAGGTTCATCCCTCAAAAGATATGAAAGCCATCAAGTTCACTGCTGTCTATACTGGGTCTTCAAAGCCACCCTGGCCCTGGCTGCTGGACTGTCTCAGCCAAAAAGCCTAGAAACATCCTGAGTCTTCAACTCCCTGCCCGCCCCTACACTTGACTCCTCTTAGGCCTCACATTCTGTCCCCATGAGCCTGGGAGCAGTCAGTTCCATATTCTCAATGTCACGTCAGGCACCCAGTTGGCCCTCAGGTAAAAGAACATATTGCTCAATCTACAATAATATTAGGGTTTACCTCCAGACTCTTTCTCCCCATATCTGACCATTTCCATTTGCAATTCGTGCCTGAAACCAAAGCCAACTGCTTGGCCTCTTCTCTGCCTACAAAACATTTTTTACTGATTTTTATGGCTACAAAAAAAATTTCCTTCCTGTCTTCACATTCACAGGAAAGAGAGAGCCCTGGCCCTGACTCAGAATTGGATTCTAGCTGGAGGCGTCCTCTCCGAGGCTGGCTCTAGGGAAAGGGTTTATCTGTTTGTTCCCTGACCTTGAGCGGGGAGCTAAGGCAGCAGGAAAGGGGACACACAGGAGCGGGGAGGGGAATGAGGAGGGAAAGCTGGAGCTGTGGCCCTGGGACCCCGCACTCTGCCCCAGGGACCAGCTAGGTGACAGGAAGGGAGAGAGAGGGAGGAGACAGGCCGTGCTGCCTGCAGCTCCTGCTTTTGGTCTCCCAGGATCTCTGGGTTGCACGACCTGCCTAGTCCCATCCCTGGCTCCCCCAGAAACTGAACAGACCAGGTATGTGGATTGCTGTAGGGAGTCCTCAACCACTGTGCAGGTAGAGAGCAGCTTGGCCATCCACACACCTGAGGGCCAGCTGTGACTGTCACACCCCCAGTGCCCCATGGAGGGACTCGGTCCAGGCAGCCTGGCCCGGCACAGCCAGCCCACAGGGTAAGGACAGTGGCACTAAGGGAGGCAAGAGACCAAGAAATAGGTAAAGAAAAGAACCCTTCCTAGAAAGGGTCTTCTTCCAACTAGTATGTGACTGAGCTTGAACTCAAACATGTATTGAGCTCCTTTGCCAGGATCCTTACCATCCATGAACCGACCATCTTTTCTCCAACTGAACTGTAAGCGAACTTCGAGTCCAAACTATTTATTTCCTCCCAAATAACCTTTCTCTTGCTACAAAAGTAAAGCATGCTTTTTGTGGATATTGCCAGAGGGGCCCCCGGGTGGGTTAGTTGACTAAGCATTCATGATCCCAGGGCCCTGAGATCGAGCCCCGCTTCTCCCTCTCCCTGTTTTGCTCTCTTGTGCTCGCTTTCTGTCAAATAAATAAATAAAATCTTTTAAAAAAGCGAGATTGCTGAAAATGCAGATGAGCTCAATGAAGAAAATAAAAACACTTTTAATCCCATCACCTGGAGATGACCCGGCTTTTTTGACATTTGGAGGAGTTGGATCCCCTCCAGCGTCTCCATATCCAACATCTTGGTCTGGAGTCCCACACATGATTGACACGTAGGAACAATTTTGTGTCTGATTGTTTACCTTTTTATTCATTATTTATTAATTCCAAAAGTACCCATTGAACCCAATGTAGTTATCAATTTAGTGGTGTTTCAGATTCTTAGAGGGTGTCAGGAGAGGTATAGCACCTAAGATACTCAGATACTCATTGTGAGTTAGACTCCATGGCCAAACCCTTCTCAGCCCCTCTGCCAGGTAAGTGGTCAAGGCCCAGACTTGAGTCCAAATCCTGGCCCCATCCCTCACCAGCTGTGTGGCCTTTGGCAAGTCCCTTAGCCCATGCTACCCAAAGTGTGGTCCACAGACTGGTGTTGGCCCACGTACTATGTGTTGACATCATAAGAAAAGCACCAGAACTGAGCATAATTTAGAAACATTCATTCCAACCGGACACTGTTCACATCCAGTTGTGATTGTGTTCATTACAATAATATCGTTCCAGGCAGATTGGAAAATTGTCTCTACAAGTTCCTCCACCTCAGATAGCTCGAAAAGCACAGAGTTAGCCTACTCTGTGACTCAGTTTCTTCAGTAGTAAAATAGGAATAATCATGGTCCTTAACCTCATCAGATCCCTGGGAAGGGTAAGTGAACTAATTGGTGGAAGGTTCCCAGGACAGTGGCTGAGCATTGCAAACTCTCATTAATGTCAATGCCACTGGTGTTTTGCATATTTTCTGTATTCTGCGTTGAAGATACCCAATTTCTGGGAGCGGGAGGAGAAGGGCTAGAAAGGGGAGTGGACCCTGATTAATGCATCCTACCCTACCCCCCAGTTTCTATGAGTTTTAGTCAATCCTTGAGATTGAGACACCCCTGTGACCTGCCTTCCAGGTCTCCAAAAGAACCACGGCGTCCTGTGTTCATCCACTTACCAGGTATCTATAGACCACTTACAGAGTGAGGCCGGAGTGCCCAGTGGCTAAGAACTCAGAACACTGGAGAGACAGGCTCAAATCCCAGCTCTGCTCCTTACTAGCTGAGTGACTTTGGGGGCATCACTTAACCACTCTGAGCCACAGTGTTCCTGAGTGAGGGCCCGGAGGGGTTCCTGAGGTCAGAACTCAGGCCAGGCGGGGCCCGGGCAGATGATCCCCACATGCCTGTAGAGAGCATGACTATACAGGGTGCTCCCTGGCTGTGTGCTCAAATGTGACCATTGTGGGGACCTCCTGGATATCCACCCTCAGGGACTTTTTGTGGACTAGGGAAGAATAGGTGGTAGCTTGAGATGCCAAACTTGCCAGGTATTACTTCTAGAAAAATGAATGAATTTAAAAACTTTGAATATTGGAAAGTGGAGAGATGTAAACATATAAAGGTCTCCAGATAAGTAGAAGGCTTGCCAATTAGACGTGTATTGTATGGAACAGGGGAGCTCCCCTAACGGTCTCTTCTCTGCAGAGGGAGGCCTGAGCAGCCTGGCTAAGCCACGTGATGCCTCTGAAAGCTTCTCTGAACAGCCTGGTGTCACTTCTCCTGATTCACTAGCTAAAGCAAGTCATGAGGCTGAGCCTGACATGGGGGGTAGAGGAATGCAACCCCTCGCGAGGCCTGCACTCACATGGCAATGGGGCAGGCATGGATAATCCTCTCATTGGAAAGACAGCAAATAATTGGGAACAATGACCTACCTACCATTGTGGCCACAAATATTCCTCTCTCTTGCACAGATGTGGGTGATTACAGACGGCCACCGATTGCCTCATTTCTCCCACGAAGACATAGTGTCTTCTCTCCTCCTCTTGAGAGATTCCTGGCTGGTCCCAGGACTGGCTTCGAGGAACATAACAGAGCCAACATGATGCTGTGTAGCTTCTAACATTTGAGCTTCTCGATGTGCTCCCTCTTGGAAGCCAGCCACCATGTGAAAACCCACTATGCTGAGAGCAAGCCCAGGAGCCATATGGACAAGGGAGACCAGTGGGCAGCATGAGGGGTACCAGAAGCATAAAGGAAGCCTTCCTTAACCCTCCAGCCCAGCCACCTGCTAAATGCAGCCCTAGGGGATGACCCCAGCCCATGGCTCTCTTGCTAAAGAGATCTATAAGTAGGGGGAAAACTTGAGGGTCTCCCACACAGTTATAAACTGAATTGTGTCTCCCCAAAATTCATATGTTGAAGTCCTAACTCCCAGTGCCTCAGAAAGTAACCACATTTGGAGCTAAGGTCTTGGGAGAGGTAATTAGGTTCAAATGAGGTCATCAAGGTGGGGGCCCTCATCCAGGAAGATCAGTGTCCTCATAAGAAGACAAGCACATGGAAAGACACTAGACCCAGGTGTGGACACACACAGGAGAGACCTCGTGAGGACACAGCAAGAAGGTGGCCGCCTACAAGCCAAAGAGAGAGAGAGGTCTCAGAGGAAACCAACCCTGCTGACACCTTGGACTTCCAGCCTCCAGAACCGTGAGAGAATGAATTCCTGATAAGCCGCTCAGTCTGGTATTTTGTTATGGCGGCCCTGGCACACATATCCACACGCCCACTACTCAATGCTGGAATGGGGACAGCATACCCACAAACACTGTCTTCTAGAAGGGGTAGGAAGAGGAGGCAAGTCCTTGGCATCGTGCGCCGCAATCCTGAGTCCGCCAGGTGGAGACTGCCAGGGCCACCGCCTCCAGGGTGACACAGACACTCTCCAATGGACCCCACGGTGCTCCCTTGGAACTCTTTCTGTCCTCTGCTCTCCGAGGCCCTTGTGTGTGGGGGGCCCTATGGGTGGACTTCCTTTTCCATCTCGTCCTTGGCCACATGGAATGAGGACCCAAGGGCCCTCATGGAGGGCTGAGCAGATCTTTCCATCTGCTCTCTTCCCTCCGGGGCCCACATGTGGTTGTAAGTCGTGAACGGTCACAGCCTCTTTTAGTGCAGGCTGGCAGCTCTTTTGCCAGTGTGATCCTCTTCGAAACTTAGCTTATGTTTTATCTCTTTGTCCCCACTCAGCAACGTATGCTAAAGACGCAGCCAAATTTTCTAGGCCTGCTTCTCTAGACTTCATCACCAGAGGTTTGGGCAAAGCAGGTAATGGCCACATCTGGATGTCGTCTTTACCGTGAGACCGAATCTCAGCTGGACTCCATCACACAAAGCGCTTCTTAGTTGCATTATTTTGTCCTCGGCCTAGAAGATTCTTTATTGACAAGTTGTGGATTACCCATTTTGAAAAGTCTCTACAGAAAGTTTAAAATTCACACTTGGACTCCTCAAACAATACTTTTCTGGGGATGCAGATAGTTAAATTTAAAACTCGTATCTGCTCCAAGATCGTACTGTGCATTCCACATACCAATATGTCAGAAGGTTTACTAAAATGTCATCTGTAACTCGAATTTGAAGAATCAACCAACTGCCAGAGGGGCGGGGACTGGGTCTGTTTTGCCCACTCATCTTGCAAAGAGCAAGCAGGCTTTTCCAAAAATGGCCCTGGGTTCTCTAGGTTTCTGGAGGACAAACTGCTGGTGTGTGTGTGTGTGTGTGTGTGTGTGTGTGTGTGTGTCTATGTGTGTGTCCCAGACAGTATCACCTTTTTTCACTCGGGGACGAGATGTTTGTGTCCAAGCTTGCTCCCATAAGATGGGTGGCCTTCTTGCAATGGCATCGCTCAACTTCCCATGGGCTCCAGGCCACTGGGCCTTGGGCTCCTGGATCTCTGGCTTCCTTTCTCTGTCACTGGACAGAGATGAGAAATAGCTGTATTTTTCAACGCTGAAAATCCAGAATTTCTGGGCTCTCTCTTTCCCTTTCATCCCTGCTTGCAAATAGGCTAATTCCCTTCCGAGTGCATCTCTTTTCTGTGGTGTCTTGGGAAAAAGCAGTGCACGAGTTTGCTAGGGCTGCTGTAACAAAGTAGACAGAAATGTATTGTTCGCAGTCCCAGAAGCTAGGGGTCTCCACTGAAGGTGTCAGCAGGTGGCTTCCCTCTGACGGCCACGAAGGAAGGCTCTGTTCCAGGCCTCTCTCTGGCTGGGGGATGGCCACATTCTCCCTGTGCCTTCACATCACCTTTCCCTGTACATGTGAGTGCGCAAACTTCCCCTCGTTCTGAGGACACCAGTCATGTTGATTAGGGCTCACCCTGGTGATTCCATTTTGCTTTAATTACCTCTTTAGAGACTCTCTCCAAATATAGTCACATTTTGGGGCACATGGGTGTCTCAGTGGTTGAATGTCTCCCTTAGGTTAGGTCGTGATCCCGGGGTCCTGGGATCGAGTCCCGCGTTGGGTTCCCTGCAGGGAGTTTGCTTCTCTCTCTGCCTATGTCTCTGCCTCTCTCTCTGTGTCTCTCATGAATAAATAAATAAAATCTTTAAAAATAAGAGATGACAAATATAGTCACATTCTGACAGTCACACTGCCGTTGGGGCTTCAATGTATGAACTGGTGGGGGGACATGATTCAGTCTGTAACATGCAGCAAATAGCAAACAAGATATGCCAAACATTTCTTTTTCCCCAGCTCTTCAGCTAAAGCCCTAAGTGCCGTATGGTATGGGCTTTGTGAGTTACCTGTACACAGGAATTCTCACATGTTCCCTGCCGTATGACAAGGTCACCCTCGATACCTTCAGTAACTCTTTTCTTGTCACCTGATATTTGCTCTGAGAGCCAGAGCTACATATTTGTTGGGGCCATTATTTCTAGGTGCCAGTTACCATATTGGTCAGATTTTGCTAGGCTATGCTGCGTAACAAGCATCCCTGAAATATCAGTAGATCACAGTAGCCACGGTTTGTTTCCATTCAGGTTTACTGTTGTCGACAACATGCTTGCCCCACTGTCCCATCTCACTACCTCACGTACCATCTTCATGCTGAGATCGAGGCTGAAATTGTAGCATCTCTACAGAATACATCCACTGGAAAGAAAAGGGCTAGAGAGCTGCATGTCCCCAGGAGAGCTGTTCAAGTTTCTGCGGGGCACTGGCATATATGGGCACTTCTTCTCACAGTTTATTGGTCAGAGCACGTCACATGGCCAAGCCCAATGTCAACGGGCACAGAAGTATGTTCTGCCTGTAGGGAGGCACTGTGAGTCACTGACCATGGGCCGAGAGGCACGATCTTCTTAGGGCAGGGAATTACTGGCAACAGAGGCAGCATCTGCCATGATGGTTTTTCCTGTTTCCCTTTTTTTTTTTTTTTTTGAGATTTTCTTTATTCAGGGGATCCCTGGCTGGCTCAGTGGTTTAGCGCTGCCTTCAGCATGATCTTAGAGCCCGGGATTGAGTCCTGTGTCGGGTTTCCTGCATGGAGCCTGCTTCTCCCTCTGCCTGTGTCTCTGCCTCTCTCTCTCTCTCTCTCTCTGTGTATGTGTGTGTGTCTCATGAATAAATAAATAAAATCTTAAAAAAATTTTATTTATTCATTTAAGAGAGAGAGAGAGAATGAGAATGTTGAGGGGGTGGGGGACAGAGGAAGAGGGAGAAGCAGACCCTGCAAAAGCAGGGAGCCTGACGTAGGGCTTGATCCCAGGACTCTGAGATCACAATCTGAGCCCCAACGGCAGCCACTCAATCATCTGAGCCACCCAGGAGCCCCCGCCATGATAGTTAACACCGGTTAATACTGACTATGCATAGGGACTTTGTGCCAGCAGCTTCATTCACATCCTGAGCTCATGGATTTCTTATCATAGCCCCATTTTATAGTTAAGAAAATTGAGGCCTCCAGAGGGGAGGAGACTTGTTCATTTTCTAGCATCATCAACCAGATCCATGAACATACCTTGAATAACTCTGAGGGTCCACACACACATGAGGTCTTGTTCCCACCTCCTCTCTCCAGCAGTGGGTGAGAAAGTGGGTGGAGAGGCAGGGCCAGCTCACCCTGTGTCCTGCTGGGACGGACACAAATGTTAGCTGGGGACCTTCTCAGCTGGGGTGGAGAATCCTGAGTCAGCTGCGCCCCTGCCTGGGTGTTGGGAGAGCCTGTTCGTTGGGGAACTCACACCCTACCTTCCTGCTCAGCTCTGCCCTGCCCACCCTGCAAATCTAGGAATCTTGCCAGAGCCAGGCAGGGCTGGGAGGGGGGTGCGGTGAGGGTCTGCATGAATAAACACAGCTCCTCTTGGAGGGAAGGGAGAAATGGAGACGCTCCGGCCTGGAAGCTCATGTGGTAGGTACTCTGCTGATCACCTTCTAGCAGAAATTCCTTCATGTTCCAAGTACCTGATGGCTTGAGCTTTTTCTGGTTTACTTGTTTGTTTGTTTGTCTGTTTGTTTGGAGGAGGGAAGGAGGAGCTTAAACAAGCTTATGACCTTATTATTATTATCCTTGTTTTACAGACGGGATACAGGGGCCCAGAGAAGGTAAAGCAACTTCCCACAGCCAGGGGTGAGGGACACTGAACCCTAACCCAATGCAGGGGGGTGGATGAGACAGCCCTGCATTCAGTGGGGTGGGGCCACCTGGGAAACTGGTTAGAGACTGAGGGTCTCTTTTGCTCCCTGGGGCTGTCCTTGGGATTTCTCAGGTGGCCCAGACCCACAGGCCTGTCCTTCGGAACAGGAAGACAGGTGTGACAGTGATTCTTGGGGAGAAGGAGCTAGGCCAGGGGCCCGAGGTCATGGGAGAGAGTGTCTGGCTGGAGCTGAGGGCACAAAGGATGGTGTGAGAAGGACACCCCAACATACTCAGGACACACACACCACATGTGCCACTTTCACGTAGTGTGCATACACCACACATACAAATACAACACGCACCACACATTCTGTGCACACATGGCACACGCACACCCCACACTGATGCTTGCACACACCCCTCATGCTACATTTACTCTACTGCACACACCACACATGCTGCATCCCCACAGAACACACATACCCCTCACACACGGCACACACTACCACAGGCTTTCTCTTGGTTTTGACAACCAACTCGGAGGTCTTCTACGACTTCGGATTTTTTAAAATGTTGTTATTAGGAATAATAATTTAAAAAATAATCTAGTGGGGGCGCCTGGGTAGCTCAAGGGTTGAGCATCTGCCTTTGACTCAGGGCGTGATCTTGGGGTCCTGGAATCCAGTCCCACATCGGGCTCCCTGCAAGGACCCTGCTTCTCCCTCTTCCTGTGTCTCTGCCCCTCTCTGTATCTCTCATGAAGAAATAAAGAAAATCTTTAAAAAAAAAAATCAAATGATAGCAAAACTTTATGAGATCCTGTGTGTCGGGGAGCTTGCTGAAGGCTTTGGGGGATCCCTCCCTGAGTCCTGCTCAGCAGGTGCTAGTGTGATCCCCATTTCTTGGTTAGGAAGCTGAGAGTTCTAGGGTTCAGAGCTCAAGACTGATGGAGCTGTCACCGAACACGGCTCAGCCTGTCTCCCAAAAAAACACACTGTGCATGTTCCCTTTGATGCACAAACAACAAAAGCCCTACCTCACGGCAGACAGAGCTCTGGACTTCCTACCACCACCTCCCTGCTGACTTAGGCACCATGTGTGGACACGAGGCGTGGGATTCGTCTCCGGTATGGGGAGGCAGTTTGGAAGGAAGAAGAGTCAGAACCTGGGAGCCATGGAAAGTGTAAAAGAGCAAGAGGAAGGAGCTTGCTCCTGACATCCCTCCACTTACAGAGCACAGACCATCCCCACTTCCTCACTGAAGGACCAGGACAGCCCAGGCTGGGTCCTGTCCCCAGGCCTTGACATCCCCAGGCCCTGGGTAGCCAGGTGAGGGTTTCCTTCCCTGGTAGAGATGATGGCCACGCTCCTGCTTTCCCTGAGGTCACCTCCCCCCAGCCCTGGTCCTAGCAGCAACCCCCACCCCTCCGCCTGCCCCGCCCACCAGCCTCTCCCTGTGGAAGGGGATGGAGGCCCCACGGCCACCGGCTGTTCCCTGCACACTCCATTCAGTTCAGCAGCCCCTCTGATGCCTGCTGTAGAAGCCTGGACACAACCCTGATGCCCAGCCACTGCAGATCAGCCGACCGCGTGTGGGCACACGTGCACAGGGGAATACCATGAGAAAGAACTTGGAAAGGAGACTACAGTGTGTCAAAGGAAATAAACTGCTAACCAGGATGCATAAGACTGCCCGACTTCCACAAAAGGCTTATATGTGCTTGTATTGACAGAAAAATCTGGAAGACTTTGTACTAAACTCGACACTGATTATCTGGGGAGTGGAATTGTGAGGTGTTGGGAGGGAGGTAATTTTGCTATTTTCTTTCTACCTTCGGTATTGTAACAAGGCATCTCCTTTTTTGTAATTAAAAAAAATAAGCACATGTTGGTAAAGGTGGGTAGGGAGTGGGATATCCTGAGTCTCTGCACCTTCGCTTTGGGCAAGAGTGGGGAGCTTCCTTCCACAGGATTGGGCTGTTTCCTCCTCCCCTGAGACCTTCCTTTCTGTCTTCCCCAGCGGAGGCCCTACCCACTGTTTTTAACATCACTCCCCTGGGTTGGCACCAATGGACATTCACACATGCACCACAGAGTCTTGGCCTTGAGAGGCCTAGAATCTGGGACAGGTGGACCTGTAATCTTCATAATGTAAGTAAGAACCACCATGGTAAGGGTGGGGCACTTCATGTGCTCCAAATGCATGAACTCAGTGCACCCCAACTGTAGTTGGGTGACTTTTCTCATTTTACCAAAGAGTAAACAGTCTCAGAGAGTGGCCCTGGGGGTTCGTGTGCCCGAGCCTGCCTCCTCAGGGACAAAATAGTCTGGCCACTGAGCCTCCAGTCATCCCCAAGGAGCAAGAGAGACACCAGACAAGGAAAGTGGGTGTGGTGCTAGAAGGCCATCCGGTGATGGGGCTGCCCCCCATGCCCAGGGCCATGCAGTGTGCCTGGTGATTTGGTCCTGGAAGGAGGTACCATGGGCTCCATCTGAAGGCCAGACAGAGGATGGTGGCCAAGGTCACTGTGCTGGCAGGTGTCATGACCTGCTTTCAGGCCCATCTCGCTGCAAAGACCTCATGGGCAGCCCCAGGCCTGCGCCCACTGCTGTCTCCGGCGCCTGCCCGTGCTCAGCAGGATCCATAGGATTCCCTCCTTGTCCTGGTTTTGCCAGAGTGACCTTGGCTGTGCCATTCTCGGTTTCCAAGCCTCGGTTTCCATACCTGCGCAGGGAGAGGGCAGCCCTGGGGGTGTCCTAGCTCCCCTCCCGGCCCCAATACCCTAGACTTCCACCTCAGGAGCCTGGAGGACCCGGGGCGAATCTAGGGGCCAGGGCTCTTTTCCAGCTTGAATGAGGAGAGCACCCTGAGCCCAGCAGCCTGGGCCAAGTCCACCTCCCCACTACCAGCCTTCAGCACCCAGACCCCCGACCCCAGAATCAGGCCGACCGCCGCCCTCCGACGGGTCCCAGCCCGCGGTGCCCTCCTTCGCTGACACGCAGCCCCAGCTCTGCCGCGGGGCTCGGAGAGAGGGGGAGAGGGGGAGAGAGAGGGAGAGCGCCCAGCGAGCCGCCGGGTGGGGGGGGAGTAGAGAGAAATGCAAATGTTTTTTATCCTCCTTTCTTTTAAATGCTGAAACCAGCCTTGACAGCCTCTGAAAATAAATGGCACCGACTCGCTGGGATTTCAAATTCCGTGATTAAGGGCTGAAGCAAATACTTTTTCCCTCCCCCTCCCCCCGCCGCCCCCGCCCTCCCTCCGTGGGCTGATAGAGCGGCTCGCGGGCCCGGGGACAGCTTTTTGCGAGGCTGCCAGGAGCTCTGATACGCAGCCTCCCGCCGCCGCCAGCGCTTCTGCTGCGGGCTCTCGGGCTGTTTATCAGCAGCGCTCACGCCGCCAGCGCCCAAGCGGCTTTAAATCCCCGCCCGCCCGCCCGCCCGGCGCCCCCTCCCCGCGCCTGCACGCCGCGCACGGGCACGCACACGTGCACACACACACACACGCAGAACACACACGCACATGTGCGCGGAGGCGCACACACACGCACGCGAGCTCACGCGCCAGACACTCAGACACGTGCACGTGCACCCAAGACGCACACGCACGTGTGCACAAAGGCACGTTCGCACGCACAGGGGCCACCGCACAGTGCACACGCACACCCCTGGTCCGGAGGGCCCTGCCTGTCCTCCAGGGGAAGCCGCAAAGCTGTGGGGATGAGGAGGGTGGGGAGGAGGGGATGCACAGAGGAGGGGGCAGGGGTCTGGAAGGAGACAGGCTTTCTGGGGTTCAGAGCTGGCAGGGGCTCGGGATCTGCCTTTCTCTGGGTGGCCTGGGGGGGGGGGCAGCCTCCACTGCCCTCCTCTCTTCCACCCTCACCCCCACAGCTCCAGCTGCCTCCTCTTCCTCCTTCCTGCTCAGATTCTGCTGGCACTGCCGCCAGGCACCCAGAGGGCCTGCTGCCTGGAGTTCTGGCTGCTGAGGGGCCAGACCAGCTCTGGGTGGTCCCTTCCCTGGGATTTGGATGGATTCCCCATCTGGAAAACGAGGGGCCTGCACAAGACAGGTCTCCTGTGCACCCAACCAGCACCAGGCAGCCCCTCCTCTTCACAGAAAGCAGGGGGGCCCAGGGGGGCATCACACAGCTGGAGAGAGGACAGTCAGGGTTCACCATCTGGCAGGTCTGAGCCGATGGGGGCCTGGGACAGAACCCTCCCCTGAGTCCGTGGGGGTCACCTCTGCTCACAGACAACCCCAAGTGACTCCCTGGCTTTCTGGTTGACAGCCTGCTTGGCCTTCTAGATAGTACTGGTGGCTGGGTGGCAGCAGGTATGCCCAGGTGCCTGCTAGAGGGGCTCCACTTCCCAGGGAGCTGACAACTGACGTGAGGTGTGGAAGCAAGGTCTCGTTCGGGTGCCCCCTGGCTGGGTTACACCAGCTCCCTGCAAAGTGGAAGGTGGGCACAGCCCCTCAGGGACACCGATGGGGATCCCTGGCACCAGAGGACTCGTGGCAGTGCTGGGGCAGCAGGGGAAGAGGAACCATGGGACATGAGGCTGGTCTCCAGGCCCACTCTGCAGAAGTGATGCACCCCTGCCCACACTTCCCTGAGCACACGCCCTGAAGCTAGTGCCTCCCTGGAGAAGCTACCACGGGGAGACAGGCGGGGTAGACAGTTTACGGAGAGTAGCAGGGTTGGTGAAGACGGGGCTCCTGCTCAGTGGGCTCATCTGTACTTAGCCGAGGGGAACCCCACTGTCAGCATACCCATTACACAGGAAGACAAGCTGAGGCTCAGAGAGGGAAGGGACTTGCCCAAGGTCTGCCAGCGGGGAAGATACAAAGTCAGTATTCAAACCCATTTTACCCCATTCTGCCCCTGAAGGCAGAGATGTGCCAGGAGGGGCACCTTCTCCTTCCATGTAAAACCCTTCGACTGAACAGTAGGAAGGTGCCAATATTCAACCATTTTGACCTATGTAAGCCTCAGTTTTGTGCAGTTCCTATTCAAGAGCAGCACTCATGGTACATCAGGGCAGTTCCTGGTCAATACACCCCCAAAAGCCAAGGAACACCAAGGACAGAAGCGGACCGTGCTGTCCCTCCTTCATCAGTAGAAGGCTCTCTTGGGTGCCTCACAGTGATCTTGGCCCTACTGGGGTGGGAGCTTCAAGTGACCTCCATCTGGAGATGGGGCCTGGGAAACCCAGAGAGGGGAGGCATCGTTCTCAAAGCCACACACCACAGTACCTTTAGACCTGCCCTGGAGTCTCTCCCTCCCTCACATCTCCTAGCTCTAGACGCTGCGACTCTGGGAGTTAGGATGCCAGACTTAACAAATAAAAATACAGGACACTGAGTTAAACTTGAGTTTTGAATAAGCAGCGAACATTTTAGTTTGAGTATATCTCATGCAAATACTTAAAGTAAAATAATTCATCGTTATTCTGAAACTCACATTTAACTAGATGGCCTATATTTTACGTGGCAGCTCTGTCTGGGGCTCTTGCTCTGAAAGCAGGCTTTGTTTTGGGGTGCTCTTCAAACCAGGAACCCCCAAACAGGCAAGGACAACACTGGCACCCCTGAATTAGGGACCTGTCTAGATCTAGGAAGAAGGCTGAACCGGGCTCTGTGGGCTGCTGCCTAAGGAACCAGGGACTGGAGGCCACGGTCAGTCATGAGAGCCCAAGGTTCCACACACAGACTGGAGGGAGGGATAAAACGAAAGGAAAGCTGGGACTTTCCAGAAAACCGTATGTGCAAATGCTCCTTCCACCCCCCTTCCTTCTGGCCTTCCTCTCCCATAGAGTCCAGAAAATGAAAACACTCAATTTCTCAGCCTCTCTTGTAGCTCTGGGGTGGGCATGTGACCCAGTTCTGACAAATGAGATGAAAGTAGAAGAGCCAAGGGAAGGTTTCCCTTCCTGAGTTAAAAGGCAAAGGTTTTAAGGAAAATATACTTCACTCTGCCCCCTTCCTCCTGCCTGGAAATGTGGATGTGATGTCCAGAGGTGGAGCAGCCATCTTATGACCAATGGGATGTCCCCAAGTACCATGTTAGGGGCCAGTGCTGGATGCTTGGCAAACCTTCCAGGTCTTCATGCAGAAGAAACATTCGTGGAAACTCCAAATGCTCCTTTTGGGGGAGGACATTTCTTCATCCAAAGATTGTGTCCTTCATAACTTTGGGGTTTTAAAATATAATTTATTTCATGTTATGGGATTTTTAAAAAGTTTATTTATTTATAATCTCTACATTCAATGCCCCAGCTCACACTCATGACCCTGAGATGGGCAGCTGTATGCTCTACAGACGGAGCCAGCCAGGTGCCCCGATGATGGGATTTTTAATGCGTGTTTCTTTGTTTTGTCTGTTCTCATTAACATCCTCCCCCAGCAAAATGTAAAATCGGCATCACCCCATCCATCCGCTCAAAGTTTCCTTTGCAAATTGTGTTGGTCTCTGAAACCTGAAAGCTTCAGGAATGTGCCCTAGAATCCTTCAACTCATTGGTGCGCCCAGGCCCAGCTGGGAGAGGAAAGCAGAGGGGAGGGGCCGCCCCTGCCAGAACCGGGAGCCACACCCAGGGCCACTGTGCCGGGTGCCTGCACTTCAGGCCCGGGGGCCTGGCACCAGAGAATGTTCTCAGCCTGTGCTGTGCCTCCTGCTGCCCCCTTGCCACCCCGTGGGGGTGTCTCCAAAGGAGCGGAACAGCTCCTGAGGAAGGTACAGCCCCGAGCACGAGCACGCTGTGTTCGGAGGCCAGCCAGGGCCTGTTCCCAGCTGGGGCCGGTGGACCGTGCGTGCACACCTGCTCCAAGGCCCGGTGGCCTGGCAGGTCCCAGCCGGGGACAGCCACACTCAGCTCAGCAAACCCCGAGAGGGCCAGAGACAGCAGGCACTCCTAGCAGCCAAGTCCCCACTCCCAGGGGCTGTGCAAAAGGCCTGGGAGACCCTGGCGACCCAGCCAGCAGGAGAGAGAGGACCTGGGGAGGTGGGGGGAGAGTGAGGGGGGAAGCAGCGGGCGGAGAAACTGCTCAACCAAGGAGATAAAAGGAGAACTCGGCGCTACACTCACAGCATTTTAAACCTGCTGCTCCTGCCACCCCGCCCCAGTGAGAAGCAGGGAGGGAGTTGCCCGGTGGCCGAGAGGAGGGCAGGGCAGAGTGGAGCCAGGTCTCCGTGCCCTGCCACCCCCGGACCATCCTGCCCCAGCAGGCCCCCTGAGAACGTTCCAGGCCGTAGAGAGCAAGCGGCATTCCCTGGCTGTGCAGACCAGGATGCCCTGAGGACCGCCCCGGGCACAGGGAGGGCGCAGGTGCCGCTGTGGGTGTGGCCCCGGGACCCTGCATCATGCCGGAAAGGTCCCCCAACCAATACAGCGACACGGGGCACCCCCTGCCCCAGCCCCCCAGATATGGAAAAGTAACAAGGGGGCAATTTGGTTCTCTTCTTGGGGCGAGGCCCGGCTTCACGGGGGGCCGAGGGTCATGGCCACCTCGCTAAATGTGTCCGCTTCTTCCAGCCCCGGCACCCTGCCCAGCCTGCTTGTAACAAGGCAGTGAAGAGTGTCAGCTAAGGTCTGGCTGCCATCAGACAGGGTTGGATTCAAATCCTGCTGAGCCGGACGCTCCCTGGCTGGGTGATCTTGAGCAAAGAGCTTGCCCTCTCTGAGCTTCCACTTCCTTTCTGTAACTGGGAAGATGATGTCCATTCCCAACAACTGCCACGAGGGTTAATGTCAAAGAAAAAGGCTTTGGCCTGATTCGTTCCAGAAGTTTCCAGCGTTTCCGTGCCCATGGGGCTCCTGAGAGAGGCCTCCAGATCTCTTATTGTTCAGGGAAGCACAGGCTCCACTTGCATTAGGGAGGATTGATCTTATTTTTAAAAGAGTTGAGGCCACTTTGCAATCAGAACCCTCATGGTTGGAGCAGAGAAGATCCCAGGAAGGGCTATTAATCAAGACGCCTTAAGGACATGCAAATCAGGAGACAGCTCAAGTGATTAGGGTGTGTGGGGGCCTGGGGTCCAGCCTTTGTCCCTGCCTGAGGAGAGAGAGCTAGAGGCCCTGCTGGGGGTGGCAGCCAGTGGGCCTCCATGGGGCTGGGGACAGTGAGTGGAGGCAGGGGGAGGCGATGTAAAGGTGGCCTCAGGACCACGATGGCAGTGCTGATGGGCCACCCCTCCTGGCTTCCTGCCTTCCCTGCAGGGCTTGTGGGGGACGCCTTGCCAGGCCTGGATGGGCCCCTCTCCCTCAGATCAGAGAATGGCTCTTTGGGAGAGATGTGTGTCAGCAATGTGGCAGCATCTACAACACGAGGGAGGGAGGTTCCCACCCCGGGTGGACCCAGGGGTTCCACATCTATGGACCTGACCTCAGGAAATAGGTGGGTGCGTGCACAAGGACACCAGTTAGTGAAAACATCGGACTTGGACGCCTGGGTGGCTCAGCGGTTGAACGTCTGCCTTCGGCTCAGGGCATGATCCCGGGGTTCTGGGATCGAGTCCCGTGTTGAGGTCCCTGCGTGGAGCCTGCTTCTCCCTCTGCCTGTGTCTGTGCCTCTCTCTCTCTCTGCGTGTCTCTCATGAATAAATAAATAAAATCTTAAAAGAAAATAAGAAACACTGGACTCAAATAGTGTGCAACAGGGAGATTGTTTGAGCTGGTTACAGGACGTGTTTACCACGGACTTCCTCGTCTCCCTGACAAACCATGACTCAGATGTGGGGAGATGGCCACAGCATACTGTTCAGTGACGGGGAAGAATGCAGGTTGCAAAATACTAGGTGGTGAAACCCATCTTTGGGGGAAAGAAAAGGCTATCTCTAGAAAAATCTGTAAGGCAGGGTAGTCACAGAAACGTCAACAGTAGTCACTGTGGAGGGGTTAGATTTCAGGTTGTTGTTACTTTTTTCTTTTGTATTAATTTTCTGATGATGATGAACATATATTACATGTGAAATCAATAAGGCTCTTTTTTCAAGAAAA
The DNA here is from genome assembly GCF_011100685.1 of Canis lupus familiaris. NCBI lineage: Eukaryota > Metazoa > Chordata > Mammalia > Carnivora > Canidae > Canis > Canis lupus. The sequence goes on from NC_049230.1 coordinate 54,406,281, forward strand.
CTGCTCCGTGGGGGCTCTCGGATGGCTCAGTTGGTAGAGTATATGACTCTTGATCTCTGAGTTGTGAGTTTGAGCCCCACGTTGGGTACAGATATTACTTAGAAATAAAATCTGTATTTAGGGAGCCTGGATGGCCCAGTCTGAGGCGTCTGCCTTTGGCTCTGGTCATGATCCCAGGGTCCTGGGGGCTTCTCCCTCTGTCCTTCCCCCTGCTCCTGCTCTCTCTCTCTCTCTCAAATGAATAAGTAAAATTGTTAAAAATAAAAGGAGGAATAAATAAAATAAAATAAAATAAAATAAAATAAAATAAAAAATAAAAGGAGGGCAGCTTGGGTGGCTCAGTGGTTTAGCACCGGCCTTCAGCCCAGGGTGTGATCCTAGAAATCCAGGATCAAATCCCACATAGGACTCCTGCATGGGAGCCTGCTTCTCTCTCTGCCTGTGTCTCTGCTTCTCTCTGTGTGTGTCTCTCATGAATAAATAAATAAAATATTTTTAAAAATGAAAGAAAAGAAAAACAGAAAACCGCTTTGTTGTCGACATTTCCCTGGGTCTCACCAGTGAGCACTTTCTCTCCCACAGAGCCGCTGTCCACTACCCAAGAACAGGTAAGCCAGGGACTGGGTGGGGTCACTGCCAGATTCTTATCTTCCAATGATGCAGAAAAACAGGGAATATATAAACATCAGATCATTATATTGAATACCTGAAACTAATATAGTATTGTATGTCAACTATACCTCAAATACATTGGCGTGCATGGTGATCATCCTGTACGGGGTGTCTATACAAGTCTTGTGTGAATCCAAATCTCTTTCCCTAACACCCTTGGGCCAGAGGTATTGGGGGGAACTCCAGTGGTTCCCTTTAGCGGATCAATCTGGTGCATACAGCAGATGCTGGGTAACACCCGGCAGAGCCTGGGCAGCCTCCGCAATCACAGCCGTTGGTAGCTCTGCAACCAAATGGACAAATGTTCACATCAAGGAGAATAAATAAAACCATACATAGCTTCCTGTCAGTTGAGGTCAGGTTTTGCCTCCAAATGAATTTACCACTGTCCTACAAAAGAACTTAAGGCATTCGGATCCTTTATTAATTTCAGAATCCCAGCCAAGGGATGGGGGCCAGGTCAGGATCAGGGCTCGGGCTCGTTGGTTGACTATTTCCTGTTTCTCCGGAAAGCAACCTGCCAGTGGCTCAGGGTCCCAGCTTGGTTTAATGGTCTGTGGTCACCATCTTCAGATTCTTAACACATTTTGAACAAGCGGCCCCTAATTTTTCTTTTGCATAGGGCCCTGCAAACCACCTGGCGAGGCCTGGCACAAGTCAATTGCTCAGTTAGTACCGGTTCAGTGAATGAAGGGAACATCATCTCTGTCCCACTGGCTTCCCCCTTCCTGATTTTCTATCAGCGTGTGGAAGGGAAAACCAACCTTCATCCAGGTCCTGAGTGGCCTACACGCTAGAGAGCTTCATGTGCATGCAGATTCTCAGGGGCACCAGATCCTCATTCAGAATCTCAGGGGGAGGCGTTTGAGTTTCTAACTTGAACCCCCAGTGATTTAGACTCACACGAGATTGAGAACCAACTGAGTGATTGTTTTGAAGGCAACCTGGCCCTTTCTGTCTCCTTTTCTAGCTGTGTGATCTTGGGCAAGTTGCCAAACCTCTCTGAACTTCCTAAAATGGGCAAGCCCTACCAGACCAATTGTCTGGGAATAAGCCCCTTCCTGCCAGTTTTCGGGGAGCCCCCTGGGGGCCAGGCAGCCTCATCTATCTCCCCCTGCAGTGCATCCCCAGCACCCAGCCCTGGGGGTGGGGGAGCTGTCATGCAGAGAGGCCAGGAAATAGGTCCTGTGTGTGCAGACAGGAAAGTAGGCTGAGTCCCCTAGCTCGCGGGGCTGCAGGAGGATGGGTGAGGGCAGCCAGAGGGTTTGTTGGCAGAGGCCAGGCACACAGTAGGTGCCACAGAAAAGGAGCTGTTGTCTCCGGTCTCACTCCCTCCTCCCAGGGCCATGGCAGCAAGTGAGCCCTGCTGGGGCTGGAGGCTGAGGCAGGAGGGGAAGAAGGCAGGAGCCAGGAGGATGGAGTCCAGGCACGTCCTGATACCAATTAAGGCAGCTCTGGCGCAGGGGGGCTTGGTCGGCATTTATCAGCCTGCCTGGGAGGGGCTGGCAAGCTGTCCTCCCGCTGACGGATTAGACAGCGGACAATTAGGTTTCAGGCAGGCGCTCCCTCTCTCTCTCTCTCTCTCTCTCTCTGTCACACACACACACACACACACACACACACACACACACACACACACACATCCCTTTCTCCATCAGGCGACAGAACCCAGCTGGGTCCCTGCCCAGCCCCAGTGGTAGGGCCAAACAGACCCAGAGCTGCCACCCTAAGGAGGTAAGGTATTGCCTCTCAGGGAGGATAACTGGGGGCCTCCGTGCCACCCTCCACCCACGAGGACCACACTCAACACCCCACCGTCCTCACCCCAAGCATCATTTCCAATGGGATCAGGAGAAATAGCCTCTCTCCTTCCCCAACCGGAGCCTCTGACCCGTGGGTCCCCGTGGAAGGAATGTGTGAGCAAGGAAGGGCGCTTTGAAGGACTTCGCAAACCCAGAGGAAAAGTCTTCAAGATTCTCGAATGTTTTATGTTGCAGACGCTCTGGGATGAGTCAGAAACACCAGAAGGGATGAATGACATAAATTTTCCTTTGAGAAAGGCAGAATCTGGCGGGACCCTGGGGCTGCTCGGCCCCACAGCTGCAGGCTTTGCCTCTGTCCTGGTCTAAAGGCGCCCTTGACCTCTGCCCTGGTCTTGGATGCTTCCCGCTAAGATTGCCTCCTGCACCTGACCCTGGACGAGCTCAGGCTGAGCTCATCAACCTCCTCCCTAGGCTCTCCAAGCTGGCAAATGGCATCGTGGTCAGCCCCCTTGGGCCTGAGCTGGAAATCCGGGGTCAGCCTCATCCCCACCCTCCCAGCTAGAATCATCCCGGCTGTCCCTTCACCTCCTGGAGCGTTCTCAAATCCACCCTCTTCTCTTCTCTCAGTCCCACGGCCACCAGCCCGGCCCAAGCCCTGACCATCCTTCACCCGGACACTCCACGGCCCTGCCCTGGGGCTCTTCTGCTTCTCCACCTTGTTCCAAGGAGTCGTGGGAAAGGCCCTCCATGCGAGCAGCTCTGCTCCGGTGTCCGTGGCTCCCACCACCCTCAGGAGACATCCCAGCTCCTGGAAGCCACTCTGCCACCTCCCCACCTCCCCATTTCAGTGGCTTTATACGCTCTTCCCCTCTGTAATGATCTCCTTTATGTATTGGATTATGTGGTTGAGGGGCACCTGGGTGGCTTAGTCAGTTGAGCGCTCAGGTCGTGATTCGGGGGTCATGAGATTGAGCCCCGCAGCAGGGAGTCTGCTTGAGGATTCTTTCTCCCCTTCTACTCCCCACCACTCTCTGCTCATGCTCTCTTTTTATTCTTAAATAAATAAATACATTTTAAAAAATGATGACTTGGTTGATGTTTGCTGTCCTCCATCTAGCACTGGAATGTAGTTGGAAGTTGGGCAAGGACCAGCTTTTTTTGTTCACCTTTGTCAGCACCGGCACCAGAGGGACTCGTGACCATGACCATGAGCCACCATCTCCTGAAGGCCATACTTGTCTCTTGGCCCTCTCTGCCTGGAATGCACCCCGCTCACCTGCCTCCCTTCAGCCACTTGCTGCTCGTGGAGCTGCAGGTTGGATGTCACTTCCCGAAGCCTCCAGACCTTCCAGCCAGGTCCTGCCTCCGCTGATCCCAGCCCCATGACCAGAGTCAAAGTGGCCAGTTCCCTTGTCTTCCCCTCCCCTACCCCCTGGGGGGAAATTCTTGGAGGCTGTTATGTGTCTGGCACAAAATAGGTGCTCAATAAATGTTTACCTCACAAGTGAATGAGCCCAGAATGCTGGCTCTCTTCCCAGCAGAGTCCCTGCCTTCCTCTGGCCTGGTGTCCCTTCTGTCTGGGGTGCTGGGGGGCCAGGGGCCAGAGCGCACATGACCAATCACCAGGCCGAGTGACGCAGACAGAAATTGCTCTGGGGACACCTGTCCCTGGGGACTCTGCCCTGGGAAGGGGGCAAGGGCTTCTGGGAAAACCAGGTCTGGAAGGACAGACTGGGGAGAAAAAGGAGGGAATATGAACTGTATAGATCAAGAATTGCTCCTGGACACCATGCCGGGCACTTGACACAGGTTCACTTGTTTATTCCTTGGAGCAAGAGTTTTGCCCCCCACTCTCAGAAGAGATGTGAAGCATGTGCCCGGGGACCACACAGCTGCACGTGGCGGGTCCAAATCCAAGCCATGGGTGGCCAGTGCCAGGGGCCTGGTCCATTCTGCCTCTAGCGTGTCAGGGGCCACTGTGCTACCCTCTGCCCCACCCCATCCTTCCTGCCAGTGTCTGCATAAAATCACGTGGGCTGGATGGAGCCTGGTGAGTGGGACACGGAAAACACCTGAGAAGCCTGCAGAAACGAACCTCGTTGCCCCAGAAGCGGCAGTGGAAGCCTGAGGGGAAGAGGGTTGGTCACCCACCCTCTATGCCTCCACTTCCTCGTCTATAAAATGGGGACATAATGGCACCTACTTCACACTGAGGATAAATATCTCTAACATGCTTAGGACGGCACCTGGCTCAGAGAAAACACTGTGCAAATGGTTTGTTTTTGTTTAAAGATTTTCCGTGCAGACAGCCCGATGTGGGACTCGATCCCGGGTCTCCAGGATCCTGCCCTGGGCTGAAGGTGGCGCTAAACCACTGAGCCACCCACGCTTCCCAGGTTTTAAATAAATCAGTGGGGAACTTGGAGGGTCCGAGTCCAGGCAGAGGGGCTGAGGAACCCAGGGATGGCCAGGGACTGAGCCCCTCAGCAGGCCTGGGGCCACTAGGAGGCATTGGGATGGCTTTCCTGGGGGAGGAGGCAGGGGGAACTCATGGCTTTGCTCTCCCCAGCTGGTGGCTGGAGCAGATCCCTAGGGAGCCCCTCAGATCTGAGGGCAGTGGGCAGCCCTGGTGCCTGGAGGCTGAGCCACTGGAGACTGCCCAGCATAGCCCCTCTGGATCTAGGCTGGAGAGGGAATGAGCATCCTCCTCCCCTTCCTGCACATAGGCTCCTGGGTCAGATCCCTGGGAAATGAGAGGGGGTAAGGCCACTCCCTGAGGGTGAGTTAGGCAGTCAGGGTGAGGGGGTGAGGCCCCCCCATCAGTACTTTGAGGTATGAAATCATGAGGACACTCCAACGCAGAGGGATGGCAACAGTTCCTGACTAGGTGTCATCGGTGGGTTGGTTTTTGGTTGACTCCATCATCCACCCCCTCACTTGCTCATTTAACACATGAAGGGCACCTACACTGTGGTTTGGGGTATAAAGCTGAGCACACAGATGCAGGGCCTACCCTTAGGGGACCAACAGGCCAGGGGACACACTGGACACGCTCACTATCCCCGCCAATAGGCCACAAAGGAGAGGTGCAGGCTGCTGCAGAACTGGCCCCCCACCCCCAGCTCCCTGGAGGTCACAGCTGCTTTCTCTGGGGGCTGGCCTGCCCGTGAGGGGTGAGTAGGGGACTTCTGAGAGGCTGAGGCCAAACACAGCCTCAGCTTCCACATTTGTAAAGTGGGGTACCGCAGGCTCGGGGAACCTCCGTGATGCCATCGGACCAAAGAAAAGGAACTTGGGAGACACCTGTGTGGCTCAGTTGGTTAAGTGTCTGCCTTCAGCTCAGGTCATGATCCCGGGGTCCTGGGATCAAGCCCCACAGCAGGCTCCCTGTTCAGCGGGGAGCCTGCTTCTCCCTCTGCCTGTGGCTCTGCCTACTTCTGCTTGTGCTCTTTCTGTCAAATAAATAAAATCTTAAAAAAGAAAAGGAACTTGGTCCTTTAAGAAGTCCCTACTGAGGGCAGCCCGGGTGGCTCAGCGGTTTAGCGCTGCCTTCAGCCCAGGGCCTGATCCTGGAGACCCAGGATCAAGTCCCATGAAGGGCTCCCTGCATGGAGCCTGCTTCTCTCTCTCTCTCTCCCTCTCTCTCTCATGAATAAATAAATTAAAAAAGAAATTCCTACTGATTCCTCAAATGGGGAGGAGGCCTGTGAAGGCCGGGAGGTGCAATCCTACCTGGGGATCAGTGAGCTATTCCCAGGACCCCAATAGACCAAGGTCAAAGGCAAAATTCGAGGCTGTCAGACCCCTGACAAGCATGTAGTCAGGCCACCTGGCCTTCTGTGGGTCTCCTGGTCCAGAGTCCTCTCCTCCCATCATCTCCTGACTTAACCCCCAGGCAGGGGCCCCCTCACCTGCGGGGTCTCATCAATTCCTCTCAATCCCCCAAGGGAGGACTGCAGCCAGAAAGGTCAGAGTTCTACAGCGCCCAAAGTCCCCTCTTGGGCTGTGGGGATCATTCTTGCTTGAGCACCAAATCGCCCCAAGACACACACACCACCCACCCTAAATGCGGAGCCTCCATAAAGCCCCTTATTAAGAAATTGGTCAATTTCCTGCTAATTAAAATAAATACTATGCCACATTAAAGGCCAATTAATTTTCGGAGCTGCCAAGGAACTAGGGCCTGGAAAATGTGTACCCCACCCCCCCTCTGAAAAGGGCAGGGCCTATGGGATTGGGGGGGCGGGTAGGAAGCCAGGACCAGTGGTGACCCGTGACCAGGCTGGCAGCAGGGGCTGCTGGGCGGGACTTCCCAGTCCAAGGAACCCCCCACAGCTCTAGATTGTATTTCTCCCAGGAAGCACTGGACCAGAGACCAAGTCTCCTGAGCCAACCCTGCAATCAAAAAGCAAGCACTTTCTCCATAACAGGCACCCTTAGTTTCTGAAAAAGATGGAGTTCTGGGATTGTGGTCACCAGGTCCTGCACCCCTAAGTTATCTCACCGGCCCCCACAGAAGCCCTTGGAGGGAGGTGCCATTGTTCTTCCTTTTCCGTGGAGGATTTTACCACAGCCTAAACTGGCAGAGTAGTTGCTATGTCCACATGAGAACACATCTCATCACTTGTGTTTGTTCAAGGCAAGGCTGACCTGCTCCTGCATCATAAGAAATCTCCTGTTCACTGAGAGTTCTGCACATGCCAAGAGGCCTACTAGGCACCATGCAGCTGTCATCTCACTGAATCCTCACCAGGGCACGAGGCTCAGAGAGGTTCGGTAACATGCCCAAGGTCACACAGCCTGCCCATAGCTTAGCCATGGCAATCTGCTGTCTTTAAGGTCCAAGTTTTTCCATTTCCTCAAGGTCAAATCCAAGGTCGATGGGTCTTCTCCTCTCCTGGCAGGGCAGCAAGCTAAAGAAAAGAACACTGGGTTCACCACATGACCTTGAACACAGCCCTTTCTCTCCCGGGGTCTCAGCTTTCTCATCTGCCAAATGAAAGGGCTGAAAGCAATAACCCCCTGACCCTATTCAACTGGAGCATCCTGCAGGGACCCTTGGTCTGGGGCAGATGGCTGGGAGCAGAGCATCCAGCCGGACTGTAGCAATAGCCGCCCCTCTGCCCGGACAGGGAGACCTGGCTGCCTCCCAGCGAGCATCCAGAAGAAGCCCAGTGAGAGCGGTGGGGACAGGGGCCCAGGCAGGGCTGATCCCAGAGCACCCCCTCCCTGGCTGTCTCCATGCTGCAGACTGCTCACCAGGCCGTGACAGCGACCTCCTCTCTGACCCCAGCAGCTCCTGTAGGATCCGGGAACCTGCTGCCCACCTACACCCTCCTCTCTGCTCCTCACCCAATCCCTGAGATCAGCACTCTGCCCAGGCCAGGAGTAGAAGGCAGGGGAGGCCCGCCAGGGAAGGGCAAGGAGAAGTCAGGGGCTGGGGAGAGCAGATGGCGGGGGGCGGGGGGGGGCTCTGACCCTCTGTGGAGCCCCCATGTCTCCCCCTCCTGCTGAGCTCTAACTTAGAAACCCCAGCATTTCACAGAAGCTTCTCCCTTGGGAATCATCAGAGAAGCACTGAGGCGTCCTGTTTCTCCTTGATAAGGAAGGAGAGTGGGAGTGGTCTGCTGTTTGCTGTGAAGCTCACTGCTTCGGGGAGGAGGCTCCAATCACCCAGTCCCCTCTGAGGAGCACCTACTGTGTGACAGGCACAGTGCTGGGCACCCAGCACTGGAGAAGGGATCGGCCATGGCTTTCGTGCCTGAGAAGTCACCCTGAAGTAGGAGGATCAGACAAGGAGGGAAACGCGGACTGTACCCCAGGAACTGCCACTTGGCTTTGTGTGCACAGAACTCCGGACAGCTGTCAGAGGTGTCAAGCAACTTGTCCATGCGGTCCTATGGGTGGAGCTGACAGGCCGACTGGGGTTCAAGTGCTCAAGGTCTTTTGCATCGTGCTGTCAAGTTTAGAGGCAATAGTAGTAACCGTGACAGTAGCTGCCCCACCGCTGAACGGTTACCGTGTGTCCAGCACCCACCGTGCTTAGCCTGCCTCAGGCCCTGAGGCTCCCTGAACCTGCCAACAATCCCAGGAGGTGGGTGCTGTTAACCATCCCCATCGAGGGATGAGGAACAGAGGCCCAGAGAAGCTGCTGGCGGTCACACAGCTGACAGGGCCAGGCTGGCGCTCGGACTCTGGCTCCTAACTCTCACCCAGCAGCGTGCGCCACCTCTAAGGAGTGTGAATTTCTGAGAGCCATGAGGAATTTTTAAGGGGCGTGGGTAGCATGGTCTCAGTGCCCTGAACCCCTAAGTCAGGCTCGTGGAGACTTCGCACGTCTGCTTCCTGGGTCCACTTCCCAGCCTCGATCTGTTCTCCTTTTTCCTTCTGCTCTTTGCTCAACACCAAGTTTTGGCCTGAGTCTTCTGCCCCAGCCTGCTGTCCTAGGGCTGTGGGGGGCCCTCAATTCCAGGGCTTTGGTCAGGGCATCCACCGGTTCCACTGGTCAGGGGTCTCAGCCCCTCCGGCCCTTCCTGGGGACCCCGTGTTGTCCACTCTCTTCCCTCTTGCCTGCCTTGCTCCAGGACAGCATCAAGGGAGTGTGCCTGGGATGCGACCTCCCACCGGAGCTGAGCAGCCCTCCGGAGCCAGCAGAGGTGGCCTTGCCTTGGGGTGCTGCCCCTTTATACTTCCTCTCCCAGCCTCCAGCTGCCTCAGCATTGTAGGCATCACAAGACAGCAGATGTGGGAGACCCTGCAGCATGTCCATTCTCCAACCACCCCATTGTGCAGATGGAGCAGCCGAGGCCCAAACATGGACAGTCTGCAGAGCAGCTGGGCACCAGGCTTTCCTGCACTCTTGCCACAGCTCCAAGATCCTGGTCTTTCATCCTGTTCCCCCACCCCACCCCTGCCCCTGCCCCTGCCCCCCAGGGCCACATGTTTACCGAGCACTGTGTGTTTTTTTGCACAGGGCGTATCACACTTGGTCCTCACGTAAGGCCAGAGGATGGTGGGTTAAAATAGGAAGTCTGGGGGATCCTTGGGTGGCGCAGCGGTTTGGCGCTTGCCTTTGGCCCAGGGCGTGATCCTGGAGACCCGGGATCGAATCCCACGTCAGGCTCCCAGTGCATGAAGCCTGCTTCTCCCTCTGCCTGTGTCTCTGCCTCTCTCTCTCTCTCTCTCTCTCTGTGACTATCATAAATAAATAAAAATTAAAAAAAAATAGGAAGTCTGGGCTCTCCTGGCTCCTTCTACCCCTAAAAATACAGAGTCCCATGATGTCAGCATCTGAGCCTCACAAAGTAGTAAAAAGAGGCAGGCAGTAGGGGGTCAATGACCTGCCCAAGTTCATGTAACAGGCCAGCCACGGTCACCAAGGGTCTCCTGTCTGTGGTCCTTCCTGTTATTCAGTGTTAAGACCAGAAAAAGCATTGGCCAGTGCTCCCCTTCCTGTGTTCGTGGCAGACATTACTAATTGACCTCAGGCTCTCTCAGCCCAGATGCAGCCTCGGAATCCTTCTCAACACAGGTTTCTCACTAGAGCCTTAACCACGGAGAGTTGGTGATCAAGGTGACACCCCTGTTCATCATCCTTCCCAGACTTCAGGATCTAATCTGATTTCGTTCCTGGCTGGGGGCCCAGCACATGGCATAGGTCACAGTAATCAACATTTGTTGACGGGGGAGGGAACAAATGGTGACCACTGAATGGATGGCACGGCCCAAAGCCAGTCACTCTAGACCCGTTTCCTCTGTAGTAACAACATGACGACGACAACAACAGTAATGTCCCAATCGCTGAGGCTTCCCAGGTCCTCCAAGGCATTTCAGCCGAGGTGAAGGATCACTCTGGGAGATCGTGTCCCCAGGGCCACATCTGAGGCCACCACCATGTGGCACAGTCAGGACCAGACCCTGCCTGCTGGCCCAGTTCTCTGCGCCTGACCCTGTCTCAGCTCGTTGTTTCCCATCTGACCAGTTGGAGTGGATCTAGTCCTGAACTGGAGACACCGCGGGGGTCGAGGGCAGATCCTAGGGACTAGGGCAGCAGTGGGTTGATTAGGAGCTTCCTCACCCTACTTGAAATTTTAGAATCGCAGAAGAGGGGAGACCGCAGTGCACCCCCTTCTGTGTCCACTGGCCCAGAGGAGGTCGCCGAGAGAGTTCAGCTGAGGTGGGTCTGCACAGCCCAGTCTCAGAGCCCCCAAGATGTCCTCTTTCCGGGCATCCTGTGAATGCAGAGTTGGTTGTTTATTTAATGCCTTCTTTAGAATGAGAAGCCCTTGGAGTGAGGGAAGTTAAGATTTGGGTCAAAATGGGTACTCGATAAATACTGGATGAAGGGATGGAAGGGAAGGAGGATTAAGTCATGAATACATGGATGGATGGATGGATGGATGGATGGATGGATGGATGGAGTGAGTGATGGGTGACTGTCCCCTGCACTGGGAGGGATCCAGTGACCCACGCAGGGAGGAACAGAGGATTGACTCTGAGGTGTGAGCAGGCAGGTCACCCCAAGGCTCCTTCCCCCCTCCCTAGCATTTTCATTAGGACCATCTGCTGCACCTGGCCCCTTGGCCCTCGCCCCTGAAAGATACAGACGCCTCTGCTGACTTTATTAAGGACCTATTAACCCAGTGTCTTTCAGACCTGGGTTATAGAAGCCAGCCCTGGGCAGGGCTAATGATGCTATCACTGCAGACCTTGGTTTAGAGCCCCAGAGGGGCTACAGTGGGGAGGGCTAGGAACCTAGGGTTACAGCGAGGGCTTTAGAGCCACACAGGTCTGCCTGCTTTAATCCTAGCTCCTCTGCTAATTGGCTGTGTGGCCTTGGGCCACTCACCTGCCTTCTCAGAGTTGCCGCTTCCTCACGTGTAAAATGGGCCAGTGATGTGCTTGTTTGAGAATTTACTGAGCTAACGCATTGTATCACTCGGCACAGAGGAAACACTTGCTATCACCAGTAACATCCTGAGAACCCTCTGGAGTCAGGCAGGGCAGAGGACTCACCCACATCAGCCACCTGACCCCTTTGGGATAGGCAGGTGCTGTAACCCTCCCTAATTTATGGATGAGCAAACTGCGAATAACAGGGAGATTAAGTCACGCAGCAGCCACACAGCCGGGAGGTGACAGGGCCAGGATTCAAATGTAGGCAGTGGACGTCACAACTGGGCAATTTCCTCCCTGGCTACTGAGCAGGAACAAAGCCTAGGCTGGGTGGGTGGGGCTGGAGGGGCACCTCTTCCACCTCCAGTGGCCCCTCTAGCGCCTTGAGGTGACAGCACAGCAGAGCAGAAGGAGAGCTGGGATAATAACAGAGATTTACAGTTTCCAGCGCAATTAACTGCACCATCTGGATGCCACACGTCCACCTGGGTGTGTTAGGAACCCCAACCCTTCGGCAGAAGTGGCAGGAAGGGATGGGAGGGGGTGGGGGGAGCTCTCACACACTGCCAGGTTGCCAGCAGAGTCCGTGTGGGGCCCACCTGGCTCCCCTCAAGCCCCACATACCCCTGAGGGGATCTCGTGCTAAGGGAGCTGGGTCCCTGCCAGTTTCAGAAGAGTCCAGAATGGCTGAACCCAAGGATACGAATGCAGAGGGGGCTGTGGCCTGAGCCAGGAAGAGGTCAGAGGAGGAGCAGTAAGAGTGACAGTAACACAAACACGATGCTTGCTTTCAGGAGTGCATGACGGTCCAGGACTCAAGCACCTTGTGTTCTGTGCCACGTTCCAGCCTTGTGATCCCCAGCAAGTGGCTTTGCCTGTCTGAGGACCTGTCCTCTCATCTGTGAAATCAGGAGCATCGTGGTACAGATCATGGCTGTCCTCACGAGGGCTGTTTTGAAGGCTAAATTGGATAAGGTAATGTACAGACCCCAGTGAGGTGCCTGGTGCAGAGTAATTCAGGGGTTACTGTGATTATCATCCCGAAGATGGACCTGCCCTAGGACAGAGCCAAGCCCAGAGTCTCAGGGCTCCCAGGTGGCAGTCCTGGGTCACACCAGGGAGACTGGACAGCCCCTTCCAGCTCCAACAATAGTGCCGTGTTCTGAGTACCGACTCCGCGCCAGTCGCTGCTAAGAACATTTACGCATCACTTCGAGGGATGATCACAATGTGGGAGGCGGGCATTGCACTGTCCCTACTATCCAGATGCTCAGGCTTCAGTGGGGCCTGAGCTGGGATTCATCCCCAGGACAGTCTGGTCCTGAAGCCCTGGTTCTCAGCACCAGCTACTGCCTGCCCTTGGACAGAGGTGGGGTCTTCTCTTTACTGTCGCAACTGCTCCCAGCTCCCTTTTAACTACGTCTTCGTTTCCTTCTAGAAGGAGAGGGCTAATAACGATGCCAAGTCGGCATGGTGGACCTGACATCTTCTGGATGTTAGAAGCTTCGCCTTCAGGGGATCCTCTGGCACACGTGGAAAGGGGGCCAGAGGAGAGAAGAAGGAACATCAATCCATGACCGCCCCCCACGTTCTTTCCTTGGTTCTGTGGAGGCCAGGTGGCCAGAATCCCATGGCCAGCACAAGGCCACCACACAGGGGACCAGGCTGGCTGGGGATGCGGGAGGGGTGCAGAGAGAAGAGCTGGAGGAGGTTTGAAGCAGTGGTTCCCCCTTCCTCACACACTGGCTCCCTACATTCTCATCTGGTCAGCCTGGACGCTGCAAGTCTGAGTCCACCCCATACGAAAACAAAAGCGTTATCATTTCCATTAGAGAAACCCCCAGAGACATGAGCTGCTCTGCTTGCCTTCCCTCTTGGCCAGTGTGGCCAGGGCAGGGGCCAGGAAAATGAAAGCTGTCCTGCCCAGGGGAGAGAGGTCCCAAAGTCCTTGGCCGGGGCCCTCTCCCGGGCCATACCCTGGGGAGCAGCCCAGAGGGCCTGGCGCCCACTTACACCCCCCTGCCTGCAAGGAGCAGTGCCAGATGGGGAGGCTCCGGCTCCTGGCCTCTGCCCCAGCTCCGCAGGCCCCGTGACCTGTCCTCCTGGGACCCCCTGGCCTGTCCATCTGAGGTGACCCTTCCCCCTTCCCCGCAGAAACCCAGACCTCTGACCCTTATTAAAAACAAACCAAACAAAATCTGGAAAGAAAAAAACCCTCCACAAACAGCCTGGGAGATGATCGTGTGTCTGCCCAACACACACACACACACACACACACACACGCACACGCACACGCACACCCCAGCTTCAGACGTGCGCGGCTGCAGCCAGGCTTTCACGTAAACAAGTTGCTGGAAAGTGCTTTTGTTTATGAAACATTTAGGTTTCCCTCAACTTCCTTGGGGGGAGGGGGTGGACTGGTTCATAGTTTTCTGGCCACCGGGGAGCGGAGAGGGAGCCTGGGGCTTGGCGGGGTTTCATCTCTGCCGGTTGGGATCTGGGGAAGGGCAGGCGAAGAGGAGGCGCAGGAAACCCGGGAGGGGGGCCCGGTCCCCGCAGGGCGTCAGGCTCCGCGGGGTCGCGGTCGGCCCGGACTCCCCTCGGCGGCCCCCGCACGCGGCCCGGCGCTCGGACCACACGGGGGACGCCGGCCGGTGCGTCCCTGCCCCCTGGGCTCCCGCCTCCAGCGCCGGGAAACCGACGGACAGGCCGGGAACAAAGGCGGACAGCACAGTTTTGCTTTTTTTCCTTTTTCTCCGCCGCCCCCCCCAGCCCCCCCCCGCACCCTAGCGTGCGGCGGGGCAGCTCCCGGGGCCGGGCGGCGCCGGGGCCGCGGCGGGTGCCTCCGAGACGCCCGCGCGGGGCAGGGCGCGGGGCGCATGCGCGGGCCCGGGCGCAGGAGGCCGCGGCCGCCCGCGCAGCCTCGCTCGCGCCGGTCTCCGTGGCAACGGGCTCGCGGGGGGAGGGGCCGGGCGGCGTGGGCTGCGGCGGCTGCTATTTCTGCCGCTTCCTGTTCCTCGCGGCCACGTCGCCATGGCAACGGTGTTACTCACCGCGGCCGCTTCCCGGCTCGGCTGGCGCGCGTGACCCCGGCCGCCCGCGCCCCCTCGTCTCTCACTTGCGGCGCTGCCCCCCCGGCCCCCGCCCCGCGGCGTTCTCTTCCGGGACCCCGGTCCGCCCGGCGCGCCCCGGCGCCCCTCCTTCCCCCTGCTCCCCGCCCCTCTCCGCCGGTGCCCGCGGCCCGGGAGGGAGGGCGGAGGGGGGCGGCAGATTGATGGGGGACGCTTATTAAAAAACATTGTAACCGTTTCCGTTTTTATTACGTTGACAAGGGAGCGTTATTTACTGTTATTGTTTGCCGAGCGGGCCGCGCCGGAGCGCGGGCGGCCTCCCGGGAGCTCACCTTTCGGGCGGGCAGGGGAAGGCGCGGGGGGGCGGGGGGCGCCCCGAGCAGACGCGGCCCCGGGGGTCCCGCCCCGCGCCCCTTCCCGGTCAGCCCGGCCGACCCCCGCGGCGGGGCGCGTGTGCGCGGGGAGGGACCGCAGAGCCCGGGTGACTCGTGCTGGAGAAAGGCAACAAAACATAAAAAAAGGAACGGATGACTTCATTCTCGGGAAGGCTCGGTCCTACGTGGACCAGTTTCCTGGGGACTGTGGTGGAACAGCTCCGCTGCCGTTGGAAGCACTTAACACTGAACCAGATAAAGACCAGAAAATTCTCAGCCTTGCCCGAGCCGAGCAAGGGCAGGGTTGGAGGTGCCGAAGCCCTGGGCGTGCAGGGAGGAGGTTCGCATTCCTGCACCCCCGCTGGGGCTTGGCTTCCCCACAGCGCCCCGCCTCCCCCACTTACACAGAGGCCGGTACCCTGAGAGGGTGAGCAACCGTCCCAAGGTCACACAGCCCGTGTTGGTTTTGCCTGAGATACCTGCAGGGACAAAACCCGTTAGAGGCTGGGCAACGAAAGCCATAGCTGGACTGGGAGCCTTGGAATCGGGTGAGGCTCAGCTGGAGGCCTAGCAAGGGAAGATTAACTCGGCAGGTCTAAGCTCTGGCTGGCCTGGCTCCTGCTTACCCCACTGGAGCCTTCAGCTGGGGGGTTTGCGGGAGGTGTGTCCACAGGGATCCGATGGGCCTGAAGGATGCCCCCACCCCCCAAGCCCCTGCTGGGATGCTAATCTCATCCTGCTAATTAAAGTTTGCAATTCTGTCCCTAACTCAACTCCCCACTCTTGAACATTATTAGCTGAAAGGCAAACAATTGCTGCTCCAGACCAGAGCCAGAGGAAAAGGGGCCTCTGGAGTTCACATTATAAAAAGGATTTTTAAAAAGATGTTTATACTTCTAAACAAATGACTGCTAATGAACAGACCGGGTTTTGGAAACTGAATTTTCAGAGGCCCTCCCCCTAATCCGTTTTGTGTTTTTATCCCCCTTCCAAGGACGGGAGGCTTGGGATTTGGTCACCACAGCCTCTCCTGGTCTCTTGGCCTTAGATGATCAACCAGGGCTTTTCCAGGGCCGGTTTCGCCTCTCCAGACTCTCTGGAGTCTAAAGCGACAAGCGGCTAAGGCCTCTGGGTCTGGGGCGCCACGGCAAGATAAAGTTATCTTCAGCTCTGTTCCCAGCATCCACCAGCTCTGGGCTGCGGAGCCCTCCCTGAATGCATGAAGCTAAAGTCTTGGGCTCTGAGAAGAGTACCCCACACCCCCACCCCTGTCCTGCCCCAGTACTTTGCTGCCAGCTCCCTGATACGGGAAGGCTGCACCACCCTCCACTCCTCCCCCCCCTCCCGGGCTGGCCTTCTAAGCACAGCTTATCTCTGGTCACTGGTTTAGAGTTTAGCTGATGTGAGATTCCCGCCCCCCCCCCCCCCCAGGCCAGGCAGTGTTTGAATAGGACTGAGATGACAGATGACACCCCAGTATCATCCAGAGCTAGGAAGACCTTGGAGATTATGCAGCCCAAACACTCCTGCTTCCCTATTTTACAGGTGGGCAAACTGAGGCCAGAGAGGGCAAGAGACCTGACCAGATCTGCCAGTGGGTAGAGGCGTGACCTGGACCTAGACCCTGGCGCCTTGCCTTCCATTAAGGTGCTCACTGCACCACTCTGATCCTTCTGTGGAATTATCTGTAGGATCAGAAGTTCAGGAGCTGAGGGGGCAGCAGGCTCTGAAGTCAGACTCCTTGAGTTCAAATACTGCCTTTTTTTAAAAAAAAGATTTATTTATTTATTTGAGAGAGAGTACAAAAGCAAGTGGGGGGAGAGGCAGAGGGAGAGAGAGAATCTCAAGCAGACTCCCCAGTGAGCACAGAGCCCCATGCAGGGCTCCATCTCATTACCTGAGATGAAATCAAGAGTCGGATGCTTAACCTGCTTAACCGACTGAGCCACCCAGGCACCTCCAAATACCTTACTTCTAAGTGATACCTGGGACAAATGAATTCTCTTTAAGTCCCCATTGTCTTATGTGTTAAGTGAGGATAATAGTACCAGCCCTGGGTTGTCTTAAGGAATAAAGGTGGATGCAAGAGAAGTCCTGGGACTAACACCAGTGCGTACTAGTACTTAACTAATGTTGGTGATGATGTTGATGGCTGATGCGGGGGAAGGAGGGATACTGGCTATTGTAGTGGGTTGAATGGTGGCCCCCCAAACAATATATCCACATCCTCATCCCCGGAACCCGTGAATGTGACCTGATTTGGAAAAAGCATCTCTGTAGATGTCATGAAGTTAAGGATTTCGACATGCAATCACCCTAGATTACCCAAGTGGGGCCTCGGTGCCATCACAACCATCCTTATATGAGACGGAAGAGAAGACCGGGACACCGAAGGGGAGAAAGCCAGGTGCAGGAATGAGACAGAGAGGGGAGTGATGAGCCACAAGCCCAGGAAAACCTGGAGCCACCAGAAAGAGGAGGGAACAAGGAAAGATTTTTCCCAGAATCTTGGGAAGGGATGCAGCCCTGCTGACACCTAGATTTTGGCCTTCTGGCCTCCTGAACTCTGAAAATAATCTTGGTTTAAGCCACCAAGCTTGTGGTCATTTGTTACACAGCCAGGGAACTAATACAGGGGGGATGCTGGCCGTGAGGCTGAGGGGGTGGCCGTGGTGGCCGCAGTGATAGTGGTAGTGATGATGATGGTGCTGGTGATGCTGGTAATGGCTGTATTCATTTCCTGGGCTGCCTAACAAAGTGCCAGCCACAAACCGTGTGGCTTAAAACACCTGAAACGTATTGTCTAAGAGTTCTAGAGACCAGAAATCCAAAATGAGATACCAGCAGGGCTGTGCTCCCTGGAAGGTGCCAGGAAAGGGACTGTTCCAGACCTCTCTCCAGGATCCTGGGGCCCCAGGTGTCCCTTGGCTTCTGTATGCATCATTCTCACCCTCCAATCCGGGGTCCTCATGTGGCATTCCCTTTGTGTATCTTCGAGTTGTCTTCCCTCCACATGTATCTTGTCTGTCTACACTGCTCCTTTTTATAAGGACACCATCATATGGGATCAGGGCCCGCCCCAGCAGTCTCAGCCTGCTTGATCACCTCCAGAAAGACCCTATCTCCAAATACAATACGGTCACATTCTCAGGTGGGGGGTGGGGGCAGCAGTGGTGGTTAGGACTTACACATATATTTTTGGGAGACACAATTTACTCCAGTGGTGATGGTGGTAGTGGTAGAGGTGATGGGCTGATGGTGGTGGTGACAGAGTCGAGAGAGAGGGACAGATGGTGATGGTACTAGGCCTCAGCCCTGGACCCCCAAACTCTGCAGGAGCTACGCAGGAGCAGTGGTCAGTTCACAGGACGCTCTAGAGCCCAGGAATCTGTTCCCACAATGAACTGCTGGCCGGGCACATCCCTCTGAAGGAGCAGGGAAATGTGGAAGATGATCCCAGCACCTGTTGGCCTTGGGGTGGACCCAATACCTGGGACGGGCCTGGTTGCTGAGAGTTGTATTCTGGGGCCACTTCAGGCCAAGGGGATGCCAAGGGGATGTCAGGGTGAGGAAGGAGGGGCTCCCTCTGCCTCTGCCTCCTCCCTCTCACCGAGGAAGGAGGAACGTGCTATTTTTGTGTAGAGCCAAGTCGTGGCTGGCCCAGCTGCCAGAAACCTCCCTGAGAGCAGGGACTGGGTTTGCTCGCAAGCCCTTCCCTCCTCTTTCCCCCGGGGCCCCTGATAGAGATAAGACAGGGGGCATGGCCACCTGTTTGAAGCACTTTCTCCACCTGCCCCTGTGTCCCTCCAGGGAGCAGAAGAGCCTTTCTTCGGGAGCCCATGGCATAGGCAGACTCAGCCCTGATCCGGGAAAGCCAACGTCTCCAGCAGAAGACAGGGCTGGGCCGCTGGTATTTTCTTACAGGATACAATTATATTACCTCCCTTCTCAACCTATCTTTCTCTAGCTTTCAAAGAGATAGCCTGATAAGGACCGTAGCCCTCATTCATTCATGTGTCCAATTGTGACAGTCACCAACTCCACGCTCTTGCCAGGCACCCTCCCATGCACCAGGAGACCGTGGGCGACAGGACTGGCTTTCCACGTTTGTGCCACTCATGTTCTAGGGAAGGGAGAGACAAAGAACAAACAAGCAGGCCCATACCAGCATCCAGGGAGTAAGACAAGTTAGAGAGGGAAGGAAAAGAAGGGTGAGAGGCTGGGCTGGGGTTTAGAAATAGGCGTCACTGAGGTGAGGAGGTGACCATGGTGACCATGGACTCGGTGCAGTGAGGGAGTGAGCCCCAGGAGAGGTCCGCAGCAGGGAAAGCGGCAGGTGCAAAGGCCCTGAGGTGGCTTGTCCTGCTGCCCTGAGCCCTAAGGCAGGGAGCAGAGTGCGCAAGTCACCTTGAAATCTCAGATTTTTTTTTCTAGGTATGCCTAGAAGCCAATGCAGGGTGGAGGGCAAGAGTGAGTCAAGGGTTGATTAGCGTTTTTAAAGAATTTCTGGTTTCCAAGCAGAGCACAGACTGCAGGGGCCGGAGGGAAGCTGGGAGGACAGTTTGGGGGCTGACGGTGTCCAAGCAAGAGATGGTGGTGGCCTGGTCCAGGACAGCAGTGGCGGGGAGATAAAAATGGCTGAATGTAGGGTGTATTTTAAGAAAAGCCATCAGGATTTGCCAAAGGATGGGCCGTGGGTGTGGAAGGAAGAGAGTCAAGGATGACTGCGTCATCGTGAACAGTGGGAGGTACCATCTCCGGAGATGAAGAGCAGTGGGGGTGTGGGGGAATGGAGAGTTGGCATTTCTGAAAAGCTTGTCTGATACTCACATAGGGTGTACTTAGAGCTGTCACATGCTGTCGCTTAATCCACATAACCCGCCAAGGGGCAGACCCTACTAGTGTCCCCCTTTCTCAGATGAAGAAACTGATGCCCAGACAGGCTAAGTGATTGACCCAAGCATGGGAGCTGGTAAGGATACAACCCAGCTAGTCTAATTCCAGAGCTCATTTTCTCATTTGTTCAATTGTTCGTCCATCTGCTCATTCATTCATTCACTATCGTGTGTACTATATGCTAAGCCTTGCTCCATGCTCTGGTAACGCAGAAGTTCTTTCAAGCTCTGGGCTATGGATGAGCCTGGGAGGGAGGCAACAGTGAGCAAGCCAGATGCAGGCCCAACCTGCATGGAGCTGCCTTTCTTTTTTTTTTTTTTAAGATTATTTATTTATTTATTTATTCAGAGAGAGAGAGAAGCAGAGACACAGGCAGAGGGAGAAGCAGGCTCCATGCAGGGAGCCCGATGTGGGACTCGATCCAGGGTCTCCAGCATCACGCCCTAGGCTGCAGGCGGCGCTAATCCGCTGCGCCACAGGGGCTGCCCTGGAGCTGCCTTTCTATGACAGGCAGGTGCCAGGCAGAGAGGAGCACAGAGATGAGACGCTCACAGATTGCTTTAAGTGCCAATGCAGAGGGTGGCGGTGCACTGATTCAAGGCCGTGAGAGGGGCGCATGCTGCAGGGTGGTTGGGGCCGCCGGGGAGGAGGGAGACAGGTCAGAAGCAGCCAAGCCAAGAGCAGGAATATTGGCATTCCCAGCAGAGGGAAAGGCAAATGCAAAGGATCTCTTGGCAGGAGAGTCAAGAGGGACCAGGGCCAGGGAGTAGTCAGGGGGCTGAGACACCAGCCACCAAAGGAGGCCAGCTGGTCCAAAGGCAAATGAATGGGGAAGAAAACCAAAGCAGGGGGTGAGGGGTGCTGGCCCCACAAAGCAAGTAGCCCTGGGACTCCCAGAAGGACATCAAGGGAGCAGACACCAAACCTGAAACGTGTGTGCAGGCCACCACCCCAGTGGAGCCCGGGAGAGGGGTGGCCCAGACCCAGAAAGGGTGAGAACACCCCCTAGGACTTCCGCTGTCCTTGAACCCAGGGCTGACCCCACAGCTGTGCCAGAAAGTACCAGACGATTCCACCCCAGGGTTTGGGCTACCCGTGGCTCTTCCAGGCAGAGCAGCATCCACCCTCTGGCACCGCTGAGTCCAGGAAAAGCCAGGCTGAGCCAGAGGTCAAGTCATTCACTTGCTCACTTACTCATCGGACAACTAGTGATACCTCAATGCATCCTAGCCATCCTGGGATGCAGCAGGAAATAAGACCAAGTCCCTTCCATCAATGGGGGTGCAGATTTATAGGTAAATATAAATAAAGTCAGGTAGAGGTACAGGTGCCATGGGGAGCAGGGACGTACAGCCAGACAGAGGAAGATGGCTTTCCCTGTGGGAGCTAGAAAGGTAACTCAGCTTTTGGGACTGAGCCCTGCTGAATGCTCCCTTAGTCTGGGGGTTCTCCTTGCTCCCACAGCCACGGACAGGCCCCTAGTGAAGAGGGTTCTCAGAACCTCCTACCCTCTCCTTCCCACACTCAATCCTTCCTCCCGGCTCTTGCCCATCCTTTCCTTGGGGAGCTGCCCATCTGGGGGTAAAGCCAGATTGGCAAGCAGAGCAACTTCCCCATGATGCCCGGAGCCCGTGTCAGAGCCAGAAGGGGTTTAAGGCACCTGCTCCCCAGCCATAGTGGGGGGGAGGCTTAGCTCCCACAGGCCCTATCCCTCTCCTCCCCACCACCTGGGCACATAAAGGGTGTGTGTGGGGGAACAGGGCCCCTGTTCAGTCCTCCAGGCTCAGGAGGCTGAATACTTCTTGGGGGGGCCAAGGGTAGGGCCAAGTATTTAAAAACACACACCCAATAGATAAAACAAAACAGCTAAGGACAGCCACTCCCATTTAAACCCTCAGCCCTAGTTGGGCTAGTATTCCTGGATGATCTCAGCGCAGCCGCACCCCCACGGGGGGTTACTCTCATTAGCCCCCTTTTACAGAGGAGGAAACAGAGCCTCCGTGGAGCCGATGACTTGCTCGTGTGGTAAAGCCAGGACTCTAACTCAGGGCGATGACACCCAGCCAGTGTTGGTGGGATGGTGGAGAGACGGGGACTCGTCAGGTGGATGGCAGCAGTGCCAGCAGCTCCCACAGATGCCGTACACGGAGGGCTGGCAGCTGGTTAGCCTCATACTACAGGCCAGAAACTGAGAGCCCCTGGGGAAGGAGTCAGTTACCCCCAGCATTGCACAACTAGTGAGAGGGGGGTAAGACTCGAACCCAGAACTGTCAGATTCCAGGGCCCAGGCTCCGGTGAACCTAGAAGAATGGGAGGGGTGAGTTAGGTGAGCGGCAGGCCTCGCCATGTCCACATGGTGCCTAGGTGGCTGCAGGGTGTGGAGGACCGGGCACCTTCTGGGCCCCCCCGGGGGACACCCACGCGGGCCTGAGGGAAGGCCAGTCTGGCTACTCTCTCCTCGCATCATTTCATTGTTAAAACCTATGCTGCCCCAGCCTGGATCCAACTCCCCTGCCTGCAGAGCCATGCTCAATGGTGGGTCTCTGCAGTATGATGACAACCAGGAGGGCACTCTGGGGATATCGGCTTTCCAGAAGCTTTGGCCTGCTCAGGGATGCCCCTTGCCTCAAGGCTCCAGAAAAGGCAGCCGCCAAACCCTGGAGCCCACCAGGCCTAGGATCCCATGCGAGCCCAGACTTAGCTTAGACTGAATTAGGAGGTGCCTCCAAGGGTGGGGCCCTGGGGAAGAGGTGTGGGGTCCCCTTGCTCCTCCTGGGGCCATCCCTCACCTCCATCACTGCTGTGGTAAGGATGGGTGGCAGAGCCCTGAGGAGCAGAATGGGGAGAGAAGAGGAGGGGAGGCGGGGAAGGGGAAGAGGTGCCCAGGGGACGGCTGGGGGCCCGAGAGGAGGGCTGGGGGGCCTTCGGGGGCCCAGATGGACAAGGCCAGCACTTTTTCCATGTACCATCCTGAGTCCGCATCCCACCCTGGGGCTGCGGAGAGGCAATGGCCAGAGGTGGCTCCTCAGCAGCCCCCTCCCCAACTGACCCCAGGAGAGGACTGGCACTAGGAGGACAGACAAGAAGGACACAGTGGGGGCTCCCAGGGCCTCAAGCTCCCCGCCCTTGAGTCCCCGGATCCCCAAAACTGCTCTCCCTACAGCACCAACCTGTGTTGGGGACTTTGCCTCTGTGGGCCTCAGAGGGCTTGGAGGTGCAGAGCTCAGTATGGAAGTAAGTGCTCAGACAGGCCCGGGTGCTGTGCAGAGCCGGCAGGGTGTCTGAGCCCAAGGTGCCTGGCTTCTCTCAGCCCTCTGCCTCCTCCACAGTGCCCAGCTGCGGTAACAGTGAACAGAGCTGTGCAAACTGTGAAGTGCGGAGAGCAATGGTTTGCTTATCTTAAATGGTCATCCACAAAGGTGAGTTTAGGTTTGTGCCAAATTGAG
Source organism: Canis lupus familiaris (assembly GCF_011100685.1). NCBI lineage: Eukaryota > Metazoa > Chordata > Mammalia > Carnivora > Canidae > Canis > Canis lupus. The sequence continues at coordinate 54,429,398 of NC_049230.1, forward strand.
GGGAAGGGAGGTGCATGGAGAAGAAGCCCCTGAGGGACCCAGACCACCTGAGTCAGGAGGACTCTGCAGCCTGGACCCATGGAAGGGTGTCCAGGAAGGGGGTACAGAAGGTCCCACTGGGGCCAGGAGTCTTGGAAATGCATGAGCGTCCTGCAGGTTCACCCTGGGGACAGAGGCTCGGGACCCCCCCCCCCCAAGCCCCAGGATCCCCACACAGTCCCCCACTCCTGTTGTCCAAGGGCAGGAGGACATAGGAACAGGGAGGAGGCCAGGGTCCCGGTCCATGGGGGATTTTCCCCTTTTTTGCTAAAGACAAGGAGGGGTGAGGAGAGAGGAGAGCAAGTGGGAGGCAGGGAAGGAGAAAAACAAGGGGAGAGAGATTGGAACCTTGAGGGAAGCAGCTCTAGGAAAGGAGTAATGAGAAGAGGAGGGAGCAGAAGCAAGAGGCAGCTCTTCCCGGCTTGTGGAGACAAAGGCCTGAAGGCCTAGGAGGGGAGAGGAGGGGAGAGGAGGGGGAAGAGGAGGGAGGGGGAGGGAGGGCACAATGTGCCTGGGCTCCAAACCAGGCCAAGACCCTGCCCCTCATCCAGCTGAGGCTCTGACCCAGGGGAGAGGGAGAGCGCTCCAAACTTAAGAGGGAAAAAGTCTGCCAGCTGCCCTTGGGGCTGTCACAACAGATAAAACCTCATCCAGGCTTCACCAGGAGCAGCCCTGCACACTAATGCACAGCAGCGAGCTAAAAATACTGGCTTGAGTGGGGAGGAGGGTGACAGAGGGAGGAGGGGGCAGGAGGATGGAGGAAGGAGGGAGGAAGACAGAGAGGAGGTAGGAAGGTGGGGAGGAGGGAGGAGGATGGGGAGGATGGGGAGGATGGGGAGGAGAAGGGAGGAAGAGAGTGGGGAGGAGGGAGAAGGGGAGAGATGAGAAGGACAGAGAAGGATGGGGAGGAGGAAGGAGGGAAGAGAATGGGAAGGAGGGAAGAGGGAGAAGGATGAGGGTGAGGGAAGAGGATGGGGAGGCGGGAGCAGGATGGGGAAGAGAAAAGGGAGGAAGGAGAAAGGAGGAGAGATAAGGATGGGGATGAGGGAAGGGGAAGGGAGGAGGGAGGAGGTGGGGGAGGAGGAAGGATGGAGAGGATAGGGAGGAGGGAGGAAAGCTGGGCTGCCGGTCTGGGCTGGGGCAGCCCCGGTGTTCCAGAGTGTCCTAATGACCCAGATGTGCGGCTGCAGGAGATGGCTGCTTCGGGAGCTGCAAATCACCGCCCCCAGCTGCCCTGCCTGGGACAGGGTGAGGTGGAGAGGAGAGCACTGGGGAGAGGCAGGAGCAGGGAAACCTAGGAGACCAGCTCTGAAGGGCAGGGGTGAGGATGGAAAGGGAGGCGGGAGGAGGGGGGCAGAGAAGGAGGGAAAGAGGAGGGAGGGAAGAAGGGGGATGGAATGTCCCTGGGGCTCTGGGGCACGTACCTGCAAGGGACCATATGCTCCACATCTCCCTCCTGTCCTTCGCCTTGGATACTGGGGAGCTTGGCGCTGGGTATCTGGGTTGATCAGGTGGGCCTGTCCCCAGGCCTGCCTCCAGTAGCGGCCCCTCTTTGGTCGCCTGAAGAATGGGCCTGGTCTGGCTCCTTGAAGAAGACCTGCTGGTGATGTAAGTGGGGCCCGGAGCCCAGCCCCAGCAAAGCCTTGACATCTGGTGCCCAGAACATTCTAGAGAGGGAGGGACCCGTGTCATCTGCATTGGACAGATTCACTCATCCATTCAACAGCATCCATCGAGCACCTTCTCTAGGCTGGCATGTGCAGGGTGCTGGGGGTACGGGGGAAGTGCCTGCCCCACATGGAAAAGAAGCCCTTAGACCCATAACCACGCAAATAAGGGAGAGAGAATATTAGCAGGGCAATGATGGGAGGGTGGTCACGAAGCCCTCCCAGGAGATAACATGGACCTAGACCTGAGTTTTAGGCCACAACCTAGGTCAGAGGATACAGCCTAGCAAATATCCAGAAAGAGGGGCGCCTGGGTGGCTCAGTTGGTTGAGTGTCTGACTCTTGGTTTCAGCTCAGGTCATGATCTTGGGGTTGTGATCTCGGGGTCATGGGATCGAGCCCTGCATCAGGCTCTGGACTGGGTGTGGAGTCTGCTTGAGATTCTCTCTCTCCCTCTCCCTTTACCCCTCCCCCTGCTCCTTGTAAGCTCTCTCTCTCTCTCTCTCTCTCAAATAAAGAAATAAAATCTTTTTTAAAAATCCAGAAGGAAACCAAGGCTGAGAGGCACAGTGAGGTGGCTAGTCCAAGTGGTCAACAGCAAGGCAGGAATCAAACCCAGGCCTAGCTGAACTCCAGCCAGACAGGTGACCCCATCTCTCCTGCCACTCCTGAGCCAGCGTCACGAAGGGCCAGGTGGGTTGGGAGGCCAAGGGCCCCAGGGCCCTAGAGTCGTGTGAAGCAAGGCCTACTACCTCTCCTTGGTTCCTGAGCAACCTGGAGGCCTCATCCCTGTGCATGAAGCACAGTCCCAGCATGCCACCATCTATGGAGCTGTCCCCGCGGCGGTGGGCAGATGTCCCTGTGCATAGGGACAGCCACCACAGGACTTGAAGGGATTGGGGTACACTGGGAAACCTTAACTCTCTGCAAAGCAAAGCCTCTGCTTTAATTCACTAATCTTTTTTTTCATTCTGAGCTGCCACCCTCGTGCCAGGAACTGTCCCATGGCCTTGTGAGGGCGGGCGACACGGTGGCCTCGGGGAGTAGGAGGAGATTTGGTCTGAGCCCCAAGTTACTCTCCCTGGCTACAGGAATTCAGGCCTGGCTCCCACCATCCATGTGCCTCAGTCTCCTGTTCTCAAAACTGGGCTGTCATGAGGTGTCAATGAGAGATGCCTGCATGTAAAGCTGGGCACCAGCCCAGAGCACACACAGTTGGGGTTGGGGGGTGCAGCTCAGCTCAGACACCCCCTCCCTAGAAATGACCATCTTGACCACCCTCACCCTGCCGCTTTACTTAGTTCCTCAGCAAACCCTCTGGCTGCTATGTTTGCACTCAGGGAGCCTTGGGCAGTTAGTTGACCTAACGGCCTGGGCCTCAGTTTCCCCATATGCAAACAGAGAGGGACCTTGGTAAGAGAGCTGGAGGTGACTAGCCATCAGTCCCATGCCCTCAGGCCCCGGAGCATCCTCAGTCTCCCCGACATCGCCTTCCCCTTCTCTCCCACTGGACCCGAGCCTCCTCTGGGGGTGCCTGCCTCCCCTGCACCCCTGCATCTGGTGCCAGGCCCGCATTCAGCTCCTGCTGAGCTGGCTGGAGCTTCTCCCTCCCATGCCCCCCCCTGGTTTCTCCGAATTCACTCCCTATGCTTGGGACAGAGCACAGGGTCCCAACCCTGCCCTGGGACAGGATAGAAGGGCACCAGGCCTCCTGCCCTCTCCTGCTTGCCCAGCGGCACCACCAGAGCTCTTCCTGTCCCCTCGTCTTTCTCTGTATCTTCCATATCTTCCAGATCCCCTCCTCTGCCACTGTCCTGTGCTCTGCCTCCCTCCCCCTCAGAACCCCCCTGGGTCCCCAGCATGGGGGTTGGGGATGGTGACAGCGGCCACCTGCTGCTGGGGTCTCCTCACACCAAACACAGAGCCGGAGTGGGCTCTGAAGAGGAGCAGAAAGAAGGAGGAGGAGACAGAGGGTCTGAGAGAGACCCAAAAATGATCACCGGGGAGACTTGGCAGCTGGACTGAAGTTATATTTAAGTTCCATGTCTCTGGCCTTTCCTTATATTTTTATCCTGCTGTCTTGCTAACCATTTAATGCAGCCCCTGATTCTTAGAGTTTTCCCACCCTCCCGGTCCCCCCCAGGCTGCCATGCTCCCTCCTGCAGCTCCAGCTGTGTGCATGTGCATGCATGTGTGTGCACACGCGTATTGTGTATATGTGTGCACACGAGTGCACGTGTGTGCATGTGTATTGTTGCACTGTGTGCATGTGTTTGTTGTTGCATGTGAGTGCATGTGTATGTGTCTACCTGTGTGTGACTGAGGCTGGGGAGTCTTCCTCTGGGGACCAGAGGGAAGGAAGTGTTTTCGCCACAGCTGAGCAGACCGGACAAGCGCCCAGGTCCCTGGCACCCGGGGCCCAGCGGGGCTTCGCCGAGGTGCAGAGGCTGGCGAGGCTGTGGCGGCTGTTCCATCTCTCCCTACTTCCAAACTCGTTGGAATTACACACCGAGCATCCATTTAATTAAGTTTTCTGGTGTGTGGCATAATGAGTCAGCCACAGGATGGTACAGGGTGGGCGGTCCCTTCCCTGCTCTCGCCTGTTAGAATCCTCAGCCCTCGGGCCACAAAATATGGCAAGTTTGTGATATGGGGGCTGGAGGCGGCAGGTGAGCCAGCGGAGCTGTCACCTCACCCCCTGTGCGGCCTTCTGCCTCCGTGTGAGGGCAGTGGGGCAGGTGGCCCTGTTATCAGGGAACCCCCCTTCCCTGGTGCCGGAAGCTGAGTGCGGACGAAGCCCTGGGAGACCTGCTCCTTCACGGGGACCTCACAATGGGGCAGGGTGGGGCCGCACGGAGCGAGGGATGGGCTGTGCCCTTGCTGTAGAGTCAGTGGCTTAGCCACAGTGGCCCATCTCCAGGACAGTCACCCAGGGCCTGTTAGCCACAGGGCTGCTCAGCCTCTCGGCCCCAGCGGAATCACAGATGTGCAGGGCGGTGGGGTGCTCCCCTCCCGTCCACCCTGACGCCTTCATCTCTCCCACGTGTGCGGGCTGGACCTCGGGAGGACAGGCCAGAGGCCTGGCGGCTGCTTCTCCAGCCCTGCCGGGACAGGGGGGACAGGTCCCCTGTCCGAGGAGGAGAAAGCTCTGCGCTCCTGGTGGCCCACTGAGCGGGCGGGACGCTGTCAGTGCAGCTCCCCTGCTTAAAAGCACCTCGCATGGCCACCTTGTCTGGGCCCCCACTCCCTCAGGCATGGACCTCAGCTGTGCCCCTCACCCCTGCTCCTAGCTTTGCCCCCCACTTCCAGCATTGCACCCCTCAGGGCCGAGTGAGCCTGAGTGGCTGCCGACGCCCTAGCCCTGTCCTGCGTGCCCTGTGACATAGGTCCCAAGCCTGACTCACCACCACGCTCCCTGTTTTCCCCCTTCTCCCTCTCAACTCAGGCCACCCACAGGCCCTGCTCTGTCCTCCCAAGTGGCCCTGGGCAAGATCGATCACCTTGCTCAGGACACTGAGCCCCTGAGGGCAGCCCGGTGTTTAACCGATCACCGTGTAAGGCTGGGTTCAGGACACAGGATGAAATCATAGAGCAAACATTTATTAAGCTCTTATTGTGTGCCAGGCCCCATCCTGTCCACCAGGCTTTGCTTTACATGTGAGTGTTCAGGTTCCGGCTCCCTCCATCCGCACTCCTCCCCAGCCTCCTGTCCAGGGAGGGATTGGAAAGCCGGGGTCTGTCATCAGCGCACACGGGCTTGGCCACCCTCTAACAACCTCCCACCATCCTGCCAGCCAGCCTCCTGTTCCCTCTGTGATCCAGCTTGTTGATCTTCCTGACCGTCTCCCATCCAGCTTCCTCTAACCTCCCATCACCATGTCCGTCCTCCCTGCTGCTCCCCTAGCCAACCACCCACCTGTATCCCATCCATCCTCGCTACCTCCCAAGCCCCAAGCCTTCCCTCAGGCTTTGTCATGTCCCCAAGCCTGCATCTGGGCTGTCCCCTCAGCCAGGTATGCCCCCCTGCCCTGGAAGGCCTGGCCATAAGCTCTCCTTGATCTGCTGGGCACCCCATCCCTGAGCCCCGCCCCTGCAGCTCCAGCTACTCTGCCCCTGATCAGGAACCCGCGGGCATCACTGGGCTGCCATCTCGTTGGGCCCCTCTCTCTGCAGTGGCAGGAGCAGTGCTACCTCAGGGGTACTCATGGGGGGATGCGCCTTGGGGGATGCAACTAATTTTAACAACAGCCTCAGGAAAAGACAAATCTGTCCCTTTTTTCTCCCTTGGGGAGAAGAAATGTATGTGTGTGCACACGTGTGTTTATGCACACATGATGCAGAAGCCTCCAACACCAGAAGGCAGTGACTCAGGCACCACCCAGCCACATTGGCTGACTCATGGCACCCAGGGATCTGCGGGTGCTCAGACACCCCAACTCCTGGCAGTGCTTGGACAGGCCTGCCCTGGTGCCCAGCAGTGTTGTGGTGACCTTTGACCTGCCAGGGAGGCAGCTGGGCAGAGAGGGGTGTGGGAGAGCCGGGCCACTGGCAAGCCAGGTGCCCTCGAGCCAGCTAGTGACCCCCGTGGACCTCAGCCGCCTCCCGCAGTCAACTGAGGAGGAGGCCAGATGAGGTAGGGAGTGTGCTGGGCACATTGCAGGTTCCCCGACCCCCATGTCCCTCCTCTCCAGACGCGGGCTGACTCCCCAGGCCAGGCCAGCTGACGGACAGACAAATGAGGGCATGTGGCACGGACTCTGCACGGACCCACCTTGGAGCTTGGGGTCCTTGCGGGGCTATGAAGCATTTGGAACCTCTCCCCCGCATACCTCCCCCCACCCCGCCCCATCCTTTTCCCTTCCAAAGCAGGATCCGGCCTCTTGAAATTCTGCACACTAATAAAATTGTAACTAATTTACATCCGAGATGGGGAGTGAGTGGCAGCGGTTGTCATGGAGACCATCTCCAGGGCCCTGGCTGCCTCCACCTCCTGGTGCAGCCGAGAGATCAAGAGATCCTCGCTCCAGCTCTGCAGCTGGGGCCAGTCCTCCTGCCCCCCGGGCACCCTGCCCTCCTTCCCCCGCCCTGGGCAGGCCCCTAGGGACCGGGACCAGGGCAGGCACCGTCACACACACACCAGAACTGCACACAGTTCTCCTGAGCTAGGGCCGTGCATCTGGCCCACCCTCGCTTCTTGTCACCCGTGGGCCCCACTGGTTTTTCTCACTTTGGCTGGAGGCCCCCAGAGGGACAGAAGGTCCTTTCCCTCAGCATAGTAAACAATGTGGGAACAGTTTCCAGTGATAGGACAGAGCAGCAGGGCCCTGAGCTACCCACACACCCTTCCTCCTGGGGTCCACTCCAGGAGAGGTCCCACCCTGGATCTCCAGGGGTCCAAAGATGCAGAGTTGCACTGCCTGCCAAAGGGAAGATGGAAAAATAATGAAGCACTAACTCTACACCATGCACTGGGCTAAGCCCCTCATGCATGGGATCTCATTTAAACTTCAAGGTAACCCAGTGCAGAGGACAGTATTTTAACCCTCATCCTATCAATAATGAAAAGTTCTCAGAGAAGTGGGTGGACAACACACAAGTCCAGGCCCCGGTAAGCATGGGAGCCAGAGGCAAAGCCCCATTTTCTGATTTTAAAACCATCGTAGTGGGGATCCCTGGGTGGTTCAGTGGTTGAGCATCTGCCTTTGGCTCAGGGTGTGATCCTGGGTCCAGGATCAAGTCCCACATCAGGCTCCCTGCCTGGAGCCTGCTTCTCCCTCTGCCTGTGTCTCTGCCTCTCTCTCTCTGTGTCTCTCATGAATAAATAAAATCTTAAAACAAAACAAAACAAAACATCGTAGTGAAGATCATAAACTGCGTCTAAGGAAGCAATTGAACAAAATCATCATGACAAAGCAGGGTGCATGCAACTGGAGAAGGGGTGAAGGCACAGAGGGGCCCTCAGCAATCATGGACTCTAAGTAGGTTTTGAGGGATGAATAGGAGTCCCCAAGGGGATATGAGGAGGAAGAGCATTCCAGGCAGAGGGAACATGTACGAAGGCATGGAAGCAAGAAGTTGCCTGGTACATTCAGAGACTGTAGGCTGGATTCTGGAGGGGTCCAAGAGGGACTTTGAGGGTCCTGAGGGGCTTTGTTCACCCAGCTAGGCCCCCTGGAGTTTATCCTACAGTTGAGAAAATAAAGCGCTGAGGTCAGAGCAGGTCCACCCGGGGGTGGGGGACCCGGGGCAAGAGTACATATGGAGGCATGACTGGCTGGCTCAGTCGGTTAAGGGTCTGACTTTGGCTCAAGTCATGATCTCAGGGTCCTGGGATGAAGCCCTGTGTTGGGCTCTGTGCTCAGTGGGGAGTCTGCTTCTCCCTCTCTTTCTGCCCCTCCCTCTGCTGTGCTCTCTCTGTCTCTCTATCTCAAATAAATAAATAAAATCTTAAAAAAAAATAAAAGACTACAAGTGGAGGTGCACATACCAAATGTCTAGAATTTGACAGATTTAGTGATCTGGCTAAGAAAAGTGCTAACTGGAAACCTGTCCTGGCTACCCTCCTTGACAACACACCTTAGCGCTGCTCTGGAAGGCCTCGTGTCCTGGGAAATGCAGGTTCCTGGGCCCTACTCCAGACCTAGGAAACCATACTCTTTTTTTTTTTTAAGATTTTATTTATTTATTCATGAGACACACACACACACAGAGAGAGAGAGAGAGAGAGAGAGAGGCAGAGACACAGGCAGAGGGAGAAGCAGGCTCCATGCAGGGAGCCCAACGTGGGATTCGATCCCAGGACTCCAGAACCAAGCCCTGGGCCAAAGGCAGGCACCCAACTGCTGAGCTACCCAGGGATCCCCGGAAACCATACTCTTGAGGAATGGGTCCCAATATGGTGACATTTTAACAGATTCCAGGGTGATAATTATATATAAAAAGCTGGAGGGACACCGGGTGGCTCAGAGGTTGAGCATCTACCTTTGGCTCAGGTCATAATCCTGGCATCCTGGGATCAAATCCTACATGGGGCTCCCTGCATGGAGCCTGCTTCTCCCTCTGCCTGTGTCTCTGCCTCTCTCTCTCTCTCTCTCTCTGTGACTCTCATGAATAAATAAATTTAAAAATCTTAAAAAAAAAAAAAAAAAAAAGGACTGGAGAAGCCCCAGTTGAAGGTAGTAGGAGTCTCTAGGAGGGGGCGGATTACATGATCAGATTTATGCTCTAGAAAGATAGCCCAGCTGTCGGGCATTAGAGGAGAGGCAAGAGGAGCAGGAACGAGGCTGTGAGACCATCATCCAGGTGAGAGAGGTCAGAGCTAGGGCCAGGGCAGGGACAGTGACAGGTTGCCAGAAGAGGTTGTTTGAGATTCAGGGCCCATTGCTCATAAGGTTTAGGGGTGAGCAAAGATCCAGGGTGGCTCCTTTGGGATCATAAAATCTAATCAGGCTGCAGGAGGTCTGGGCAGACTTCATTAGGCGAGAGGCTGCTCCCCTCTGCCTGACCCCAGCCTCTCTGGGGCCCTTCAGTGTCACACTGAGGATCAACTTAAGGCTATGATGGGGGATCAGAATTAAAAGCCACCCCCCTTCCCCAAAGCCTGTGGCCCTGTGGGGAGGCTGGAGTGAGCTGTGCAGCCTCAGCCTCGGGCCACCAGCAGGGCATGGAGCACGTGTTCCAGGAGGGGGTTCAGAGGGGGGATGGAAAGGATGGGAGGCTTACTGCCGGGGGGAGGACTGGCTTCTCTGCGGAGAACAGCAGACCCTGTCACCTCCCGTACCCAGTTACGCTGCTCCAGAAAGCATCTTGGGAATAAAAATAATAGCCATGAAAACAACAGTAGCAATTCTGCCCACTGCTCGAGCATTTATGGCATGCCAGGCACTGAGTCCCACAGCAAGGAAGTGGCAGAGGGGGGTCTGTTGGCCCCTGAGCCACGGGCTGCGAGCCAGTCTTCACCATGCCAGGCAGAGGGGGAGTTTAAATTCAGCCCCTGCCCTCAGAGTACTCACAACCTATTTGGGGTGGAGATTGCTTTAGATGCAACCCTGGGTGCATCTAGAAGGTTCTAGAAAGTCCATGGATCTCTTGAAGGCTGCCAAACGCCAGCTTTTCAGACCATATGGGACTAGGCTGTATTTATCAGCAGCAGGAAGAGGAAGAGCTTGTAGGAGCTGCTGGGGAAGGCCTGACTTGAGTTGGATGCTGGCACAGTAGTCACATTTGAACAAGTGAGAAGAAGCAGAGATGGTCTCCTGGGCAAAAGTGTGGGGTGGAAATGCACTAGGAACACGGAAAAGGTCAACGGGCTGCCATGACCAGTCACAAGAGGCAGAGACTCCAAGTGCAGAGCCAAAGATGGACACATATCAGCACAGGCTGGGCATGTACCCTCATGCGTGTGTTCCATCAGGAGGGTGTGATAATGCGACATGGAGCGTCCATCGTCGTCAGGCCCAGATGACTCCCCACTGTTGGGGATACATTTGGTGAGTTCCCAAGAACAAGAGCTATCCAGGAGGAGGCATCATTATAAGGGGGACTGAGTGGAGGCTCTGGGGAGAATGGAGGCCTCTGAGCTCTCCAGAATCCGAGACAAAAGCTCATATGCCCCACCTCCACCCTAACCAAGGTCTCATAAGCAGGTGGCAGAGCAACAGTGTAGAGCCAGCCATTACTTTGGGCCAACTGTCCCCTGCCTGTCTCTAGCAGAGGTGGACAACATGAGTTCAAATGTCGCTCCCTCATTTACTGTGTGAATTTTGGCAAGTTTCTTAACCACTCTGAACTCAATTTCCTTACCCATAGGGTGGGCATAAAAACATCAATTTCTAGGGACACTTGGGTGGCTCAACAGTTGAGCATCTGCCTTTGGCTCAGGGCGTGATCCCGGAGTCCCAGGATTGAGTCCCGCATCAGGCTCTCTGCATGGAGCCTGCTCCTCCTCCCTCTTCCTATGTCTCTGCCTCTCTGTGTGTCTCTCATGAATAAGTAAATAAAATCTTTTTTAAAAAATCAATTTCTAAAAGTCTGTTGATTGGCTCTAGGAATAAATGAGTTGGTGCAAAGAAAGCATTTAGTGGAATACTCAGTGCAGAGTTCACATGTGATGAGGGCTGGTTCCCTCGCTCCCAATCCTCAAACCCCAGACAGGCCAGGTGTGGCCACAGAAGGTTCCCACTTGACTTACCGTTCATGCTTGCATATCTCACCACTTACGTGTTATCCAACAGTGGGGTCAGATCATATGACATAGATGCGGTTGCTGGTGGCTTTTCCAATTCGATTTAAATTTATGATCCATTGTGAGTTAATTTTTGTATAAGTAGGAGGATGAGTTCATTTTTTATCAAACAAATGTCCAACTGTTCTAACATCATTTGTTGAAAAGAGTATCTTTCCTCCTTTGAATTATATACAATCTTGGCCTCCTCTACTTTGCTAGCCATACTACCTGCTCTTTTGTATCTTTCATGCTTTCATTTAATAAATACTGAGGGACAATTGACATCCATATAAAAGAAGAAGGAGGGGAGGAGGAGGGGAATGGGAAGGGGGAAGAGAAGAGGAAGAGGAAGGAGAAGGAAAAGGAGAAGATTGATACTTACCTCATACTACATTAAAAAAAATTAACTCACAGAGGATCATAGCTCCAGATATAAGATCTATAACTCTGTAACTTTTAGAAAACAGGGGAGAAAACTTCCAGAACTCCGGATTAGGCAAGGAGTTCTTTATAATAATAAAGCACAATCTGTCAAAGAAAGATGGATAAATTTAACTTCACCAAAAATTGGAAAACTTTTGCTCGGCAAAGGACACTCTTAAAAAACGGGAAGACCAGGGTCTCTGCGTGGCTCAGCGGTTTAGCGCCTGCCTCCAGCCCAGGGCATGATCCTGGAGTCCTGGGATCGAGTCCTGCATCGGGGTCCTTGCATGGAGCCTGCTTCTCCCTTTGCCTGTGTCCCTGCCTCTGTGTGTGTGTGAATAAATAAATAAAATCTTTAAAAAAAAAATGGAAAGACCAGCTGTAGGGTGCAAGGAAATATTTGCAAATCACACCTCCGACAAAGGACTTGTATCCGGAATACCTAAAGAAGTATGGAAACTCAACAGTGAAAAAGCAATCCAACTTAAAAATGGGCAAAAGACTTGAACAGGCACTTGGTCAGAGAGGATACACAGGTGACAAGTAAACACACGAAAAGACACTCAATGCCATTTGCCATCAGAGATGTGAAAGTCAAGACCTCAATGAGATACCAGTCCACACTCCCTTGGATGGCTAAATAAAAAATAGCGACAGTACCAAGTGCCGAGGAGCACACAGAGCAACTGCAATGCTGTGGGAGAGAATGCAGATTAGTATAGCCACTCGGGAAAACAGTGTGGCAGATTCTTTAAAAGTTAATCTATCCTTGCCATATGGTGCAGCTGTTGGACTCCTGGGCAAGTAGCCCAGAGAAATAAGTGCTTAGGTCCACGCAAAGTCATGTGTGTTCACAGACACAGAGGCACGCACGTTCACAGCAGCTTTATTTGTGACAGCTCCAAACAAGAAAGCCCCAATGTCCTTGGGTGGGTGAGTGGATAAACAAACTTAGTGTATCTACACCATGGAGCGTTACTCAGTGATACAAAGGAACAGACTATTGATACACACAATGGCCTGGATGGATTTCAAGGCCACAGTGGGCAATGGAAAAGGCCAATCTTAAAAGAGCATCTACTACATGATTCTGTTAAAAGACAAAACTAGAATGATGGAGAACAGACCAGTGGTTGTTAGGGGTTTGGAGCAAGAGGAGGACGTGACTACAAAAGCATGGCACATGGGAGTTTTTTTGGGTGACAGAACTGTTTTGTATCCTGCCTGTGGTGGGACTTACACAAATTAATGTGTATGATAGAACCCCTAAATTGGACCCCAAAAGGAAGTCAATAAAAATGCAGTTAAAAAAAAGACTATGAAGATGCCTGGGTGGCTCAGCTGGTTAGGCTTCTGCCTTTGGTTCAGTTTGTGGTCTTAGGGTTCTAGGATCGAGCCCCATGTCAGGCTCCCTGCTCAGCAGGGAGTCTGCTTCTCCCTCTGCCTCTGCCCTTCCCCCCTTCCCTATGGTGTAGTCTCTTTTTCTCAAATAAATAAATAAAATCTTTTTTTTTTAAAGGCTATGGGGGGCATCTGGGGGGCTCAGTTGGTTAAGCATCTGACTCTTGATCTCAGCTCAGGTCTGGACCTCAGGGAAAATGAGTTCAAGCCACGCATTGGCCTCCATGGTGGATATGGAGCCTACTTAAAAAAAAAAAAAAAAAAGAAAAGAAAAAGACTATGGATGTCCTCAAGTTCTCAGAAAGCTTTTTCTGTAACCCACATAGGCCACAGCCCTTCTTTATAGCTCCTTTGGATGGGTTAGAAGAGGCACCATCCTGTGTGGAATGCAGCCCAAGCCAAGCCCTCAGTTTTGCAAGCTGGGGCCTGGCTGAATTGCAGCTCCGCTTGTCCCCTGAGCAGCACCATTGTACAGTGAACAACCTATACAAATGTCCATGTGGGCCCAGCACCTCCATGTTTCTGTCTCAGCTTCTGTTCTCCCCCTAAGGACAGAGCTTTGACAAGCAGCCCCCAGGGAGTGGGAGTAAGGGGTGGGCTGTGCATTAGCCCTGACTAGCCAGGCTGGGGCCTCTTGCTAATGGTTGCGAACGCATTTAGTGCTGAGCCTGCAGGCTGCTGCTTTCGGGCCTGGCGCTTAATGGCTCGCCTGCCAGGGGGAAAGAAGGATGGCCAGTTAGCCAGACACATAGCCGGGTTCAGATGGATGGAGGGGGTGGGGGACTGGCCCCAGCCTGGAAACCCCCCTCCCTCAGACATGTGGGTGGGTTGTGAGCAGGTGCAGGAAGAAGGAGCTTGCTGGAGGGGCCAGCATTACCCGAGCCGGGGGTCCCAGCAGGGCCTGTCCCATGGCCTGCCTTCCCTGCTCATCGACAGTGGAGGTATCACTCCTTTGCGCAAGTGGACTCCATGCCTGCTCTGCCCCCAGGGAGCTGGGGATGATTGATTGGGATCCCAACTATTATTTCTGAGCACCTGCTGGGTGCCTGGCAAGGTGCTAAGGGCTCTGGCAAAGTGGCCATAATAACAAAGTCACCATAGCAAGAATATGAGTAACAAGTCATGTTTACTAAGTGCATTGGAGGGCTGGGCTCTGATGCTCCTAATCACCCCATAGGCTGGTTACTGCCTTTATCTTCCAGGGAGTAAGCTCAGGCTCAGGGAGGGGAAGCCAGCTTGCCTGGGGCCACGGAGTCTGCGGCTCTAGCCAGGTGTCTGCAAAGTGGGACTGGACTCCTTGGCCCATTTTTCACCCCATGGGCTATTTCAGCATCTTCCATCCCATGACTGACCTGTTCTGAGCCTCAGGATTCAGTAGAGGTAAGAGGGCACTTTGCTTTCTCAACTCTCCCTACAGGTGGTTAAGATCAGTTCAGGCCCCACCTCCTCCAGGAAGTCTTCTTTGATCTCCTCCAGGCTGGGTCAGAAGGACTCTGAGAAATAAGATTCCCCACTCTTCCTTGAGAACCAAGAACAAGCTGGTCTCCCCTCCTTTGATGGGGTGCAGTATGAGGATTGCATCTGGGACCTCACCAGCCCTTGCTGCTGACTAACTCAACCAGCTGACACAGCAAGAAGGGCCGAGGAAAAAGAATTGCAGAGAAGCCAACCCACAACCTCGCCATCATGAACCTCTGGATCAAATCATGCCTGAAACCCACAACGACCCCTGCGCTGTTCTATTACATGAGCGCCTAATTCCTATTTTGATCGGATTTTCTATCTGTTGTAACAGATACAGGAATTCACCAAATGCGGATAGGAGCTGGTTGCGGGGGGGTGTGGGGGTGGGGGTGGTGCAAATAGTAAGGGAATTTTTATTCTCCACTGTCCATGTTTTATATTGTCTGCTGTTTCACAATAAGCTTGCAGCAAAATCAATGCTAGTATTTCCAGCTTGAGCAAACGAGTGGGCTCTGAGCTTGTGGCTTGAAGAATCGGGTGGGAGACAGTGTCAGTAACAAGGGAGTGAGATGGGGGGGCGGAGAGATGGTGGTTTTGACATGGGGCATGGGAGGCCCCGTGGAGCCCCCATGTTAGGACTTTCAGGGGCTGGTGCACAGGAGGGAGAAACCAGGATGAAGGAAAGTCAAGGTGGGGGCCAGGTGACCGGGCTGAGGAAGGTCACACACACAGCCCATGGCCAAGGCCTTACCCATCAGCGGAGATGATGATGCTTTTCCCCCCAAAATTCCCCCTTTGGGGGCTGTCACAGTGTTCTAGTCCCCCCACTGTTGGAAGTGATGAGTAAGGCCAGCTGTGAGTGGCAGGAGCCATCAAGCTGTACATTTGTTGGAAGTGGCCTTCCAGCCACCTCCTATTAGCGCAGGTGGCAGGGACCGCTCGGATCCAGCTGACAAGTTGATTCCTCAAGCCTGAGTCAAGGCTCTGAGGATGGGTATAAATCACCGCAGCAACATGCTTTCATCTGTGGCTTTCACTGCTCCGAATGACATCTCTCCCCCAATCTGCTTTGTCCTCCAAGAGCCCTGAGATGTAAGCCAGGCGGCCTTCTGCCTCAGTTTCACAGAGAAAGAAGCTTAGGCACAGGGAGGCCAAGCCACTTGTTTACAATCAACACAGGGAGGCAGAATCTGCTGGAATTTGAACCAGTCCTCCTGGCTCCAGACCTAGTCCCCTTTCCATTGCTTCCTGCAGGTTCTCACAGCAGGGGTGGGACAGGGAATTGTTTGGGATGAGGGATAGCCAGTGAGGCCGTGAAGAGACCTTGGGAGGGACTGAGGAGATGAGAGTGAAGAGGCCCCTTGAAGGAGGGAGGGGAGAGACCCTAGGCAGGAGAACCTTCTGTCCAATCTTCACATGGGCCCCAGGCCCACCACATATGCCCAGTTTCATGCACTACATTCATCATCACCTTGAACCCTCAAATATCCTATTATGAGCCCATTGTACAGGCAAGAAAATGGAGGTTCAGAAAAGGTAAGTAATTTGCCCGAGGTCACTAACTTATTGAGGAATGGCAGTCTCTGGCCCACTGGAGGAGTCCAGAGCCTGTGCAAAGGCCCTGAGCTGGGGCCTAGGAACAGGGTGCACCGTAAGGAGGCCAGAGGGGAAGTGGAAGAGGTCCTTGTCGGCCCCAGCCAAGTCTTACTTTCCCAAGCGAAAGGCTGGGGCCTCTACAGCTTGTGGCTTCCAGCTCAGTGGAGCAAGGGTCCATCCATCCCCGCCTCAGCTTCCTATTTGGGAAGTGAGCTGAGGGGGTGCCGAAGAGAGGCCTCTGGAGTCAGGAGGAGCAGCAGCGGCTTCAGGGGCGAAGTGTTGTTTTTTTAATGACCCAAAAAAGCAAGGAGGTAGGCGGGGCCTGCGGGGCAATGCCTGCTCCCGGGCCTTGTCTCCGGTCTGCTCGGCCCAGGACCCACACCTCCGGGAGCCGGGAGCCGGGAGCCGGGAGGCCTGGGGTGCCAGCCGGGGTGTCCTGAGCGAAGGCGCAGGCGGGGCGGGCCGGGGGGCCAGAGCTTCCCGGGGTGGGAGGCCGGGCTGGGCAGCGTCGCGCCCCGCGTCAGGGTTCAGGACCCGAGCGCCCTTCCCGCGGCCCCGGCGCGATGGCTGGGAGCGGGGCGGACACACGCGAACGCCACACGCACACACACGGGCACACACTCACGCGCACGCGCGCTCCCGGGGCCGGCGGAGAAGCCGAAAGGAACCAAGAAGTGAAAGTGAGCAACCTCTAGTGAAAGAAACAGACATGCACAGACAGCCGGGAAGTGCGGCGGGGCGGCGAGCTGGGCACGCCCGGGCGGGCACACGCGGGCGGGCACACGCGGGCGGGCACACGCGGCGCGCTCCCGGCAGCCGGGCGCGTGCTGGGCGGGCCCCGCGGGCTTCCCTGGGCTCCGGGGCGTCCCCGAGGCCCTGCGGGCGACCAGGCTCCCGCTGCCCTGGGTTCCGCCCGCCCCGGCCCCGGGCCTGGGCGGTCACAGTGCGCCCTAAGGGCCCTTCGGGTTAGGGTCCCCGGCCTGTCCTCTCCCCACCCGCCTGCACCACTGTCCCTCCCGGCGGATCCGGGAGCGCCGAGCCCCTGCAGTGGTCGTTGCTCAGGTGGCCTTGGCCGGGGGCGGGCTCCCAGGGAAGGAAGCTCCGAGGGCAGGGCCGGGCCGCCTGCCCAGGGGAAGAGCTCCGGGCGGCGGCCCTGGGGCCTCGGAAGGGCGCCCTCCCCCATCCTTTCGTGCGTAGAACCGGCTTTTCCAGCTCGGCAGCTCCGGCAGCTCCGTCAGGGTTCCGGGCGGTGGGGATTGTTTTCTGCCCCTGGGGCCTGGGTGGGAAGAGTGAAGACGGAGAAGTGGGTTGCCCACGGAGTGTTTTGCCATTCTCTCCCTCACCCCCTCCTCCAGGGGCGCCCCAGGGCCCCTCCCGGCTGAAAGACAGAAACCAGCCCCTTCTTAACCAAAAAAAAAAAAAAAAAAAAAAAGCGCAGATACCAGGACTCATCAAGCAGTGCCTTTTGGACAAAGCTCAAGTGGAGGCCGTGAAGCTCATGGCAATGGTTGCTGGAGTTTGATGCCCTTGCTGGGCAGTGAGCAGCACCAGAGGTTCTCAAGACACAGGGAAAGGCGGGGCTTCTTCCCCCTGGTGAGCTGATGGGTGGGAGAGTTGGAAGACCCATTCCCGACCTTGACCTTGTCTCAGCTGGGTGAGGCCCCAGACTCTGACCTGCAGGGTGTCCCCCACCAAGCTAGGATGCCCAGAGAAAATGTCTGGCCCCGGCTCTCTCAGATCTCTTAGCCTAATGGGAGACAGGTAAACAATCAAAACACGGGATGGTGAGAGCTCTTGAGCTCCAGAAGAGGCCTGAGCCAGGGAGGCATCTCAGAGGAGGCGTCATCAGTACTGCTCTGGCAGGGATGCAGGGCGGTCCCAGGAGGCTGCAGACCCCAGACTGCCAAGGTGCCCAAAGCTTGGGCTATCATCCCAACAAAATAAAGGTGAGAATCCCTCAGAGACTTGGGCTGCCTTTCACGCTAAAGATGGAGAAACTGGGGTCCGGAGAGACAGAGCCAGCTGCCCAAGGTGGCCCAGCTAGCCAGAATTTGGGCTGGACCCTTGCACACAGTAAGCACCAAATAAATGGAACTGTGAGGCTTGGAATCCAGGCAGCCAGACCAATGTGCACTGCCCCTCCCTCCCTGCCTTCCTACAGAACTTTCCTGTGTACCTTCCACCTGGTGATTAAGACTCAGAGCCCTGTAAACAAAAGCATTAAGATAATTTTAGCTATTGCTAAGTGGTGTGATAGTGAGTGACGGGGAGTTCTTGAGAGAGCGGAATCAGCAAGGGCCTCTCAGATGCGGGTGCCTCTGAGCTGAAGGACAAGACGGAGCCAGCCATAAGATGGTTTGGGGACAGAATACTGCCAGGCACAGGGAATGGCAAATGCAAAGGCCTGGGGGCAAGAATAGGCCCCGAGTGTAAGAACAGAGTGGGTGTGGCTGCAGCAGAGGGTGGGAGGTACAAGCAGGCCACAGGGAGGAGTTTGGGTTTGATTTCAAATGCATACCTCACACTCAACCAGCATGGAGAGGTCAGAGACAGCTGCAGTGAAAGAATGAACGCCCTGACCACGGCGGGCCAGAGAAACAGCTCCAGGATAAGCACTTGGGCTGAACATCTGCTCTTCACAGCCCTGACTCCTTCTGCTGCAGCGTTTTTTGGGAGCCCCGTGACCAGAAGGGAGGGTTGCAGTCACCCACCAGGGGCAGAGCGCTGCTTTGGCTTGCCTTCCTGGTGACTCAGAACGCTGTGTCCCCTGGGTCCCGCCCCCGTTTGCTGCCCCCAGGGGACAGTCATCACCATATTGCATCAGGGAGCATCACCGTGGCACACTCACCACGTGCCAGCCCTGTATGTGGGTGTGTGAACTCGGTGCCCACTTTACAGATGAGAAGACAGAGAGAGGCAAAGACATCCGGCCAAGATGGCATGCTTGATGTGCTCTGGGGTCGGCTTCATGCTGCACGGTGTGTGGGCTCCAAGTGCAGCTGGCTGGAATGTCAGGACTGAAGCCTCGCTGGAGTCAGAGTCTTTGGGGGGGGGGCCTTGTAGGGGCTGGAGGGGTGTGGACGGGGATTGGAGGATCCAGAAAGCAAAAATCTGGAAGGCAGGCTGCAGGTCCAGGAGAGAGTAGACATGAGAGAAAGGTATGTGGACTCCTCCAACCTTGAGCAAGAAGCGGCATGCACAATTGGCACGGGTGAGCACACACATGGACACGTGGTGAGCACACTCGGGCACATGCCAGCACGTAAGGAAGTATGCACACACACAGCACCTTGGTCCATGCACAGGCACGCATGGCACACACTGTGCGCACACGCACACACCGTGCACACATGCATACAACCGTGCATATGTGCTTACGGATGCACCACACCCACGTGAGGTGTGCACATGTAAGCATACCTCGGTACACATCCACATGGGCACGAACACAGCACACGCTCACAGAACCTCACAACAGACCATCTGCACATTTCTCTCCTTAGCAATTATCGTGGTTCATCCATTCATGCGACAAACCATGTTGAGCCACTTTGGGTACCTGGCCAGGGGGTTGGGTGCTGCAGACCCAGCCAAGGGGACCCAGGGTCCCACCCCAGCTGTCCCAGAGCTTGCAGTCTCAGCCAGGAGAAGATAGTCGGTAAGCAGTGAACTCAAATCTTTCAGGACATTTGTCACTGGTGCCCTGGAGAAGTACAGGGAGCTGGGGTCCACACAGGTCCGGGGCACCGGTTCCCTGCGGGAGGGGACTGGGGTTCGGTGACAGGACAAGTCAGAAAGGAGTTTGGCTGGGAAGGAAGAGGCTAGTGTGTGGGTGGGAGAGGCCCGGACAGGCTGGGGATGTGGGCCTGCTGAACCAGATAGGCCAGCCTTGGGTCCAGGGGGCACCCACGCTGACTCCCTTCCCACCTGGGAGCTCCCAAGGGTGGGGCTGCGGAATGTCCCTGTCCCTTCAATATGGGGTCAGCAGCTAGGGGAAGGAGGGAGCTAAGGGGAGTGGCCACAAGCAATGCCCTGTCTCTCTCCCCTACCCCTTGCTTCTCCCCCTCTTCCCTAAGCCTCTCACTCCTTCCCTCCCTCTTTGTCACACACACAGCCCTCAGTTTCCCTATCTGGGCAATGGGCGGGTGCCAGCATCTTCCTCACAGAGCTGTGAGGAAAATCAATGGGAGATTGCTTCATAGAGGGGGCTTGGGCCACTGCCCTTCCTCTAGGCAGGGATCAGCCTGTGCCTCGTGTGTGCCAGCAACACCCCCACACCCTACCCTGCACCCTCTTGTGCCCCATGTCATACCACACACACACAGCCCCCCACACCCCCTACACCACCACGCCATGGGCCACCTCCCAACCCCCCCCCCCACACACACACACTTGGCCACCTTGGGCAGCCCGGCCAGTCACACCGTCTCCACCCACTGACCTCCCCCTTAGGTCCTGGGCAGTGACAAGTGTGCGGGCCGCCCGCGGACCCCCCCTCCCACCCCCGACCCCGGCTGCAGGGCTCTGCTCATTGATCCAAAGATGCTCTTTCCTTTCCCTCAGGCGCTTCTCTGAAGGATGGAAAAATCGATGCCCACAGAAGAGCGGGTGCAGGGCAGGTACAGACACCACGCTGGGGAGAAGACCAAGGGCAGGGGGGATATTAGGCGCCTCTGGGGGTTCCACCAGCTGGGGCGCTGCTCCCCATCTCCCAGAACAGACTCAGAGTCGGGTGTGGTCAGCGCAGGCACAAGCCCTGTGGTTTTGTTTGGTAGTATTTTGTTCTGATTACAAAAGCTGCCTATATTCAGCGTAGGAAATAAAAATCACCCAATCCCTCCCCAGAGGTAACCTCCCTGTTAACGCACATAGTAAATCCTTCCAGCCTTTTTTCTCTGCACATCGAGCACACTTTTTATTTTTGCAAAACTAGAATGTGCTCAACTGCTTTTCTTCACCAGTGTGCTCCTGTGCCGTGATGGGGCGCAGTTTCACCGTATCTGATGGCTGCGCCAGGGGTCATCTCGTCCGATGGTCGAGGCCCTGCACGGGGCCTGGGGTCAGAATCTTGGTCCATTGGCTCTGTGACCTCAGGTAGGTGGCCTGACCCTCTGACCTCAACTTGGTCCTCCTCTGTGTGGCCGGGCTGCTGATGCCTGCCAAGAGTCACATGAGACAAGAGTCAGAATAGACTCATTCCCTCGGAGCACATCAAGAGTGTTTCATCAACTGTGGGTAAAGTGGTGTTTTTTACATTTACCGTTACACACCCAACCCATCATTGTTTAGCCAATCCTCTGTTATAGAACATTTGGGTTGTTGATGTCCCTTAAAGAAGAGGCCTCGATGAATATCCTTGCCAAGAAATCTTTGACAAATCCACAATTATTAATTCTGAGTAATTTTAAGGAGGAAAGTTGTACACGTTTTAGGACTGGTGTGTCCTACATGTGCCCAACTGCCCTCCGGAAACCTTCTGGTGACACTCTTGTATGAGTTTCTCAAGGTAACAAATTACCATAACCTTAGTACCTTAAAATAACAGAAGTGTATTGTGTCACAGTTCTGGAGGCTAGAAGTTCAAAGTCAGGTGTCATAGGCAGGGCTACGCTCCCGCTGAGGACTCCAGGGGAGGGTCCTTCCTGCCCCTTCCAGCTAGTGACAGCCGCCTGTGCCCCTTGACCTCTTCACTCCAGCCTCTGCTTCTGGTCTCCTCCTCTGTCTGTTTCTCCCCTGTGTGTCTCTTACAAGGACACTCTCCTGTAATCCAGCATGATCTCCTCATCTCAAGATCTTTACTTTAATTACATTGGCAAGACCCTTTTTCCAAAAAAACACAAAAAAACAAAAACAAAAAACATTCCCAGTTCTAGAGATTAGGACATAGTCATATCTTTTGGGGGGCTACCATTCAACCAACTACACACTCCTACAGAGGAACAAGGGTCATGTAGAATTATTTTTCCCCTCACCACACAGGACATTTCTATTTTAAAAGATGTTTGGCCAATTTAATAGGTAAAACAAAAAACAAAACATCTTATTTTCAACTGACTTCTTTTGCTAGCAAGGAAGAGGAATCTGTTTTCAGATGCTTTGGTTGGTCACTTGTATTTCTTATTTTCTTACTGATTCAGGTCCATTGTCCAATTCCCTTTTGGGTATTAGTGATGAAAGAAAACATTTGCCAACTTAAGCAGTCTTTCAGCTAAACTATTTTTCAAGCCTAAAATCAAGACAGTTCAAAGACTGAGAAACTACCACTCACAGAGCTTTGCTGAAAGAACCAATGAAAGATTGCCTAAAGAAGAAGGAAACCAAGCCCTATATCAGGTATGTAATGAGCCATAAGCAAAGATATTAAAATGTAGGTAAAATCTAAGTAAGAATTGGCTATTAAAATCAATAATAATGACAAATGTGGACTCGAAACAAGATCAACCCAAAATATAGGCAATCATACATGGTGATTGGAAGGTATGACTAGAGTTAAATCATGCTGAGACCTTCACTGTCTAGGAAGAGGGTGGGGAGTATTGATTTAGATCATGGTAAGTCAATTATGCATGCTAGAAATTTAAAGATAACCTCTAACAGGCAGAAATGGAACATAAAACTTTCAAACCAACACAGGTAAAAGGGAAATAAAGAAAACACGATGGGTTTAATAGAAAGCAAAAAAGAAGAGGCAGGGAAGAATGCTATTGATTTTTGTGTTTTTGTAGGATTACATGTTATTATTTCATAGTTTTTTCTGCTCCCCTTGAGTTGTTATGCAGACAATTATATGATCCACAAATAAGGATAATTTTGTCTCCTTTGTAGTTGCTGTTCTTTAATTGATGTTTCTTGTCTTATTGCATTGTCTAAAAGCTTCAGAGCTATGTAAAGTTATAGAGGCATTATTAAGCATCCTCGCCTTATTCTGGACATTACTGAGAATGCTCCCAGTACTTTACCACTCAATGTGATGTTGGCTGTTGGTTTGAGACAGATATTCTTTGTCATGGAATCAGTCAGGATAAGTTAGATTTGGCTGCAGTAACAAATCATGTCACAATCTCATGGCTTGAGAAGGGTTTATTTCCTGTTCATATTAAGTCAGCTGTGGATTCAGGCAACTGTCTCTCAGCTACAGCTGTGATTGGCTCAGGATTGTACCTCCACATCATCAAATGTTCACATGCTTGGTGTCTCAAGAGAGAGAATTGGAGAGTCTTGTGCCAGCAATTAAGTTCTTCTACCTGGAAATGACACACATTACCTCAGCACAGGGCCCTGCCTAAGCCCACTGAAAAGTGCAATCACAGCCTGGAAGGAGGACTGGAAAGATTGACAAGCATCGTAGATGTCACCATAAACACATTAAGGATGCATCCTTTCTTTCTTGCTTGCTTGCTTTCAGATTTTATTTATTTATTCACGAGAGACACAGAGAGAAGCAGAGACATAGGTCGAGGGAGAAGCAGGCTTCCTGCAGGGGAGCCCGATGTGGGACTCCATCCCAGGACCCAGGGATCATGCCCTGAGCCAAAGGCAGACCCTCAATCACTGAGCCACCCAGGCACCCCAGGAAGCACCTTTCATTGCTGATTTTATCATTGGGACCCCAAAAGTCGACCTGAAAAGTCATTAGGCCCTGGCTGTGTGATGAGTAGCTCAAGATGCTGGTGTAAAGAGGAAGGTGAAGTCCTGCATTCACAGGCTATGATGACTTGTGTCTCCATTCAAGCCTGGCTGCACGTGTTACCCTCCAATTCTGCGAAGTCTCTCAATCCTCATACCCAATCTCCTCTTTTTCCTGAGTTCATTTGAGCAGATTTCTCTTTCTTATGACTTGCACAATGTCACCCGGGATTATTTGCTGCTGTTTTGTTTGGAATTTCTATCCTCTTCCTAAGCAAGACCTGTCGTTTTCCGCCAACTCTTCATTCTAGGGTTATTCCACATTCTTAAGATAACTGGGGAAGCTTTCCATCTTTCCTGTGTCCTGAAACAGAATGTCTGAAATATGTGAAGAGTTGCCATTAGAAGTGTCGGGACCCCACACTTCTCTAGGAAGTAGCTCTTTCTCTACCTTTTCAATTTACTCTGTAGTAATACATTTTTTGGTTCTCCTCTACTTGTTGTTTTGGGTTATACATATTTTCTGATAAAAATATCTGCTTATTCATTTTTTCAAATTTATTATCATAAGGCTTTACTTAATATAATTTGATTTTTAAAATATTTTTGCTCCTATTGTGCATTCATTTCTCTCTGCTTATTATCTTTGGATCTGCCAAAAGTTTACCTAACTTATTAGACTTTCAAAAAGAACAAGTCATGGATTTATCTTTTATTTCTGGTGTTTTTCTCTTCTGTAATTTATGAAACTCTGCTTCTTATTTTTATTGACTTCCACCCTTTCTTATTCAAGAAATTCACAACACTGAGCTATGAATTTTCCTCCTTATAACATTTTAACCACCTTCCCATACATTTACATATGTGGTATTTGCAGTGTTTCTTCTTTTTTTAAAAAATAGTTTGCCATGTAGGTTCTATTTAGAGTTATTTACAAAAGTGGTTTTTAATTTTCAAATGGTTGGCTTTTTAATTTAAACTTTTGTTAATAATTTCTAGCTTAATTGCATGGTGGTCAAACAATGAGGCTTTTGCTATATCTGCTTGGGGGATTATACTGAGTTTTTCTTTATGGCCTAATATATGATCAATTTTCATAAATGTTTGATGGGCCCTGGCACATAAATGAGCATCTTTTATTTGTAAGGTACAAAGTTCAGTTATTAAATCAACCTTATTAATTCTATTCTTCCAATTCCACACAAGTGTGTTGGGGGGGATAGGATTTAAAGATACCAAAGACAGAAGTGTGTTAAGGCTCGTCTGGAGGTTTTTTGTTTGTCATTCTATGTGTGTCTAAGTTATTGCTCCCTGGGTTGGGTCTAATGCTGTAGAGGACATAAAAGATCATGACAAGCAGATCTTGATTCTGACTTGTACTCTTCATCAATACAAATGACCTTCTGGCTCATGTCCTGATTTTTGCCTAAGATCCTTTATCTGATATAAATACTACCGTTCGTCTCATTTGACTTGAACTTGCCTCATATAACTTCCCTCTGATCTTCTATTTTTCACCTTTCCATGTCCCTGGGGTTTTAAGCTTCTTTCTGGTAAGCACTGTCTAGTTGGCTTTCCATCTTAGTTTTTGTTTTATCCAATCTGAGAGTCTTTGGTGTTTTACTAGGAAAACCTCACGCATTTATATTCCTAATTCACATGGACCTGCGGGGGGTGGGGGTGGGGGTGGGGCTTGCTCCGGGGAGGGGACGCTGTTCTCACTTTGATCCCTTCACCCCCAGCAGTTCTTCCTTTTGTTTCCTGCAAGTTGTTTGACCATTCTGAATGTTGCTTTGGTCTTCTCCAGACTTTGGTCAGTAGATATTTTGTTTTTTATTGTACTAAGTAGATATTTTGTTTCTCATTGCACTAGAAAGTTACCAGGTACCTTGAAAAGCCTCATTTGTAGCTGCTGGGCCCTCTGAACTCGCCTGGTGAACCCCTCTTCTGCAGAGCATTCTTGAAGGGCCCCGCCCGCCTCAGATCCATGTTGATGTGACTTAAAGCTTCAGATCCAGATGGTTCGATTATTATTTTTCTAGTCTATGATTTGTCATTTAACAATAATTTTTGACATTTGTATTCAGTCTGGAAACGATATTTACAATAATTCTTCCGACTCGCTGCTTTTTAACTAGTTTCGGTGCTAATGCCCAGACTTTTTAAGCCACGGGGTTATCATTCTTAGACTCCCAGCTGATGGGAGCATATCTTTCCGTAATAAATACTTCAGCATTTCCCCCAAACCTCATAAACATGGCTCCCTTATCACTTAGCATCCAGTATAACACAATCTAAACCGGCCTGGGTTTATTCTTGCCTTCCTGGAGGCATGTAGGATGTTGTCCTTATTTGCATAAGTCACACACTGTTTTCCAGAACATGTCTCCATAGAAGTCTCTATTTATTTTCCCCAGAATGCAGTGAACCTTTCTGATCTGCACAGTCAGATCTTTTTGTTTCATTTTATTTTTATTTTATTTTTTTATTTTTATTTTTTTTGTTTCATTTTAAAGCACAGGTGAGTTTCCATTCATTATATCTCTAAGTCACCTCTTATTCTGGCCTTTTCTTCAAGAACCCCAGCTGTGTGGGGGCTACCTCCTCATCCCCATGAACTTCTCATGCTTTGTTTTCAGCTCTTGTCTGCTGTCACACTTTTTAGAATTGTCTCCAGGTTGGCCTTTCCATCCCTGATTGCATTTTCTGCACTACAGTCTCTGCTTTTTACTGCCTCCAGCGTGGATTTGAATTCTGTTTCTGTGCTTTGTCCCTTCCTGGAGTCCTTCCTTACCCCATCAGCCAATTCCTGGGGTTGCTGTACCAATACAACTGAGGGTGGCTTACAACAACACAAATGAATGTGCTTCTTGCTTTCTCTCTCTGTGACTTCTCTTCTTAGACGAACACTTATCATTGGATTCAGGGCCCATCCAGTTCACCCACGGTGACCTCATCTTGAGATTGTTAATTAAATATGCAAAGACCCTTTCCCAGATAAGGTCATATTCAGAGTTACCAAGGGTTAGGACTTGGACGTATCTTTCCTGGACCACAAGTTCAGTGCAGTAGGCCATCCCCGTCCCTGCTCATATCCTGCTCTGCCTTTTCAGATTTGTCAGGGCTGCCCTATGGTTCCTGCTCCTGGTCTGGAGAGCCATGTCTTTCTATTAAAGTTGCCACAACGTTCGTTTCCCAACGTTTCCTTCTGGTTGCTTCAGGAAACCTCTTCCCAGTCTTCAGCGTTTCAGAGTGCTGATTCCTTCTCCAGGTTCTGTACATGTTTTGCCCACCATCCTTAATTGTTGATATCCTTCTTCTGGATTGTCCCTCACATACAGTTAACATTAATCCTCACTCCAAGATCACAGGTAGACAGGATAGGATCTGTACATGGCCTTTGCTCCTTACTGCTCTTGTCACCGCCAATTCCCCTCCTCAGTGTTTGGCTTGGGGAACAAATCCAGTGGGCTTTGCTCAATCCATTTCCCCATTCCCTGCAGGTTCCTGCCAACCGCAGCTCTGCCAAGTGAAGGTGGTATATGCTCCTGTCTGGCTATCTGGTTCTTGGACGTTCTGAACGGATGAAACATGCAGAAGTCCCAGCATGCACTGCTCCTGGGGGGTTTCCTGCTATCCCCTGGCCCCCTACATTCATGTTTGCTTCCCAGGATCCGCACACCATGAGGGCAATTTTGCCCTGCCCACCTACTCTGAAAGACCAGGGCACATTACTCCAAGATCATCTCTGGGAGGACAACTCAGACTGGCACAGATTCCAGGGTACTGGGTGGGGGCAAGTGATGGAGGAGGTCTGAGCACCTTCTTACATTTGTACCCGGTTTCTATGTCCTGAAGCTTCTCCCCAGCACTGTCCCCGCCATTATCATCAGTGCGATAGCTCCTCCCAGATTCTGGCACAAAGTTGGCAGTTATTCCCCATGTTGAGTGAGGCTCTGTCTTTCTCTCTGCCTTCATGAGTATTTAATGGAAAAACAAGAACAGCTGTATCAGGGGGTTTCTAGTTAGATGCCATTTTATATGGAAGTCCACAGATTGTGTGTGTGTGTGTGTGTGTGTGTGTGTGTGTTTTCAAGCCCAGACTCACTCATTCATTTACATTTATTTATTCCAAAAAAAGTGCCTTCCCTGCTTGGCTTCATAGTGGATGTCAGGATAAATCAACCAATAACCCAGAAGAGAGTTTTGCAAAGATGCAGGAGTGGGGGAAAGGCCCCAGGCCCCTATCCCTTCCTCCCTCTGCTTGGCAAAGCTGACCTCCCCAGCAGCCCTTCCAACTCGGAGACCTCATTCCTATGCCCTCAAATCAGCAGGCTGTGAAATCAAACACACTTCTGGAGCACCTAATTTGCTCTAGGCACCAAGTGGCTCTAAGGGAGAGAATCATCGAGAGAGAATCATCGGGTCCCTGCCCTCTGAGCACCTGCTTACATTTGTCCCTGGTTTTTCTGTATCCTGAGGCTCTCTCAGGCACTTCTTGCTTTAGAGCATGGTGTCCACCTCTTCTGATGGTTTGTGATGGTTATTTGATTGATGGCCTCACGAGACTCCTGCCAGACCGGCACCCTACGAGGGCTGGGACAGCATCTGTATCCTTGGGTGGTTAGCACAGCTAGGACAGGGCCAGGGCTGCCTGGAGGAGTGGCCATTGGAGCTAGGCTTTGAAGGGTAGACAGGAATTCGGTGAAGATAAAGTGGGGTGGGGGCAGGAAGGAGGGATGAAATCTCTTGGTCCAAAGCTGGCACTTCCTCTTGACCTTGTTCTTGCTGTGGTTTCTGCTGCTACATGGAGAAGATGCCTCTCTGGATCTTCTGAGAGGCTGAAGAGCCCTGGGGTCTCGGTGGTACTGGGGGAGCTGGGGGGGGGGGGTGGGACTGAGGTTGAGGTCGGTATTTGCCTCCTCTGGGTTCCCTTTCTTTGGCTTGCTTCCTCTTTATCTTTTTAAAGCAGATATAAGTGCTGCCCATCCCACCATGGAAGCCTCAGGGTTGTCATTACGTTTCCAACAGGCACGTTCATGGCTGGGTCTCCTGGACGTGAACCAAAAGCCATTTGGTTCAGAGGGAAGATTTGAGTCAGGCCCAGCTGGGTTTTCCCATCCTTTATTTGCCTGATCCTATTAATAATTAATGGTACAGTAATGAGAATTGCTTTTAATAGAATCTGCTGCCATCACTGCATTCTGTTCCCTGCCAAGGGTTTCCCCCAAAAGGATTCACGCTCACAAGGCTGAGTTTCCTGCCATGGGCACCATTGGGAAGCGGAAGGTCCCTTGCTGTTGTCCTTCCCAGCTCCTCCTCTCTTCTGGGACCCGAGCCCCCTGCCCGCGCCCCCTCCCCCCCCAGTCTGGAAGCCCCTCTTGCTACCATTTCCTATTTCCTCCCTGAAGCCCCACCCATCATCCCCTGGAGGTTCCCACAGTGAAGCGAGACTGCCCCATCCAGCCCAGCCAAGCGGGGCATTGTCACGCCTCATCTGTCACCAGGGCAAACTGGTCCCATTGGGCAGGGACAGGGCAGGCTAGAAGCTGCTGCATGCCCAGCTTGTCATGGGCGTGAGACCCACACCGTGCACGCAGGAGCCCACATTCTGGATGAAAAAGCCCACCTCTACAAAGGCCAGTAGGATGGGCATGGGGGAAAGGTTGGGTCCTGGCTTGGCCTCTGTGACACCAGGGGATAGTGTTATCGACCTTGCCCCACATCTCCACTTACTCATCTGCAGAACAAGGATGTTGATGGTCCTTACACCCCCCTCCCCTAGAATGTTCTGGGTGAGAAAGGGAGTGAATGTGGGGGAAGCTAAGTTCAGAGAAGCTCCTTAATATTCACTCCAGGAAAATATCTGTGATGTGCTCAGGGTTTTAGCTATTCACGATGCTATTCATTGTGGTGTTATTTACGACATCATAAGTTGGAAACCACCTCCTTGTTCAGTAATAGAGGACTGGCTTAGTGAGGGTGAGTGTAGCTCCACAATGGGGCATGGGGCTGCTCGTGGAAAGGGGGGCTTTGGGACTGCTCCCCCAAATGGTACTGTGCTGAGAAGCCCCCTGGGAATGCTGGGGAAATGCATGTTCTAGGGATTGGGGCTGAGATTCTGCACTGCTGACAGCTGCTGGTCTCTGAGGACCCTCAGTACTGGTGGGGCAGAGGCTCTGGGTGGTGTAGATGTCTGGGTCCTGCTGGTGGATGGAAAAACTGGGTTGCAAAACAGAGTGTGTTCTGTGATCCCCATGCTGGGCTCAAAGCAGAGCCCACGCTCCACATTCATTACCGAGTCTGGAGGCTAGGAGCTCAAGTGCTCAAAGTGCTTCTAGATGGGTGATGAATTATAGATAATTTAAAATTTTCTCTTTGGTTTATCTTAATTTCAAAATTATCCACAATTAACATGTATTACTTTTGTAAATGGAGAAAAATGTTATTTTTTTAAAAAAGAACAAATGTTCTCTTCCCTTCCCTACAACACAATCAGGGTAATATTCAGCCTGGAACGACGGGAATCCTGAGAAGACAAGGATTCTGGCCTCACTCCAGAGTCGTCGTGCAGGGCTGTGGGCTAGACCGAGTGGGCCACGGGGCTCGGGTGGCCCCTCCTCAAGTGCCTAGCACATGCCTGACACACCCAGTGTCCCCCTGCCCCCCACAGCTCCCGGGAACAGGACCACCACCATGGGGGCTGGTATAATGAGTGCCACTTTGCAGCCAAGGGAACTAGTGGCTCTTGGAGGTGAGTGACCCACCTTGTCACCCAGCTCCCTGTGGGGAGACATATGGGGAGCAGTGAGTGAGGGGCCAGCTGGAAGGAAACCTAGTCCTCCTTGAAGGCCTTTTTGGGCCACTAGTCAAGGCAGCCTCTCCAGAAAATCCAGACAGACAGGTGAAGAGCTTTGAAAATTAGCTGGAGTTTTTATGTCCCGGGAGTGGCGATGGGGAGCCAGTGAATGTTCTGCGCGAAGACGAAGTGATTCAGGCTGTGAGCAGCTGGTTGCAGTGAGGACACCCAGCTGCAGGTTCGAGGTGATCACAACAGGCCAGGCTGGGTGACACACAGCAGCTGCGGCAATGTCAATAGTGGACACTCCGTGAACTCCCATCCCATCCAAGGACCTGAAATCACTCCTCACTTAATCTATATAAGGTCCTAGGATGGCCCTGCTGCCCTTCTCCCTATTTCGCAGATGGGAGAACTGAGGCTCAGCACCATGAGACAGCACAGCTGGGGTGGGCACTGGTTCGGCGTGACTTCAAATTGGATATTTTAAATACAGTGCTCCACTGCAGAGAGAACAGAGAGCAGGAAAGGAGGATGAGCCCCAGGGGAGGAGTGGGGAGTGGGCAGGAAGGGATGGACTGAGCCATACTTCGCTAGCAGCCTCAGTCCCTGATTGGGACTTGGGGACCTGCAGGGCCAGGTAGGATGGGTGGTCCGAGGCTGGAGCCAGCACCGTAGGTGGGAAGTGAAGGAGGAGCAGACCAGGGTACAGGGGTGCGGGCCGATGTGCGGTGCCCAGGGAGTAAGAGTGGCTGCGGGCTGGGGGAGGTGAGAGAAGGAGAGGAGGCAAGGAGGCTGGGAGCATGCGGTGGGGGATGGCTTCCAGGATGGACTGTGAAGTATGGGGACTCACCATCTGTGAGCAGCACCAAGAGGCTGGTATAGAAGACCCACCTGGGCACTCCTCTCTCTCCATGATGCCCTGGTGTCCCATACCCCAGCTATTCCTGCAGCTCCTGCCCCCAGGCCCCACCCCTCGGGCTCCGGCTGGAATCCCTGATGGGGGAGCAGGCACCCACTTGCACTGTGCTGGAGCTGCCTTCAGCTGAGGCCAGGGCAGCATCTCATACAATCCTTCCCCCCAGCCACTCAAGGCAGCAAAATCTCTGGGGTCATACAGAGGGAGAAACTGAGGGCTGGTATCCCAGGCCCAAGCTGGAGGGTGAAGGGGTCCATCCGAGAGGCTCAGAGACTGTCCCTAGGGTGGTTTTGTAGGCCCGGGCCAGGGAGGGAGGGCTGAAGAGGGGCTGCACTTGGTGACTTCTGCTCCTCAGGAGCCAGCCCTCCCCCTTCTGCCTCTGCCAGGCCTCCTGGAGCAGCGGTGGCAGCTGGGCCTGGCCCAGGACCAGGGGAGGAAGGGGAAACAGCCAGTGGAGTAGGGGAGGGGGATGAACCAAACTTTGGAGCTCACTGGCAGGGCTCCCCTGCTCCCTGGGGATGCACTGTGCGCAGCCCACCAGGTGCCAGTCATGCAGGCACTGCACCCAGCAGAGCGGCCCAAACTGTAGCCCCACCCACTGGGCCCACTCTGCCAGCAGCCAGGACCAGGGTACATGTAGGCTTTTGTGGTCGAGACCTTTGGACTGGATCTCCATCTCTTAATTCCATGCCTCTTACCCAGCCACTCCTCACTGAACCTCATGCAGTGGGTACCATTGTCATCCCCATTTTATAGACGCTGAGGCCCAGAGAGAATGACATGAGCTAGAGCCTGAAACTTGCTGGGTACAGGGTCTGCCTCCCACCCCCCCCCCACCCCCACTGTAAAGACTGGCTCCTTGAGAAGTGTCCTCATGCACTACTGGTGAGAGGAGCCTTCATCACCCCACACTAGTGAACTGGAAACAGAGGCTCAGCCTGGGTGGAGACTGCGGCAAGGTCACACAGTCAGGCAGCGAGGACCCTTCAGCTGCCCCCAACTAGGCCCCCAGAGATGGGAGTGCCAGGAGGCCCAAGGGAGGAAGCCCCTTCCTCAGGGTCAGGAAGGCAGAAGAGAAGGGGGAGGGCAGTGATCCGAGGTTGTGGTCACCTGAGCTGGTGCGACCAGGCCCAGCCTGCTAAGGAAGATAACCCTGGCTGGCAGGTGTCCCTGGAGGGTGGCAGCAGCCACAGACAGACCCAGCTTCATCTCATCATATCTGTGCCTGGTACTCTGGAGGCCAGATCTGGAAGTTCAGGTGCAGAGATCCGGTGCTCACCAGGAGCCTCAGGCCCCCGAGCCTCCTAGGTCGAGTATCTTCCACCCAAGATGTGACTCCCTTGGCCATCAAACCAAAATTAGCTGAGAACTTCTACAAGCTCCTTCCTTATATTAGAGCCAGGCAACCACATCAGCATGTGAGGGCTCTGAGAAGTCCTGCAGGACAGAATCCTTTTCGATTTTGCTTAATCCAGCCTTTCCTAAAGCATATTTAGCTACAGACTCTACTTTTTCTATGAAGTATATATTAGCATCTAGGGCAGATTGAACAGGGCCACAGAGTCTTTGCACTGCCATCATGGGGTGGGGGGTAGGGGAGGGGACTCCCTTCTCTCTGGCTGGGCCACGTGGCCAGTAGGGCCTGGAGGAAGTGATGCAGGAGCAGTTCCTTAACTGGTCTGGCAGCTTCACCTCTGGCTTCTCGGAACCTTGAGCTTTGATATAAGGAATCAGCCTTGGCTGCTGGAAAGGGCAGAGGAAACCCCAAGATGAGGCTGCCTTGGGCACCCGGCCCAGTGGAGCCTTCAGATGACCCCATCTGACTGCAGCCACAGGACAGACCCCAAGTCAGGACCTCCCAGCTGAGCCCTGTCAACCCCAGCATTACACGAGAGACTAACTATTGTGACACAAGCCTCTGCGTTGGAGGCGGATTGTCACACAGCAGCAGCAAACTGGAACAGTGTCCTGCAGGACCCCCCGGGGGGACAGGAGGTGCCCACCCCATCCTCACTGCCCACCACCCCACGCTAGCCCTTCAGGCCCAACAGCATTGTGGCACTCCCCTGCTTCACCCTCCCCCCATACAGGGCATGCCCTCCAACTGGAGTGTCCTCAACCACCTTTTCCACTCAGGAAGATCCTTCTAGACTCAGCTTCTAAGAGGCCTCCACTACGAGGACTTTTCTAATAGCCCCCAAGGTGGCTGCATTGTCCAAGCCTGGGATCTGCCTGGGCTCACACTTGCCAGCTGGATGAACTTGGATGGATACCTGCCTCTATGGGCCCCAGCTTCTCACATGCGAAATGGGGACAGTATTGCTAACAAGTGCATGAGGCTGTTGCACAGACAAACAGGAACGGGGTAGAGCAGACAGTGCATGCTGAATAAACTGGCTGTCATTATTATCTGCCCCATGCCTCCAGCAGAGTGGGTCCCCCTTTGCCCTGCAGCTCACTGCCTGCTGCACCCAAGCACAGCCTTGTGAAGTTACTGCTGCCCAAGAGAGGTTTGGTGGAGGATGAAAGACTCAGAATCCTCGACTAATTCTACTTGGAAGGATCCTCAGAAAATAGGGAACACAGCCCCCTTATTTTGACCAAAGGCCAGAGAGCTAGAGGGCCTTGCCCGAGGTCACACAACTCACTGTGGAACTAGATCCCAGGCTTCAGCTCCCTACCCTGTGCCTTGTCTGCAACCCCAGAAGGCCCAGAGGAAACCCCAAACCAACATTAGAGAAAAGGCGGTGGGATGTATTTGAATGGCTCAGGCTGCAAGTGACCAGCATGGAGGGTCAGCACCACTGGCAGGTGCTGCTGAGCTCACCCATTGTACAGATGGGAGACCTGAGGTTGGTGAGGTGCATGGGGCCTGGGCCCCAGAGACTGCTCAAAGCCCAGCCGTTCCTCCTGGTAGCTAGAGAATCTTGGGTGGTTTACGTCTCCCAGCCCCACTGTCTTCATCTGCAAAATAGGAGTGAGAACACTTCCACCAGGGACAAGCTCAAGCATGGAGAACCCTGGACCACAATGTGCACGTAGACCCACTCCCCTCCTTCAACACCTGACAACCACTCACCAGCATACTTCCACCCGTCCTTTTGGTCAGTTCCTAGGTGGGCCCGGGTTCTAAATACACTTGGGGGGTCCTGTGGGGTTCTGAGGCTGTGGGGTTCTGGAAAAATTCTTCCTGCAGAATAGCTGGTGTGGGTAGGCCAGGCCTTGGACTAGGGGTTTGCAGGCCTCAGATGCACAATCTGGTCCATGTGGGAATGTTGGGGGAGACAGGATGAATTTCTGTGTTTGTTGCACAGAATGGTGTGTGTGTGGGGGGGAGTGCACTTGCCCAGGATGGGGGGCTGGGTACGGGGAGGGGTGGCCCTGCAGCTGTACTCAGCACCGTGAGAGCTCTGCAGGCCAGGCCTGTCCTTGCCACTGGAGCAACCCCAGGACCCTGATTTGGAAGGATTAGAGCTGCCAGCTTCAAACAGAGCTGCAGCCCCAGCCATGGGGCTTAAAGGGGCGGCTGCAATGATAAAGAACCACCTTCGTGGTGACTTACCTGACCTTCCTGGGGGAATGTTCCACCAGCCCTTTCACCATCTTCCAGTACAACCACCAGCCAGCTTCAGGAGGGAGGCACTGGGCAAGGAGGAGCTGATGCCTGTAAGAGGGCTGTGCTCCAACAAACCAACCAGAGTTCGCATATTAAATAACACACTTGGTTTTAAGTTGCAGGGAGTGGGAGTGTGTGTCAAGAGACCCTTCCAGCTGGTGACCCTGAGGACGCTGCCTGAGGATTCCTCCATTATTAACGAACATGCTTCCCTCTCCCCAGCTCTCTGGAGCTTACATGTCAGGCTCAGAAATAGCTTAAGGGGAGGGCCTGGCATCCAACTTTGGGTCTAGGCAACTGTGCCATCCAGCTGGCTTCTCTGGGACTCAGTTTCCCCACACCTGGAGGAGAGGAGACACAAAGGGAGCAGGTGATACAACACAAACCCAGGACTGTTTCTGGGGGTCAGGTGCTGTCAAGGGCGGGGTCATCTCTAGTCCAGGTTCCGGCTCACAGAAAGCATGCCCGAGCAAGGAAATTCTGTTGAGCTTGTTAAATGGCCAGTGACCCTCCCAGGTCCGTCGGTGACCTCCAGGGGCTTCCAGTCTCAGGGCCTCCATTTTCCATCTGTGAATTAAAGGGGTGGAGGGCGAGTGATGCAGGCAGGGGCTGCCTGCACCCGGGAGACCCCAGCCTGGGAGGTGTGCAGGGACCTACTCCCTTAGGGACACTGGGTTAGGAGGGGAGGGGGGAGGAGAACTCCATCTCATTCCACACCCCCAGCTCCTAACTCCTGCTCTGTGGACCTGACTGCTCCACCAATTGATTAATCGATTGGTTAGCGGATTGACCGAGTCCCCGCCGCGGAACCGCCTCCAGGTGGGCCTCCCAGGAAGCCCCCTTCTGCCCTCGTAGCCCCGCCGCCACCAGTCTCCGAAACCCCCTCTCAGGTGCGCTTAGCAGCGGGCAGGGGGCGTGTCCGGGGCGTGTCCGGGGGCGTGGCTCCCTCTGTGCCCCGCCCCCGGGGTCGGCGCGTTAATCCGCCGCGGCTCAGCCAATCAGCCGCCGGTTGCCGGGGCAACGACCTCTCCCATCGGAGCCTTCAAAGTGTTCCCCCTCCCTCCGCGAGGGCTCCACGCGAGCCCGCGGCCTCCGACCCCGGGAGGGGCGGGCGGGGGCTGGGCTCCCTCGGCGGGAGAGACCCCCCACGGGCGGAGACCCGGAGAGAGACACAGAGACTGGCAGGGCTGGAGACGCGCGCAAGCCGGGGGAGACTTGGGTCGCGGACCCAGGTGGAGAAAATAGAGACGCGGCCGCGAAGGCGCGCCCCCGCCCCCACCCCAGTCTCCGAGGCCGAGAGGGCGAGCCCGGGAGAGACAGTCCCAGCCAGGGACAGAGACAGCTGGAGAGATCGTGGGAGAGACCGAGACAGCGCAGGCAGGGGGGAGGTGGAGGCCGCCCCCCGCAAAGCAGAGACCAGGGCCAGCAAGGGGGAGAGCGTCGGGAGGGGGCGAACTTGTGAAAATAAATATTTATAAATTGAGAGTTTCTAAATTCTTTTTGCATTTCTGTAGTAAATTATTCATCTGTGTATCTCCCTCCCTCCTCCTATCTGCTTGGGGAGCTGCCAAGGGGGGTGTTCCTTCCTATGCTCTCCCTCCGCCGCCCCCTCCCTCCCTGCTCGTTCTCCTCCCCCTCCCCGTCCTCTCCTTCCTGCCCCTTTCTGCCCTCCTACTCCCTCTTCGTCCCACTCCTCGTCCTATATCCCCTCTCCCCACCTCCGTCTCCTCCCCCCTCCTCCCCTCTCCGTGTCCTGCCCCTTCTGCGCTCTCCTCCTCCTCGGTCCCTCTCCTCCCCCCTCTTCTCCCCCCTGCTTCCCGTCTCCCCCCTCCCTTTCCTGCTCCGGCTGGAGCTGGGCCCCGGAGGCTGGCGAGGAGGGGCCGCCGCCCGGAGGTGACTGGCTGCCACGCTCTGGCGTTTCGTCCCTGCCTTAAATAAGAATAATCGTCTAAGTCAGCGGGGCTGGGATTAAAAAAACACTCGTCA
Organism: Canis lupus familiaris; assembly: GCF_011100685.1. Classification (NCBI taxonomy): domain Eukaryota; kingdom Metazoa; phylum Chordata; class Mammalia; order Carnivora; family Canidae; genus Canis; species Canis lupus. The sequence continues at coordinate 54,466,160 of NC_049230.1, forward strand.
CTGGCAGTCTGGCACCCCCAACCGGGATCTCGGAAATCTTCCTCCAGAGGACTGGGGACACTGGAGTTGGGGTGGGGGGATGTGGGAGCTGGGCTGAGAGGGTCCGCAGTCCCAGGAGGGCCCCAGGCTGGAGCCAGAGGCCACACGCTGCCCCGAGAACCTCGAGAACCTCGGCTGGCCGGCCTCGCTTTACTCCTCTGTAATATGGGCCTGGGGACTGACTTCCTATTCTCAAGAGCCAAAACCACTCTCAAGTCTGTTGGGGAGTCTGAAAGCTTTCAAGGCCCTTCTGAGAATCTCCACAGCTTATGAGGCACACAGGATGAGTAAAGGTATAAGGCCAGTTCCTAAAAATCAGGCAAAAGGGCAGGGGAGGGAGGGAGGGTCAGGGCCCAAGTCCTAGTGTGCTGCACCCAGCTCCTGGTCTGTGAACTGGGCCAGTGATGCCCCCTCCCCTCAACCAAGGAGGAGAGGAGCCTGGGCTCCACAGGGGTACTAACTGCTGCATGCTGTGCATAGGTCAGTGTCTGGGCAGCTCTGTTCCCCCCGCTCCACATCTCCCATCCCCACTACCCCTGCCTCCACCCCAGGCAGCCTCCAGGTTGCCCAGAATAAAGTGCAGCAGAGAGAGGAGGCAGGAACTTCTCCCGGGTCAGGGAGTGGTCAGCACCAAAGAGCTCCCCTGCCCCTGTGACCAGCCCAGAAGCCTCAGGCAAGCCTTTGCCAAGGATCTGCATCCTTTCTCCCCTGAGATGCTGTAGGTTGAAGGCAGCCTCCCCTCAACTGGCCTTCCCTTCTGGGCACATAGGCCTGGGCATTGGGGCCTGAGTTCTGCCCCTGCTATCTGACCTCAGCCCAGCCCAGTCCTCTGGGGTGAGGGTTCCAGATTCCTTTCAGCCCTCATTTGGGTCTGGCTTTGGCAGAGCAGAGGGTTGTCCTCACCCAGCTGCCTGTGCTTCCCACAGGAACATTCTGTCACCATGTTGGTGCTGCCTGGAGGGAAGGTGTGCCCAGCCTGCCCCAATGCCCCAGCCCAGTGACCTCAGGCCCTCTAGGATCCTCTGAAACATCCATCTCTCATCCGAAGACTTCCCTGCCTTCTGTGGTCTTTTTGCAGAAGCACAGTGAGAAATGCTTCGGGGGGAAAAAGACCCTCTGCTGGGTACCTGTCTGCCACTCTACTTCTGTGGCCAGTCACACCTCTGTTGGCCTAAAGCAGCGATTTTCAAGCTCTAGGGTGTTACTGGGAATGGGGGTGATGAGGGCCTCCCTGATTCATTTAGGAGTGATCACCTGGGTGAGATTTATTTTGAGAAGGAATAAAGAACAAGATTGAGACTGGAAAGTGGGTATAAAAAACCAGTTTGAAACCCACTGTTTTAAAATAATTAGGAGCCAGGAACTCCTAATTAAATTAAAATAATTGGGACAGGGAGTTGGGGCTTCCTGAAGTCCCCCCACTTGTGTAACTCAGTGCTCCCCCATCCACCACCCCAGGAAAAAGCAGACAAAACCCGAACTACAGCTTCAATGTCGGGAGGCCTGTCTGAGGATTTGCAGGGCCCAGAAAGTTGTCAAAGTCCTTGTGTTCAGTCCCGACTATGGGCCCACCTAAGTGGATGAGAAACTGGAGCTCAAAGTTGCGCAGCCAGTACGGGTTCCTCTGTCTGACTCCAAGACCCGTGCTCCTGACGCTGACCACCCTCCCCTAAAGAGGTAGCAGAGTCACCCCTGTGTGCCATTGGCTCTTGCCCTTGTCCTGCTCATGGTCATTGTCAAGCTGTGCCCTAGGGTTTCTTTGGTCCCCAGGAAGGACTCACAGGTGCTAATGAGGCAACCATGGCCCCGGGCAGAGTACCCCTGAGTAGGCACTGCTGTGTCCCCCACATACCCAGCCCTCAGCCCAGGGGCGCCTGCCATCTCCACTGGGGATGACAGCCACATCTGCCACTCCCGGATAGACATTGTTCCCCAAATTCCAGAGCCCTCGTGCCTCTAAGAGGCCCCAATGCATGGCTGGCTACTTAGGTCCCCATGCACCTCTTTTCCTTAATCTCTCTCCCTGTCACATCTGCATTGTACTGGGTTCTAGGAACACCACCACTGTGCTGCCCAAGTCATGGCTCCTCCCAGAGAAATAAGGCCAGGCCCTGATCCTGAGCTGTGGACCCTTCTTCCCTAGAGTGAAGGTCCTCCCAAGAGGGAGGCGTGGCCGAAACAGCCTGGGGGTGACCTCCCTCTACCTTGCCAGAGAGACCCTGACATGGCAGGCCACCCAGGAGGAGCCAAAGAACTGGACCCTGCCAGTCCCTGAGGAAGTGAAGATGAATTTCAGAAACTTCCCGAAAGAGAGCTCTTGGGAGACATGAGTGTCTTTGAGAGGAGCCGATAAAGAAAGGATCCGGGAGGTCTCCAGCTTGGAGGTGAGATCTTGGATCCAAGAGAACTCAGCCCAGACTGGAACCTCGGCTCAAATGCTACTTTCTGGGCAGCTGCAGGCAAGTGCTCAACCTCTCTAGAACTCAGTGTTCACTATCTGTAAAATGGGCACAGCAGAACACTAGTGTTAGAACTGGGATCGGAGAGTCAAGATGGGAAGGGCATCCCCTCTTCCTGCTCCCTTTCCTCTGTGGCCCATCTGGAAACTGGCCCCACAACCCCACCCCAGGACAGAGAACTCACCCTGTCCCTGGAACTCACCAGGCTCCGTTAGCAACTATTCTTAAAAGCTCTTCCTGACCCTGGAAGCAGCACCTGCTGCCAGAGAGCTGTCAGATTGTTCAATGCACCTGCCCTTTGACCTAGCGATTCTATTTTTAGAATTTATACCACAGAAACACTCACACGGGTGACAAGGGAAAATGCACAGGAAATCCATTGCATCACTGTTGATAATAGCAGAACTTCAGAAACCATCTAGACACCCATCCCGGGAGCCTGATTATATAAATGTGAAGGCGCTGCCTGATGGAAGAGCAAGAGGCCATGACAAATACTCACCTGATTCCTCAAGGAGTGAAAAAGAACAATAAGCCTTCATTTGTATTTCAAAAGGGTCACCTGCACACACACCCTGCTTGCAAGCTCACAGAATCCACAGGGAAAGGGTGGCTCTGACCCAGGAAGGGGGGGGGGGGTCGGATGGGAGAAGAAATCATCCCAGCTTTAAACCCTTTGCTCTTTGACTGTTTACTGTGAGTGTGCTCTCCACTGGCCTTCATCCCTCGAGGATGCTGAGTAGCAACTTCTGATACTCACCCACAGCCAGTTCTCTCTTTCTTGGGACCTCCCACCCTTGCGTCGGGTGAGGCCACGAGACCCATGCTGATCAGTAAATTGAGGGAGGAAGTGATAGGATGTGGTTTTCCCTGCCTCAGTGACCGGTAGATGGAGGTACCACAAAACAGAGGCAGCCTTGATCCCTGGGCGCTTTCGCCTGGAGGGCAATTGCCCTGGAGAACGACTTGGACTCGGAGCAGAACTTGCTGTGTGCAAAACAAACTGCTGTTGTGTTGAGACACTTTGTTGTGGCGCTCGTTTGTTACTGCAGCATAACCTAGCCTGGCTAACCCTTACAGATTGGGAAAGCCATGTTCTGGTTCAAGGGATGCCAACAGACCTTAGGCGAGTCCCTTGACTCCTCCAGGCCTCAGTTTTTCCCTGTGCAGAGTGGGGCAAGGGGTTGTTATCTCCACTGATCGGGGCCTGTGCTGCTCACACTCCCAAACTACAAAGGCCTGAGAAGTATACGCCCACACTGAGGGCTGCTGGATGCTGAGCGCTCAAGGAACACCGGCCACTGAGTGGACCATCTCGGGGACATCATGCCATACCATGGGATCCTCTGGGGCCCCAGGAAGGAGACAACGTCATGATCCCCAAGGCCCCATGAGGAAAAAGGAAGCTCAGAGAAGTGAAGTCACTTGCCCAGGCACACCAACATCTGTGACTCTTAACTGCTCTAATGATAACTCCTATCTGGTATTTTAATTTATTTCTTATAAATGCAACTGAAAAGAAAGTCCACCAGTGGCAATTTGAAAGAACTTAGAATAAGGATTTTTTTTTTAAGATTCTATTTATTTGAGAGAGAGAGAGAGCACACCAGTGGGAGGGGCAGGGGGAGAGGAAGGGAGAGAATCTTGAGCAGACTCCATGCTAAGTTCAGAGCCAAATGCGGGGCTGGATCCCATGACTCTGAGATCATGACCTGAGCCAAAACCAGATGCTTAACCAACTGAGCCACCCAAGCTGCCCCTGGAAATTTTAAAAAATTTATCATCGTAACCACTTAAAAAAATATTTTATTTATTTATTCATTAGATACACACACACACACACAGAGACAGAGACATAGGCAGAGGGAGAAGCAGGCTCCATGTGGGGAGCCCGATGTGGGACTCGATCCCCGGTCCCCGGGATCACGACCTGAGCCAAAGACAGATGCTCAACCACTGAGCCACCCAGGTGCCCCCATCTTTTAAGCGTGCAGTTCAGTAGCAGTAAGTACGCTCCCAAGCTTGTGCAGCCGTCACCCCATCAATCTCCAGAACTCTCGTTATCTTGCTCAAATCTTCCCTATGAAACACTTGCTCCCCATCCCCCCCCAGCCCTGGCCCCCACCATTCTATTTCTGACCCTGTGACCTTGCCCCTTCTAGGGACCTAATACAGGTGGAATCATGCTGTATTTGTCCTGTGTCTGGCTTATTTCACTTAGCGCAACGTCCCCAAGGTCCATCCACACTGAAGCACGTGCCGGAACTGCCTTCCTTTTTAAGGCTGAATGGTATTCCATCGCAGGTCCAGACCACATTCTGTTGATCCACAGGCCTGTGGACAGACACTTCCGTCGTTCCTACCTTTTGGCTATGGTGAATGATGCCGCGGCGAACACGGGTGTACATATATCTGCTTGAGCCCCCTGCTTTCAGTTCTTTTGGGTATATGCCCAGAAGTGGAATTGCTGGATCATATGGTAATTCTATTTTTAATTTTTTTGAAGAAACGCCATACTGTTTTCCACCGTGGCCGCCCCATTTCCCATTCCCACCATTGGGGCACGAGGTTCAATTTCTCCACATCCTCACCAACACTGGTGATCTTCTGTGAAGTATTAACTCATGTGCTTTTCATTTTCATTTCTCTGATGATCACTCGGGGAATAAGAATCTTTAAAATGCAAAAAAAAAAAAAAAAAAAAAGAGTTTTTAAAATGCCGCTGGTGAGTCTATAATGGTGTAATCATCAGGTCCTGCTTCCATGGGAGGGAGCCAGGGTCTGGGGTGCTGCCCCCTTCCTGGGGATGCTTCACCCACATCTCCAAGTCCTTAGCTCCCCACCAGGTGAGCGAGGCTCTGCGTGACCTGCACCCCCGTGAACGGCCTAGAGTGGAGGCCCTGCCCTCCTTGGGTCCTGACTTCTCCAGAACCACTGTCTCTAATGTTGCAATCTCTACCCCCCCTCCTTGTCCAACCTCCACCCTGCCCCTGCCCCACTAGGCCTGACAGGAACTGAGCTGGGCCTTTCCAGTGCTGGCTGACTCTGTTACCTAGAGTGTCTGCCCTGGCCTGGGACACGGAGCAGAGCAGAGTCAACACCACACGGCGAGGCATGGGGCAGGGAGGGGGCGGGGCGGGTGTCATCGGCAGGTCTCTGGGTCTCTCATTTCCAGATGGGGGCACCTATAGGTGTGGGGAAAGAGCAGGGCCTCTGGAGCCAGATGGACTCAGGCTGAGTTCCATCTCTACCATTCCCCGGCTGTGTGACCTTGGATAAATCACTTCCCTCTTCCCCTCCTGCCCTCATTTTTTCACCTGGAGAATGGCTGAGATGGTGCTTGGCACATTCAAGCACTCCCTCAAGACTTTCTAGAATTACCAGCATCAGCCTCATTATCACAATATCCACACGACTAGTCAGCTCACGTCTGTGTCAGACAGTCCATGGCTCCCTACTGCTGGCAGAAGAAAGTCTACCACGCTCATAGACTGGTGGATGCTGCCTGACTGGCCCCTGCCAACATCTCCAACATCCTCTTCCTGTCACTCAACACATTCAAGTCACCAGGACCACCCTCCTTTCGCTCAGACACCCAGCACTCCTTTCTACCACAGGCCCTTTGCATATGCTCTTCTTCCTGCCTGAAATATGCTTTCCCCACCACTCTACTCCCATCCCTCCAACAATTAATGCTAAAAGGCCCTGTCTCACCTCAGATATTACTTCTTCAGAGAAGTCTTCCTGGACACTCCCACACCCATCCACTTGGGAACCTTGCCCCTCCCCCCATAGCACTTCCCATATGCACTCACAGTACTGAATTGTGCGATTACTTGAGGAATGTCAGCCACCCCACATGAGCTCCACAAGGCCAGGATCATGCCTGTTTTGCTCCTCGCTATAGTGCAAGCGCTGAGGACAGGTTGATCCAGGTACCCCCAAAATATCCATCAAATTGAATTATCAACTTCCAGAATCTCCCTGATTTTGGAAACTCGGATTTGTTTCAACAAAGACAATCCATTACCCACATAGCTAAATGAGCTTTAACTTTCATACCTTTGATGAGACAAATCTGAGAAAACCCTCAGCTAGATCCTGTGTCCTAATTTCTCTGCTCAGAAAAATATGGTCACTGAACTCAGAGCAGCTGTTCACAATTCCTGCTGTGCCTCCTCACCATCCAGCCTCCTGTCCCCCTTGCTCAGAACGCACAGGAGGCTCCAGGTTGCTCCACGCGGGTCACCCCTTGCTTGGGGATAAACGCCAACTATGAGTAATGGGGGGTTTGCAGAGGGAGATGCAGATGCATTTTTGGCCCCATCAGCAAGATCAGCAAGAGCCATGGTGGCCCCTTGCCTGGGGTTAGGGCCTGACTCAGCTGATGCCCACATGGTAGCCCCCCAACCAGCTGGGGAGTAAGGATGTGGACCCCAAGGGGGCCACGGGGCAGGAGGCTTCATGTTGCCAAAATCCATGTGTTTACCAACTGGTCCATCCTCACGCTCATCTATTTCAATAGCTGTGGTGCAGCTACTATCCTGTGCTGGGCGCTTTGTGGGAGGAACTCAGTGCAGAGCCGGTCCTGCCCTCCTCTAGCAGGAGAAGGACCTCAAGGACCTCGAAAAGTGATTACACAAACACAGGAATTATTTCTAAGGGCGTCCAGGGCTCCACCCCTTTCTCCAAGCTTGCTACCCCTGCTTCTCTGGGCTTAGGGCCTATGGGTGGTGGGGATCCTTTACAGGATGCTCCAGGAGGCCCCCGGGGGGAGGCGGTATCCAGATGGGGAGAGTGTGGATATCCCTCTGAAATGTCCTCAATGGGGGCACTTGTGTGGCTCCGTGGTTGAGCGTCTGCCTTTGGCTCAGGGGGTGGTGATTCTGGGGCCCTGAGGTTGAGTTCCACATCAGTCTCCCACAGGGAGACTGCTTCTCCCTCTCCTAAGTCTCTGCCTCTCTCTGTGCGTCTATCATGAATAAATAAAATCTTTAATAAATAAAATAAAATAAAATAAAATAAAATAAAATAAAATAAAATAAAATAAAATAAAACAAAACATCCTCAATAAAAAACTTTCTTGACTCTGAGATGCGAACTAGTTATAGGTAACACCCACTGTGGGCACTAAGGGCTGATAGAGGTTGGAGCCAACTTGGGGAAGTGACACTCCACCCTGAGGAGGCCCGGAAGAAGGGTGGACTGTCCCAAGACACAGGTGAATTGAAGGACGACTTGGGATCTGGGGTCACTGCCCGGTTGGGCTCCATGGTGTGGCCTGGGGGTGTGGATTGTCCTGTGTGAATGGGACTGTCCCATTCACACGCACATGCACACTCCCACATGCGTATGCACATGCACATACCCGTAGAGGGCTTCTCTGGAGAGCCTGCACCCCATTTCCTGCCCAGAATTGCCAGGCTTACCCATCAGGCAGCAGACTCCACTCATCCCCCAGTGGTCAACGTCCTCAGCTAAGCTGGGGTGCCCCAGCCTTTCTGGACCCTCTGCCTTCTGGCTTCTTACAGCTGCCTGGCTGCCATTCTGCAGCTGGGGCCACGGAGGCTTCTTCTGGAAAGGGGAGCCAATTGGGGTGGGGATGGAGAGGCAAGAAGCTGCATTTCCTGAGAAGGGAGGCCTGAACCGCAGGGAGATGGAGACCCTCAGGGAAATTCGCACCCCAGCTGCTTACAGCCCGAAGACAAGAGTTCTCAGCTGCTGTCACATGGACACACACACACATGCACACTGACACACATGGGCACGGACGCATACAGTCCTACCCTCCCACTAGCACACGCTGCCCTGCAGATACACACTGACACACTCATAATGACATGCCAACACAATGCTCCAGTGCTCACACACACACACACACACACACACACACAAATGTAAAACTCTGTCTGCCGTCTGCTTCAGAACAGCCCTCTCCTGAGGCTACAGCCTCCTCTGCTCACCGTTCCCATGATCCTCTAGGTTGCCCCCCCAGCTGCCACATCGCCCCAAATCCTGAGAAATCAGGAAAGATTCTTTTAAAACTCACACCTCGGATTTTAGGCTTAAACAATATTTTGAAAACTTGGGGCTCAGCTCTCAGGCTCAATCAGAGGTGATCTTGTGTTCCCAGGCAGGTGGGGGCTGGTTGGAGGCTGGAGCCCCGGTTGAGCACCCCGGGCTACAGAGTGGGGGAGGGGCAGCGCCCATGGGTGGGGGAGCCCCACCAAACTCTGCTGGGCGAGAGACGGCTGAGGGCTGTGGGGTCAAGGCCACGGGTCTGGGAGTCCCAATCTCCCCTTCTCACCCCATTCATGCTGCAATCCTTCCCAAGGGGCGTCTCTCTGGAGAGACTCAGTTTCCCTATCTGCACAGTGGGTGCGACCTACCCCATGGGGCCAGTGTGAGGCTTAAATGACATCACACCTGTGAAGTGATAAGCCCTGGAAGCCCCAGAAAAGAAAGTGAGGGTGGGATGGGCAAACCTCGTGCCAGTGACACCCCCTCCTTTCTCCCGCCTCCGGTGGAAACCAGCCTGAAAATAACCAGCTTTTTCCTTTTCACTGCGGCTGAAGCAGCGCTTCCCGTAGGACTGTGCTTATCAGAAGCAAAGCCGCTCTCTCTGCCAGAAGGTGACTGTGGGGGCTCCGGCTCCCCCTCCAGCCTCCAGCCCGACTCCCACGGAGGAAACGCTGAATTTCCTCCCGCGTTCAGGCCTCTACCCACCGGCCCCCAGCCCCCCAAACAATTTTGCATATATTTAAATCTCCTCTGCTGTTGCCAGTCTGAGCCGCAACCCCCCCACCAGCCCCCGAAAAAGAGAGAGAGGAATTACAAAGCCCATCATTTGTCTCCGTCCCCGCACCCCATCTATCAGGGCCCGAGCCCGTCGCCTGCGAGGAGGCGCGCGCCCGGACGGCCGCTTTAATGGGGCGCCGCGTGTGACTGTGCGGCCGCGGCGGGCGCAGCCGGCCGGCATTTGCATACATATTAAACGGAGCAGTAAAAAATGCAGACATGCAAACCATTTGGACGGGCTCCTCGGCGCAGAGCCTGCCAGGAAATCAATCTTCTGGTTTCTTAAAGGAAACCTGCTCGGGAGGAGGTGGTGAAGCGGCGCAGCCTGCAGGCCCTGGGAGGGGGCGGCCGTCATCTGTCCATCTGTCCGCCGCAGCCCAGCCGGCCGTGGGGGTCCTTGCCGGCCGCGGCCTCGGTGGCCCTCGGACAGGGAGCAGGGAGGGACGCCGAGCCACCGTCCGTCCACCCTGGGTGTGGGCCCTGGGGCCTGGCTGGGCTGGCCGTGTGCCCTAGAGCAAGAGGCTTGGCCCCTCTGAGCTCCCCTCGCCCGGTGGCAGTGATCCTTTCTCTGGCTGCGCTCCCCACCCCCAGGGGATGGTGAAGATTCTTCCCTCACTTTGTGACTCTGGGACTTAAAGGATTCAGCGGAGGTGGCCCAGCCCCTCTCTGCAGAGCCAGGATCCCAAGCCAGGTGTGAAGGAGACTGGCCAAGAGCAGAGGCTCTGGAGGCAGGTGGCCTGAATTCAAAGTCAGGCTCCACTCTTTCCAAGCTGTTTGACCCTGGGCAAGTGTGCTAACCTCTCTGTTTCCTGGGGGGGGGGGGGGGGGGATGAGGCTCAATCCACCTCCCTCTTAGGTGTGTTGTTGGATTAAAGTAGGTCAGCCATTGCCTGGCATGAAGTAAGGAAATCCATAAATGATGGTAGAGCAGAGTGGAGGAGGGTTCTTGGTGTTACTGGTATGGTTTTTCCAGGTTAAAATCCCTCTCTGTGTCTGCATGGCCTGGTGAGTCATTCCTCCCTCCAGTCTTCTTACCTATAAACACGGTGTTTGAGTCTCATACGAATGTCTCACTAACATGGATCACCTACTCCACCCTGGGTCCCAGTACCTCCACTGCTGTTTCCACCAGATGCAGCCAAGGAAGCCCCTCAGAGGGCTGCTGAGCCCATCATCCTCTGGCAGCTTAGCAAAGCCCAGGGCCTGAGTGCTGGGGGATACCCTGTGCAAGCCCCGAATGGATTGAACATCTGTGGGACCAAGAAAGGCAAATGGCCCAGAACCTTAGCACAAACAGGCTGCTGCTGCCTGTGCCACCTGCCCTCTCAACTTCATTCCACTTTACAGGTAAGGAAACTGAGGCTCAGCAAGAGGTGCCAAGGCCGGGCTGTGGTGGCCTGACTGACTATAGGCTGCCTCCCCAGACGTCACTGGTAAATGCTGTCGGTGGACTGAGCTCATTCTGGGGTCCTAGGGATGCTGCGCCTGCCAAAAAGGTGTGTGCTGGTGAAGAAAGAAATCTGTCTTGTGCCTGGGCGGTACCCCTAACGGTCCTTCCTTGACGAAGTGGGAGTGAAGAAGGAAAGGTTTGCCTTCCCTTGGTTCTCACGCCTGGAGGTGAGGAATGGAGGTGACCAGCATCCCCAGGACAGGCTAAGCAGTGGGCAATGCTAGGGAGCTGATGGGGGTGGGGGAGTGTGCCCAGGCTAGGGAAAGCCACCTTCCTGTCTGAGCCCTGAGGACTGGAGTGAAGAGCCAGGCCAGGGCTTGGGTTGGGGGGGGGGGGGCACGGGTGTTTGCCTCCAGTGGAGAGCACTTCCCATCTAAGCCCCTGGTGACCTCCACGCATGTGGAGCTGTAGCCTGGTGCCATGGGAACAGAAAAGACTGAATCCAGGGTGTGGTCCAGTTCAGGGGTGCCTCCCTGTGTGACCCTGGGCAAAGGCCCTGCTCTCTCTGGGCCAAGGTGGCTGAGCCATCTGTATTCCTTCTCTGTCTCCCCTGGGAAACCCCTCCCTCTTGCCCCCCCCCCCCCCCCCCCGCCCGCCCGCCCCCAGGCTCCAAAGCTCTCTGGGCCTCCATCTCTCCATCCCTCCACCTCCCTCCGCCTGCTCTCAAGTACAACCCCCCCACCACCACCACCACCTACTGCCGGGCAGGCGGGTAAAGGCGGGAGGGGCAGGAGTTACAGGAACCGGCTGGGCCCAGGCGATTGCTCAACTGGGGAGCCTGGCCCTGCCGGCCTCCACAGGCCTCCACTTCCACCAGCCCGCCCTCCCTCCCAGCTCTGCATTGCAAACATTCCTCGCCAACCTCGGTCGCTGCAGCCCCGGAAGAGGGAACTGCCGCAGACACAGCATGAGGCCGCCAGAAACGCTTAACCCCTTCTGTCCTTCCAGGGAGAGGCTGGCGGGGGGCAGGTGGGTGGATCTGGGTGGCTGCTGGGGTGTCCAGGCTCTGAGTGACCTGGTCAGGTGAATGGCCGGCCACCCTGGCTTGCCCCGGGTTACTAACCTTAATCAACAGGCTCTCTCCAGCCCTGGATTCACTCAGCAGCCATTTCCAGAGCTCTCCTTGGGTGCCAGACCTGGGGGATCAGACATGGAGGTCCTCATGGTCTAGTGTGTGCGGGGTGGGGGGTGGTGGTGGAGAGAGGTTGTCAGATAAAGAGGAGTTTTTTTAGATCATCACAATGATGAGTGCTACAAAAGAGAAGTACAGGGTGAGCCTGCGTGTGAACTAAAGTGGCTCAACTAGGCAGGGAGGGCTTCCTGGAGGAAGTGACATTTCATGAACCATGAGAAGAAGAGAGGGAGGGTTCTAGGCAGAGAATGCAGCAAGCAGGAAGCTCTAGAGAGAAGGAGGGAGAGGTCAGTGTGTTCCAGTCCGTATGTCTGAAGGAGAGCGGGCAGGGGGTGGAGAGCCCTCAGATGGGAGGCTTTGGCCTGTGCCAGGCTCCAGAAGGCCTTGGGGCCACTCCCAGGTGTAGACTGTCTTCTGTGGGTGGTGAGGAGCCACAGGTGGGTTCTACGTGGGGAATGACAGTCAAATCCAACTCTAGGCACCGTGATTCCTGTGAAAAACGGAACCTTAACAGAAAGGGGGAGCTAGCATGTTTTCAAGTACAGACCAAATACACTCTAAGGCCAGAACACCTGAACCACGCCAAAGTGCCACCAACAGGAGACATTTCAAATGGCAGCCTGGCAGCCGGGCCTGGCACTGGCTTCTCTTGGGGCCTGGGTGGCCACTCCGAGGCTTGCTGTCCCCAGCCCAGCTAGAGGCAGCAGGCTCGGGTTGGTTCCTCCTACCAGGATGGTACATGGGCCCTTCCACACTCCTGACAACCACTCTGCAGACAGCTGGAGCTCAATAAATGCAGCAGCTAGAGAGCTGAAGTTAACAGGCTGAGGGATCATCCAGGTCCTCAGCCTCCTCACTTCACAGGTGAAGGAACAGACCTAGAGGCAGGAGTGGCAGAGCTGGGCTGGCCGTTGTGGGTATGCCCCCGGCACAGGGGCGGAGGGGCATGCATGGCCACAGCACGCGTCCAGGGAGGAGACCAGCCTGCCTGTGACCTTGGCATCCACAGAAGCGACCCTCCAACCCAGAAAACCAAGAACCATTTGGAAATGGGCAGTAACTAAACCTGGCTCATGGAGGAGTCTACTCCTCTGTTCCCTTAGAGCTCGAGGGAATGAGCCAGAAGACAAAGTAAGCTGGTAGGAAACTTCTAGGCCGTATTGATTTCACTGTGGACATGTTTTCTTTTCTTCTTCTTCTTCTTTTTTTAATGAAGTATTACAACATCGACATACCAAGAAGATAAAAATGGAGCTGCTCTGATTGGAGAGGAAGGGGGTATCCTTGGACTTACCCCATGCACACCCACACAGGCTGTGTCTTCCTGACGAGCCCCAGTCTCTTCAGAATGGACTGAGGATCAGCAGGTGAGTCCCTCCCCAGATTTTAGGGATGGGGAAACTGAGGCCCAGAGAGGCAACTCTTGCCCAGAGTCACACAGCCTCAAGGAACGGAGCCAGTGTGCCCCCAGGTCAGCCTGTCCCAAAGACCTGCCATTACTCCCTACCACTCAAACTCCCTCCATCAGCCCAGGCCTAGGCTGAGAGATCAGGAACCAGTGCCCACATTCCATTTTCTGAGAGTCCAGGACTGGTCTGTTTGTTGGGATAGCACAGTTAGCCAGAGCTCCCCAAGTGCTGCTCAGCAGGTTGAGACTTCTGGAAGGAGAACACACCCAGGATGCTCCCTCTATTAAAATCATGCCCCAACAGGACAGGAAGGGGCTGGGCACACTCCATGCCTACACTTGCCTCAAACAGAAGGAGCGGCTGAGTTCCAGCCCTCTGGGGTCACCCCTGCAGGAGGCCCAAACAACAGCTAATGTCTGTGTTGTGGCTCCGGGTCCACTCTTGGTCACAGAGCAAGGCTCCTTCCAGGCAGTGATGGTTCTATAAGGGTTTTTGTTTTGTTTTTTTAAGATGTTATTTATTTATTTGACAGAGAGAAAGCATAAGCAGGGGGAGCTGCAGAGAGAGAGAGGGAGAAGCAGGCTCCCCACTGAGCAGGGAGCCCGACTTGGAGATCCATCCCAGGACCCCAGGATCATGACCTGAGCCAAAGGCAGTTCTTTGAACCCTGCCACCAGCTTTGTCACAGTAAAGCATCCCAGAGCCCTTTTGCTGGGCCAGGGATCGTGTCTCTGAATCAACACAACCTGAGGGACTCGCCAGCATCACCCCATTTTGTAGATGGGAAACTGAGGACTATGAGGTCACTTGCCTGGGGTTGCACGGCTCATAGCGGATGGGCAGGCCTAGGAAATCAATATTTTATTTTTTATTTTTTTAAATTTTATTTATTTATCCATGAGAGACACACAGGGAGAGAGAGGCAGAGACACAGGCAGATGGAGAAGCAGGCTCCATGCAGGGAGCCCGATATGAGACTCGATCCCAGAACTCCAGGATCACACCCTGGGCCGAAGGCAGGCGCTCAACCACTGAGCCACCCGGGGATCCCGGAAATCAATATTTTAAACTCATCTATTTATTATCAGTTTATCTTTGGCATTTCTCCAAAGCTTACTCTCTAATCTTCCCCACACACGGGTTCACCTGGGTCACTGATTTTGTCTCTGAACTTCCAGAAGGCAGAGATGCTTGGGTTGTCATAGCCCTCATCCCGAAATAATCTCATTTTGTGCACTTTTCAGAAAGGAGTGGCCTAACGTGGAGGTACTCGTGGAACGTCAGGGACAAGGATTGCACAGTGCCCTGATGCCCGAGAGGCACCCGGCACATGGGGGTGGGGTGGGGTGGGGAGGTGGGGGCAGGGAGAGCTCTTGGCAAACGGGGCAGGATGAATACGGTTGCTGTGGTTGGCTGTGTTCTTTCTCCTCCCTTAGATCACAGGGCAGCAGGTTCACTTGTCAGAGTTGCTAACTGGCACCAGATGTTAAGACCCAACTGCATGAATGAGACCCGCTTCCTGGCCTTCTTGTGCTGAAGTGATGGCGACTGGCCAGTCAGCCTTCGAGATGGTCTCCAGATGGTTCCTTCCTCCTGTTCACATCTCTGTAGGCCCCTCCCACGGTGAATAGGGCTCCCTGTGTGACCAACAGGATGCTGTAGGAATGACCCAAGGTTAGGTCATAAAAGGCACCATGGCTTCAGTCTTGCTCCCTGGAGTCACTCCCCTGGGGGAAGCCAGCCTCCATGTTGTAAGGACACTCAAGCAATCCTACAGAGAAGACCCTGTGGTGAGGAACCGAGGTCTCTGCCTTGCCAGCCTTGCAAGTGCACCATCTAAGGAGCCCATGGTCCAACCCCAGTCAAGCTGTCAGATGACGCAGCCCCCACAACACCTTAGCGGCAATCCCAAAAGAGACCACAAGCTGGAACCATCCAGCTAACCCACTTCTCAATTCCTTACCCACAGAAACTTGGAGAATAAATGCCGATGATTTTAAGCCACTAAGTTTGGGGTGATTTGTTACACAGCTATAGGTAACTAACACGGGAACAGAGAGACTTTTTATTATGAGGGTCTTTCACTAACTTGGTTCCTGAACTGTGCTCTGTGGAGTACTGATTCCAGAAGAGGCTATGGAAAAGCACAGTCTGTCTTGTGTGGGCAGACCGTGACTTGAGTCTCTCATGCCAGATTCCCAGTGCTCCTTGGCATGCCATCCAAGCACACCCCTCTGGGCAAGGACACCTAACTTTCTCCTAACCCTGCATTTCTCAGGAGTCTTTGTGGAGCTCTGACACCAGAGCTTCAGAGCACTCTTTGGGAAACACAGCCCAACTGTCATGGCAGCAAGCTCCTTGAGCACATTGAATTATTGTGCCCGGTACAAAAACAAAAACACCTCCAGCCTGATATTCAGAGGAGTGTGGCCTCCGGTATTCTTTTTTTTTTTGTTTTGTTTTGTTTTAAGATTTTATTTTTTTATTCATGAGAGACACACAGAGAGAGAGACAGAGACAGAGATATATGGCAGAAGGAGAAGCAGGCTCCCTGTGGGGAGCCCGATGCGGGACTCTATCCCAGGACCCTGGGATCATGACCTGAGCCAGAGGCAGATGTTCAGCCACTGAGCCACCAGGCGTCCCGGCCTCTGGCATTAGATACAAAGCCACAGTGGCTGGCCTGCCAGGGCAGACAGCCTGTCTGGGCTCCTTTTCCAGGGAAGGGGCTGATTTGCCCTGTATCCTGCCAGTCCCACCAGTCTCACACTCGGCGGTATTGGTCAGGGTCCCAGACCAGTGTCTGGCTGTGGACCTCAGACCATTAAGGGACCCCTGAGGACTCAGATTTTGGTTTCTACCTCTGCAGCTCCAGCTTTCCTGAGCTCTGTAGCCCCAGCACGTGGGCCATGCTGCGCCCGTGAACTCCCCACCCCTCTCGTTGGCGAGGGCCGAATCCTCAGTGCCAATGCCTCTGAGTTGAATATTTCTCAGTGGGCGTGCTACCATGGTCTTAAAACACGAACCACTGGAAAATAGCATTTGATATAGAAAAATTCATTTTACAGGCAACTTTTCTAAGAGCGAATCCACCCCCTTCAGCGAGAGAAGCTGTGCTGAGAAAACCCGCATTCTTTCAGGCCCCTGGGGCTGCGTGGGGGTGGGAACAGAGAGCTTTCTACATGCTAGGAGGCAGAGGGCTTTTCTTTTGTTGAAAACATAATTTTACCCTCATGTCACTTCATTTTTCCCCGGCATGGACATTCAGGGGCTCTCAGGCCTTTCTGGAGCCTTCCAGTGGCCTGCCTTCCTCCTGGGGCCGGAGTGTGATCCCAGCAGTTGCCTCACCCCAGAGCCCCTGCTCAGGCCTGCTGCACCCAAATACACATTTGGACAAGATCCCCAGGTGATCTGGGCCACACTGAAGTTGGGGAGTGCTCAGATGCCCCCCAAACTATCATCCCCAGGTGCCCCCAGCCTGCTCGCCTCCGGGCTGCCATGCCTGGCCTCCTCACTCCCCTTCCGGGCTCTCTACCCCATCACAGATGGCTTCTCATAGGGGCGCCAGGTGCCTTCTATACCTCTGCACCCCCTTTCATCACAGACATCCAGTGACATGGTCAGGACAAGAGGGGTGGGAAGTCAAGAGACCCAAACAAGAGGTAATGCCAGCAGTAAAGACACCCGGGCCTTACAGAGTGCTCACAACCCAGCAGGGACATGGTGAGAGCCAGAAACTCAGAGAGGGGAGGCCATCTACCCAAGGTCACACAGCCAAAGAAAGGCAGAAGCCTATGTCTCATCAGCCACTGAGCTCTCCAGAACCCCTTGCTCACGTGTGAGGACTCCCTGGATGGGGGAAGTGGGAGTGGCTGTGGAGTTGTGGAAGACTTACACCTCCATCCCAGCTGGCTCACCCCACGGTTCCCAAGCTGGGTTCCCTGGGACAGTGGGGGGGTGCCTCAAAAGCCGTCTAAGGGGACTCCATGCTGTTTACAGCCTCCTGCAATTTCCCGTGGTTATTGTATCTTTACTGATGGCCAGGCCACCTCGAGCTACACACACTGTCATGTTGCTCGGCTTCGGGTGAGATTCTATCAACCCACCGAGCTCATTCAGACTCTCTGGGGATGATGGGATTTGAACAGGCATCCTGGTTGCCCATGATTAACCTAAAATGTGAAAGCTTATATTACTTAACAAATGCAGGTTTCTTGTTGGACAAACATGGGCCTTGGGGCAAGTACCAGCAGGAAGGGCTTTTCTGGTGGGAGCGTAGAGAGGAATGGTCTAGAACTCTCAGTTACTGAAGGGAGGGCATTTGTCTCCATTTTTTTTTTTTTTTTTTTCAGCAGCGGCACCTGCTTTCCCAGATCTTCTTTAAAATGAAGCAAGTGCTTCCCTGTCCCCTCCCAGCCTTGCGGGTGCTGAGGTGCTGGGGTGCAGAGACAGCCCCGCCGGCGGCAGCAGCAGCGCTGGGCCTCCACAGGCTGCCCTGGGAAGCAAGGGATGGGCGGGGCCGACCGTGCACACAGCCCAGCTCCTCGCTGGATGCCCTTCAGGCCA
This sequence comes from Canis lupus familiaris, assembly GCF_011100685.1. Classification (NCBI taxonomy): domain Eukaryota; kingdom Metazoa; phylum Chordata; class Mammalia; order Carnivora; family Canidae; genus Canis; species Canis lupus. The sequence goes on from NC_049230.1 coordinate 54,484,013, forward strand.
CATTCTCAACGAAAGCTGTCCTCGAGGATGACGTGCGGGCTCTTGTTTGCAGGTTTTCAGAGGAGCATGGTGGAAATCAGCCACAGTGGAACTTGAATTTCTTGCAGAAACCTGCAAGATGTGGCTTGGGCCTCTCCGTGCAGCACCTTCCTTCCCGTCATGGGCATGTCTGAGGGCGCAGGTGGGTCTGGGCTGGTGCTTCTCCTGCTCCTTCTAGGCAGACCCTGGCCTCCACTCCTCTACCCCTCCCACCGCCACCCCAAACCCACAGGAGGTTTGCAGCCTTGGAGGTACTGGCCAGGAGCCCTCAGAGGTTGCAGACCAGGCCTCTGAGGTCTGATGGATGCAGAGGACTTGAAATCAACTGACAGGCTCACCTTGCAGCCCGTTTGCAAGACATGCTTCCCCCATCTCAAGATGTTTCATTGGTGGTGGGTCCCCACCAGAAGGACCCGGGGCCACTGAAATATGTCCTTCCAGCTGGGACCTTGGGCACAGGACTGGAGTGGGGGAGGGGCATGGTGATTTCTTAAAAACAATTCTCACATATCTGAGTAACGGGACCTGGAGACCTAAGTTCAAGAGCAGGGACTAGAACACCACAGTGAAGGGCCAAGCACACTAGGCTTCAAGTCCAACTCAAGAGGAGTCCGATTTGAGATATGAAAAATGCACCATCCATCTCAGCCACAGCAAACGTCTTAGAACTCTGACGTCAATGCACTAATAAGGGCACTTTTCATAGCAAGGTCCTGCGGGAGGGAGTCTCTCGGTGGTTCTTTACTTACATGACGGGTCAGTTTCACAGCCTTGGGTGGCTGCTGGTCCACCAGGTGTTTTCATTGGCCTGTCATAGGAGATGTGGCTCCTCCAGGGCAGGGACCACCTCTGGTTCATCTTTGTGCCCTAAAAGCCCACCTGGTGCCCTATAGTCAGCACTCAAAGTCCCAGTGGTGTGTCTCGGCCACCAAGCTGAGCTCCCTTTGGCAGCAGGGCTCCATTCTGTTCGCTGAGAACAAAGTGTCCACCTCCGAAGCCTGGCCTCTCAGTTTCTCCCAGTGGGATCTTAAGCCAGTCACTTCCCCTCTCTGCGCCTACTTCTCTTCACTCAGGAAAAGGTGATCCCAGTCACTCGAGTCTTGTGGGATTGCATTAGGGCAGCCCGAGCAGGTAAAGAGTTTCACTCACACCTAGTGTGTAGGACATACCCTGGGGTAGGATATCACCGTCCAGTCTTCCAAGGGTCCCGTGTGTTGCTGGGCACACAGCAGGTGCTCAGATGTGTTCAGGCAGATTTCTTTAAACCCACATTTCTTAAAGTATAGGGATAAAAATCTTATGTTATTTGTGGAAATTGGGGGGGGGGCACAGAGGGTGAGGGAAAGAGAGACTCCTAAGCAGGCTCCATGCCCAGTAAGGAGCCTGACACAGGGCTCAATCCTACAACCCCAAGATCATGACCTGAGCCGAAATTAAGAGTCAGACGCTTACCCGATTGAGCCACACAGGAACCCTAAAAATGTATTCTTTTAAAAAAGAGAGCTTGACCTCTTTCTCCCCATCTACAGCCAGGTATTAAGATAGATACAGGCAAAAAAAAAAAAAAAAAAGATAGATACATGCACGTCCCCATTTTATGGATGAGGAAGCCAAGGCTCAGAGAGGTCAGATAGGCTCCCAAGGTCACTCAGAGGTAGAGTCAAACTCTTAAATATTAGCATCTTGGGTTCCTAACCCTGGCCTGTCTGAGATGCTTGCTTAAACCCCCCAGAACCAGGAGCCCCATCACAGAGAAAAGCAACAGTGACCACCGGCACATATGAATTAACCTGGCCAGTAATCCTATAGTAAGGTCACATCCCCTTCAAAGATTTCTCTGAGTGGAAACTAATACAACAAAGAAGGGAAATTTGAATCAGGTCACACACACACAAACAGCACCTCTGGAAGAGTGCAAATTCCCTGAGACTGAGCTAACTCTGGCCAACTTTCATCTCATTCCCTTGTAAGCGTGGAAGAGGTGGGGAAGGGGCAGGTTCAGTTTAGAAGACTCCCGGGTTTCAGTAAGACCTGAGAAGAGTTGGTGGAGGGTGAGGGTGAGGGTGAGGGTGGGGGTGGGGATGGGGGCGGGGGTGGGAGGACCGGAGCTCTGTAGCTTTCCTGAAGGGAGTCTCAGACAGGGTCTCTCAAGCAGCTATGTGAGGTGGGATGAGAATCTGGGCTCTCAAGCCTCAGAAACAGGGGTCCCTCCTGGCAAGCTGTGGGACCTCCCTGACCTTCGGTCTCTTCACTGAAATGAGTCCAGCAAAGCTTTGCTGTCCCACTGCATCTTGTGGAGCTGGATGCTGAGGTCCCGGTAATACATGGGACCCCCCCACCTTTCCTGATGGGAGAAATGGTGAATGTAGAGACCAACAGATTCGGAGATCAGTATGGAAATAACCCAGGGCTGAGAATAATGTTTATCTGCGGCTGGTGGTGAGGGCTCAGAGTGTGCTTTGGAGGTGAGGCTTAACCCCATGTCTGCCGATCATGCGCCGAGTGCTCAGTCGGCAAAAGCTCCTCTGGTCTCTGGGGGTGTTGTTATTATTATCACTGTAAACTGAATAAAACTGGGCAGCCCAGGGGACCAGGATCATCACCATGGGGCCGTTCAAAAGAAACACCCCTCTGACATCCCCAAAGCCCTGGAAAGCAGTTTAAATCCTCCCGATCTCTCACAGAGACACCAAAGGGGAATTCCTAGGCACACCACCCACAAGAGCATCAAGACTCTCTGCCAATGTGTCTGCCTGGGAGCTCTGACAGCAGTTGCTCTAGCAACATCATCCCATTTGGCCGCCCCTCTTTCCCTCTCATTCTTAGAGAGGCAGGGGCTGCTGGGCCTGGCCGGGATGCCGGCTCTGCCCTCACTGGCCGCATGCCTCAACTGCTTCAATAACCTCAGTTTTCTCATCTGCAAAATGTAAACAGTAGTCCTGCCTGCAAGGAGTCGTCGTGGGGGCTCCGTGAGATAATGGCTTGGAGCATTTCACATGGGCAGACACAGCCAGGCTGGGAAGTATGAGTGCAAACCGGGAGGATTTCCTTCTTCTGCCTTCTACCCGCCCTTTGCATCCCACCCCAGTTAGGAGCTCTGGACAGGTTTTCTGTTAGTTAGTCTGGGCTTGCCAAATCCTAGCACCCAGGCAGCTCCACGTCCTGCCCCACGGAGCACAGGAAAAGGACCAGTGCTGGACAGCAAACTCTGGAACTTTTTAAGGAGGGGGTAGCAAGGGGCAGGGCCATGCTATGAAGACAGGATTCTCCCTCCACTCTTTCCTGTACAGAGGCAGTGTCCCCCAGGTGTCACCACAAAATGTCAGTGTGCACAGGGCAGGGCCAGGTGTTCCCCTGGGGTCTGCTGATATGTAGGGGAGATGGCTCCACACCTCTGACCGAGGCCACTGACTGCCCTAAGCCTGGCAGCGTGGCCCAAGGTGGACCCACATCAGGGACCTGCATGTTTCCATTTCTGAGGGGCCTTGGGCCAGGCCCTCACAGGGTTTACCCGCCATCAGGGCCTGAGCAGAAGGTGAGAGCCCCAGGCGTGGCACAAGAGGACCCGCTGGGATGTCAGGGAGAGCTTCCCAGAGGAAAGGCACAAAAGGGAAGGGCCGGGGAAGAAGGAAGGGAGTTGCAGGCAGAGGCCTGGGAGGGAGAAAGTGGTAGGTTCCAGCAACAGAAAGAAGATCTCTCCTACCATCACCTCCACCATCCCACCTGCAGGGGACATGCCCCCTTCGGAGGTCAGAGGACCAGAGCTCTGTAACTCTCAATCACAGATGGGGAGACCAGTTCTAAGAGAGACAGGGAACCAACCCCGGCTGGGACTAGAGCCTGAGCCTCCTGACTCCCCACGCAGGTGAGAATCAAGATGCTAGCCTGGGCCCCACGCACCCCTGAATCTGCTTTGCCGTCATTGGGCCTGCTATCGTCACCCCCATTCTACTGATGGAGAAACCGAGGCCGAAGGACACCAGTCCCGCGGAGTTCGTCTATCTCCTGGGATCTAGGACAAGCCCAAGGTGCCCAGATGCCCTCCCCAGGTGGGGCAGGAAACAGCCAGGAGCAGGTGACCCCCGGAGTGAGGACGGAGGGAGCCCCGATGGGTTGCAGAAGCCAGCATCAAGCCAGGAAAGGCCGAGGAATGTGGGTGGGGATGGGGTGGGCCTCTGCAGGGGGCCAGTCTGGGAAGGGCCCGGGACTCTTGGCAGCCCCCTCGCTCAGTCCCGAGTGAGACCCCGGCTTCCCGAAAGACACCACCCCCAGATGGGCGGGGAGAAGGACCGCGGCCTCCAGGCCGCCCAATCAGATGCACTTCCAGTCTGATGGAGGAGGCAGCCCCGGCGGAGGGCTCCCGGGACCTCCCCGGACTTGGCGCGCCCCCAGTCCACCCACCCCCACCCCCACCCCCACCCCCAGCCTCATTAGCACCGACGCCCGTCGTCCTCCCCTCGGCTTCCGGTGGCTCCAGAATATAAAGGTTAAATCCTAACCTCATCTGAGCAGTTTCTCCCGGCTTTGCCTACCCAGCGCCAGTTGCTGGTAATTATATGCATCTCCGAGCAGCCAATCAGCTGTCAGACTGACAGATACTGATCTTTTCGTTTTATTTTTAGCTCTGTGCTTCCCCCTCTAGTTGCAAAAAAAAATTCTGTTTGTTCTGTGTGCTGCTGCCTGGCTCTTAGCTTTGCAGCCGGCTCTCATCTCCGCCAGCCGGGCGGGAGCAGAAAGCCGCAGGGGCTGGAGCCTCCTGCCCTTCCAAGAAATGGGGGAACCAAACAGACCGGCTGCCCCCCAGCTGTGGACCCCGGGCTGCGATGGGAAGGGAGAGGCCAGGCGCTGCGCGCAGAGGCGCCCTCGGAGGCCTCGGGAGCGGCAGAGGCGCTGCACTTGGCCTGTGGCCTTGCATGGGAGGAAGGCGAGTCCGTACCTGCAGGCGGGGGCCTAGCACAGAGGCAGAGACAAAGCTAGGCAGAGAAGAGGAAAAAGAGGAAGGGAAAAGACAAGCCCCCCGCGCCCCCAACTGAACAGAAGGGGGCAGGAATGGCTGCCAGCCCGTGAGCACTGGAATGGGAGTCAGGAGGGGGCTTTCCAGCCAGGCCTGCAGGGCTCAGGCAGGGGGTGGAGAGTATGCTCTCCCAGGCCTGGGTGCCTCATCTGCCACTTGAAGGGCAAGTGAAGAAGTGCTCTGCAGAGTCTATTTGTGGGTCATTCTAGAAGGTTCTGTGGATCTCCCTGGAGGCACCAGGAAGCTGGCAGGTGTAGGCCAGCCAGCAGGAGGCCCCTGTTCACATGGGGTCTCTGGAAGGAGAGAAGGAATCTGAGGGCCAGGCAAGCTCTTAGGTCCCAGAGTCTCCCAGAGGGTCAAGGGCCTTGATCCAGGAGAGGGGCCAGTGCTGCAGAGGGACTGTGATGTTTCTTCCTTGTCCTACACTTTGCAGAGCACTTCCCATGCCCCAGGGGTCTCCTTTACTTCCCCATATCTGGCCTCTGGCTGCAGGGATGCAGGGGTCAGGGGGCCTGGCCAGGATCACCTCTGCTCTGATTGGCCTGTGGGGAGGGGAGGCCGAGTTGCCTAATGGTTTGGGCTTTGGGGCACAATCACAAGTTTAAGCCCCAGGGCTCCAGTGTACCAGCTCCCTGAGTCCGAGTGAATACCTCCAAGCTCTCCAGGTCCCAGCATCCCCATCGGGAAAGGGGGCCCCCAGTGCCACCCCCCCCCCCCCCCACTTTATAGGACTGCTCTGGGGAGTGAAGTCACACCGTGCTGGTACTCACAGCCCTAGCACCGGTCCGGTGCCCTTATGAATGGGGATTATTAGCATCTCTGTTATGCGAATGGGGAAACTGAGGTTCATGTGACTCATAATTGGCAGAACTGGGACTAGAATCCCCCCCCCCCTTTTGGCTTCCCTTCCTCTGACACCACAGATGGCGCGCTGAGAAAAAAGAGAAAGGAGAGCGGGAGAAGGGAATTAGGAGCCCGGGAGAGATGGAGGGGAGGCAGCAGCACCGTGATCAATTACTTGGGCTATAAATTTCTGCTGTTTTGCAAAGTGAGCACACAACCTCGGAGAAGCATCGCTCGCTGGGTCTGCTCACAAGAAACCGAACAGCCAAGCCCACAGCAGATGCATTTGAAGGTGGGAGCCAGAGAGGGAGAGGAGATGAGCTCCAGGGTGGAGTCCACCTGGTTGGTGGCGTGGCCAGAGGACAAGGACCCAAGGAGAGGAGCAAAGGAGGGGACGGTCACCAGGGTACCAGAGCACTGAGCTAGCATGGGAGCTGCCTGGGGTGGGGGGTGGGGGTCCTCTTGGGAGGGGGGTCACCTTCTTCAGCTCTTCCCAGCAGCTTCCTCTCCCCTCGCTGGGCAGCCCTGGCTACCACAACACACCTGCCTGGCCAGCCTCCTAACGCTGCTTTCACTGCTCGTCCTGGACTGCTGAATTTCAACTTCCCCATCTGTACAATGGGGGCAGTGTGGCATTTGTCCTGCCCCTGAGAGTGAGGAGTAAGGGCAGCCTAGAATGTCGGCGGCTTAGCCTGGGACCTGGCACGCACACAGCAAGTGGAGTTAATGCTGCTGTTATTATTGGAACGATAACCAAGGGCTTAGGTTGTTGGGAGGCCCATCGAGGTATTGGAAAGGTGGGGCGGGTCATCCCTCTGAGGAATGGGGTGGAAAGGGTTGCCCACAGTGGGGATGTGGTAGACCTTGATCTGTCTCTCAGTCTCCCAGCAGGTGGGAGCTAAGGGTGGGGGCTGGGATGCACTTCATGCTTGGGAAATGGGCCCAGGTTCCCAGCCTCCACCTCCCTGGATCCTCACTTGTGGTCCATTTAAGAAATGAGCCCTAACTGGAGTCCAGCCAACCCCTCTGGAATCCAGGTGCTCCAGGAAAATGGGATTCCGGGAACAGCGGCTCAGGCTCTCCACGCTGTGGAATTGCAAAGAGCACAGCATTTCAGAAGCACCCCCTGCATGCTGTCTTCTGCTGCGGGCATGAGGAAATTCAGCAGTGAAGCATTGGGGACTTGCCTATAACGAGTAATTTGTTAAGGACAAAAGCAGATAGAGTTCAGCGGACTCTGAACCCTGGTCTTTGGACCCCAGACCAATGGCCAAAGTAATGGGAGGCCACAGGTGGGACAAGACCACAGACTACAGACATGATGAAATGAGCCAGGGTAGGGTGGAGGGCCCGAGGGCAAGGGGTGAAGCCCATAGGGGTGGGACCCTGGGTTTAGGGGGGCACCAGGCACAGGACCAGGTACATACTCTCCAACCCCGGGGATTCTATGCTGAAAGTAGTGGAGAAGCTTGCTAATTTCAAGGAAACTTAATGGATGCCTTTAAAATGAAGAGAAGATCCTCTGGATGAGGATGATAAAAATGTTGTATCAGTCAGGATGGGCTAACAGCTGTAACAAACAGCCCCCAAATAATAAAAATGTTTTCTTCCTTACATACATGGGCTGTGAGCTAGTGGAGGTTCTGCTTACTCAGAGGCCCAGGCTCTTTCATCTCGTGTCTCATCACTTTCTAGGGCCTTAGCTTCCTCTGCCATAATCTCAAGGGCAGGGAAGGAGAGAGTGGTGGGGATGGCATGGGAGGAATTTTATGGACCAGGGTGGTGGGGCACATCACTTCAGCTGATGAGCTATTGGCCAGAGCTTGGTCATGTGACCACAACTACCTGCAAAGGAGGCTGGGAAATGTAGTCCGGCTGCATGCCCAAGAGGAAAAGAATGAACCGCGGTTTGGTGAAAACATAGCAGTCTCTACCAAATGCTATCCTGTTTAGGTGGATGAACGGGTGCTCACAAAGCACCTAGTTGTAGGTCCCAGCCACTTACCTGTATGCTAAAGCTGTTTTTTTGTCCTATAAATTTATTTGTCCTATAAATCCAGAGGTTGCTCTTCTGAGGGTCAGGATAGGCATTTGAAGGCTGTTCCTCCGGAAACGGTACATTAAAGTGTGTGTGTGTGTGTGTGTGTGTGTGTGTGTGTGTGTGTGTCAGAAAGACAGAGACAGAAATGGACACAGAGGGAAAAAGAGAGAGAGAGAGATTGAGAGAGAAGAGCCATGGATGGAGAGATTTTTTTCTGATCTAGGGGAGCATCCAGAGCTTTCACTAGGTGCTCAAAAATGTGAGGCATAGTGGTTTAAAGAGAGACAGACCACTCTGGTATTAAAGCAGCAGCTTAGCTGTGCAAAGCTGACTTTGTTTGGGACTTAGCCGGGCCTTGGTACCAGGTATGTTGATCCTTCTGGCCCCACTCCACATCACAGGAGGTAGAACAAAGATTCTCCAGCCAGCATCTCTCCTCGCTGAGGCATGCCCCGGAGACCCCCGGGTCATGCTGGAGAAGGCCCCAGCTGATCCATGACGGTGGACATGGTGGTCCCAGACAGCATAGTGGTGAGAGCAGCCATGGGGTCATGGGATGTCAGCACCGGAGGTCAGCTTGGATAGGCAGGTGGAGGGGCTGAGGCTCAGGGAGGGGCCATTGGGCTCAGGGTCACACAGTGCTCTGGTGCAGAGCCATTCCACTGCAGTCAGGTTTCTGTGATTGTAAGCAACAGAAATGGGCTGTTTATTTTGAGCAGAGAAAGGCTCCATTGCCAGACCCAGGAGAAGGTCAGAACAGAAAGAGACACAGGAGAGGCAAGCAGGACCCAGGGAGGACACACAGTACTGGGCATCTTGGGGAGACTCAGTGACCACCCTCAGAGACTGGCCATCAGGATGAGGAAGGAGCCCCCTGTCCTCAGGGAAGGAGGGCTAATGACCTCACCAGGGCTACAGGCCCGCTCCTTGGCAAGACCAGACAGGCGCATCTGGGACAAGAGCCCACTCCCCAGGCCATGCACATGAGGGGAATTCCCCATCAGGCGACTGGGGGGCTTTTGCCAGAAAGAGGGGCGTGGGTGCTGGGCTGGCCAGAACAACAGATGTCCGCTCCAGCCTCCTGAGCCAGGATTGTGCAATCGAAACAAAACAACCACGGGGCTGGTTTCCTGCAGTCCAGAGCCTTGACCTAAGCAGAGAATCCAGCCCAGAGCAGGGCTGCGAGGCCAGCAAAACAGAAGCACCCAGAAGACTGGTGTTCCGGACTCTGCTCGCTCCCCAGGAGGAGGCTGGTTGCTCCATACCAGGCTGGGCTCACATGGGGTTTAGTGAAGGGAAATGTCACAAGCATGGGACGTGAGGCTGGAGGAGGACCCGGGGCCCAGGGTGAGGGTCCAGGTGAGAATTCACTGCAGGAGAGCCAGGAAAGCTGCCAACCTCACTCCACCCTGGCAGAAGGAGCTAGAAACTATAGACAGAAGAGGGACGGTGTGATGTCAGCATCAACACAGTGAGGCTCCAGTTCCAATCAAACACCCATCTCTGTGTGGCTGGGAAGGTCCCATGTAGATGTGATTACAGCCCATAATTGATTGCCGTGAAGTCAGGAAGGTTGTTCCAGATTTTCTGAGTGGGCCAGACTCCATCACTTGAAAGACCTAAGTGCCAAGCTGAGGCTTTGCTGTTGGGGAAGGAATTCTGCTGGTGCCCCCAGCGCCCCCTGCACCCTTGCTATTTGGGTCCCCCCACGTGTCCGGCCACCCCCATGGCTACATAGCCAGTGAGTGCCTTGCAATCAGTCTCTTCACACAGATCTGCTGGTTCTATTTCTCCAGCTGAAGCCAAGGCAGAGGGCAAGGACAGGGTGTGGGGGTGGGAGGGGAGGTTCCCAGGCCAATCTCTAGATGGAACGGAGGGTACTTACACCCCTGCAGACAAGCACAATGGGGTCATGTCTCTAAAGTAGCTGGGGAGCAAGGACAATGCTCCCTGTAGGGGCCACACAGCCCCTGGGAGTCAGTGTTCAGGAAGGTGGCTCAGAGTTCCGGTGCTGACCTGTCGCCCCGTCCCCCTGTCCCCTGTCCCCTTGTGTAGCGGACATATCACTGAGCTCTGGGCTATAGAACCTGATTTCTCGGACTTTCCAAGCCTGGAGGGCAGGGAGGAAGCACTGGCCCCAGGACAAATGAGGAACAGGGCCCAGATCACTTGTCTGGCGGCTCAGGTGGTCCCCTGGGTTAATGCTCTGTTTGGCGTATCCTCCCTCAGACAAGGCAGGGGGTGCAGGGACAGGTACAGAAGGGGAGACGCCCCTGACTTGAACCACAGGCCTGCTCAGACAAGCAGCCGAGCCTGCAGGCATTCGAGGCACACCCAAGGGTGGGCAGGACATTCATTTGTTGATGAAACATGAGTATCGAGCCCACCACTCCAGCCTCTGCTCCAAGCCCCCGTGCTTGTTCCTTTTATCCTCAGGAAGTCCCTGAGAGGTGGAGGAGCCGATATCTCCATCACACCCATTTTACAGGGGAGGAAACTGAGACACGGGGAGGTTAACTTCTTACCCGAGTTCCCACAGCAAGTCCAGCCCCACTCTCCTTTGTCTACAGACCTCCAAACAAGCCTCCTCCAGGAGGCCTTCCCACCCCTGGCACCTTCTAAAAACACCCCATCAAGAGGACTCTGTCTGACTTCCATTAGAGCACGTGCCACAGCTCTGCACCCCTTCTTTTGCATCACGACGTTTGTTTGATCTTTGGGGCTCCAGCCCCCCATTATCAAAGCAATAAACACTCGAATGGAAAGCTTAGGAAGCATGGAGGCCTCACACCGTGGTGTAATTGATCTGTCCCTCATCCGCAGGTCCCCTCCAGACATACATGGGGAGCCTGTGTCATATTCCTGCTGCTCCTGGGGGATAGGGGCCCTGCCCACAGCAAGGGCTGGGAGTGTCTCTGCCTCCCACCAGGGCTTTGCAAATCTGGGGTTGGTTTGGTTTTTTTTTGTTTTGTTTTTTTTTATTTATTCATGATAGACATAGAGAGAGAGAGAGAGAGGCAGAGACACAGGCGGAGGGGGAGAAGCAGGCTCCATGCAGGGAGCCCGACGCGGGACTCGATCCCAGGACTCCAGGATCACGCCCCCTGCCAAAGGCAGACGCTAAACCTCTGAGCCACCCAGGGATCCCTGGGGTTGGTTTGTTAAACCGGTGCTTGGTGACATCTATCATGGTTGTCATCTGGGGCGCCTGCTGTGTGCCGCGCCAGGCTGAGTGGCTGCCACCCTCCATCCTCCCAGCCTCTGCCATGCTGTGGTCAGCACCCCTAGTTTTCTGATGCAGAAACTGAGGCTCAGATAGGCTGGACCATTTGTCCAGGGTCTGGGTCTGTGGAGCTTTGCAGCAGCCCCTGCCTCCCACCGAGAGGCATTTCCAGGGCCCTGTTAGTCACCTATCACCAGGCTTAGCGCAGATGTTCTGCCCAAGACCTCACAAAGCTAAGGCAGAAACAAGAGGCTGCCTTGAGCGATGTCCACTCACCACATAAAACAGTGAGTGCCCTGCCAGCCTAATGCACGGGGCTGAGGCAGAGAAGCATTTTTACCGTCATTGTCGTCGTCGTCGTCGTGATCCCAGAGATTCTGGTAAACCTGGTTTGCTTAAAGCAAGGGAAGCAGGGATTAACTGAATCTGGGCGGTTTCCATGGAGCCCAGATGGTGCAAAAAGACATTTAGCCTTTCCTGGGGTGTGGGGACCACGGGCTGGAGAGGGAGTCACTCAGTCCCCTGAGAAGACACCTGGAAGATCACCCCACTGCTGGCCACCAACATCAACAGGAAGATGACTGGGTCCATGGACAATCTGAGCAAGTGACACGGGGGCCAGTGGACACGGTCCACATTTTCTGACACCTCCCTCTGCCCTGGAGAACGTGTTTTTTTTCCCCAGGACTCTGGCCCCTGTCCTCCCCAGGCTTGGCTGCAGCAGCTTTACCCAGCACCTTGTTCCTCAAGTCCTGTCCAGGACCAGAAGACACCAAGGAGACAGAATGTCATTGTCAAGCGAGGAATCCCGATTCAGTTAATTCATCCGTTCATCCATCGATTCATTCATTCCATGTATTCACCAGAAAACTCTTAATCATTAGGTCCGTTCTCATTAGCACCTTGGTTGGGAGCAGTCATCTCTCTTTCCCCAGATCCCCCCAGTCATCACCGACCTTCCCTACCCCCCATTCACTGGCGCTGGGCTGATAGGATGAAATGAGTCACATGCCTACACAACATGCTCTCTGGGCACCAGATTCGATTAGACCACTTCTTCTGTAATAGTAAGAGGAGCTGGCACAGAGCTCCTTACCATGGTCTCAGGACGTCATATATTATTCCATTTACAACGGCTCTAAGACGTAGGTGCTATTATTATAAGACACTCTATTCATTATTACAAGATACTGTATCCATTCATTAATTCTTCCAACAAATTCTTATTGAGCTTGGACTCTGACCCTCACCCGTTGCCCCAGAGGGTCCTGGGGAAACCCAAGATGAATAAGGCCGGCCTTGCTCTCAAGGAGCTGGAAGGCAGGGCAGCCAGCTTCCAAGATGGCCCCTCCAGATGTTCATGCCTTTGTTTCATGACCAATAAAGTAGAACGGAGCTGACTGTCTGTGACAATATGTAATTTCTAAGGCTAAGTCACCGAGGGTACTGTGGCTTCCACCTTGCTCCCTGGGATTGCTCACTTAGCAGGAAGGCAGACGCCATGCTGGGAGGCCACTGAAGCAGCTGTGTGCAAGGCCAAGAGCTTGCCAGGCCTGCACTTTCCTCGTTGGATGGGCCTTTCCAGGCTCATAGAGCCTTCCGAGACCACTGTCCCTGCTGACACCTGACTGCAATCTTCAAAGAGAGTGTGAGCCAAAACCACCCAGTTTAGCTGCTTCCAAATTTCTGACCCACAAAAAACAGTGAGATAATAAATGTTTGTTGTTGTTTTCAGCTACTGTGTGTTTGGGGGTTTTTATGTAGCAACAGATGAATACAGTGGTGTGTGTGTGTGTGTGAGAGAGAGAGAGAGAGAGAGAGAGACTTGTAAGCAAATGAATCAAGTGCTAACAGAATGCAGAGGGCTGGCCAGGGAAGGAAGGATGCCTGCTAGCTGGAGGAGGTATTCCCGGTGGTATACTTGGAAGTCCAGCAGAGGAGACAGACAGTAAGATCGTGATTCACAAACTGTTCATTCATTCAAAAAACACAACTGTGCGCTTGTGCTACGCTGAAGAGTACCAATGCCAGGGCTACAGTGGGGAAAAAAGCAGACCTAATGCCAGCTGTGATAAAGTTCCTGTTCTGGTCGGGGACACATATCAGGTGAGGTCATAAATAAACAGAGAATCCCGAAGGAGATGGGGGCCATAAGAGAAAAGACAGGGCAGGCTTCACTTGGAGCAACATGAACTGAGATCCAAAGGATATATAGTAGCTGGCTGTGATGCTGGGAGCTGCAGGGAGACCGCATGTGACCAGGTCCCCAGGGGGTGACGAGCCCGGTGAGTCAGAAGGAAAAAACCCAAGATCAGTGTTGTGGGAACAGAGTGAGCAAAAGGAGAGGGATGTGAGGCAGGGCTGGAAAAGCTAGGCACAGGCTTTGTGCCTCGGGCTAAGGCTTGCAGTCCTTGAGCTAAGCGGGATGGAGAGGTATTGATGGTTGTGGTAGAGGAACAGATGTGCATTTGAACACTTACGTTGCTACCTGTAACAGAACACCTGACTCTGAGTGGTTTGAGTCATAAAGTTTATTCAAGAATTACTGGGATAAAGGGCACCTGGGTGGCTCAGTCTGTTAAGCATCGGACTCTTGATTTTGGCTCAGGTCATGATCTCATGGCTCTTGGGCCTGAGCCCCACGTCAGGCTCTGCACTCAGCAGGGAGTCTGCTTGAGGATTCTCTCCCTGCCCTGCCTTCTCAAATAAATAAATCATTTTTAAAAAAAAATACGGGTATAAGAAGTAGTTCGTACCGGGTCAGTCCAGTAGCTTAAAAGTCAAGATTACTATATTTATTTTAGAGAAGGGGAACGGCAGAGGTAGAGGGAAAGAGAGAGAATCTTAAGCAGGCTCCATGCTCAGTGCAGAGTCTGACATGGGGCTCGATCTGACAACCCTGAGATCATGACCTGAGCTGAAATCAAGAGTTGATGCTTAGCAGACTGAGCCACCCAGGTGCCCCAAAAGTCAAGTTTAAAATTTTTTAAAAAAGATTTTATTTACTCATCAGAGACACACACACAGAGAGAGAGAGAGAGAGGCAGAGACACAGGCAGAGGGAGAAGCAGGCTCCATGCAGGGAGCCCATGCGGGATTCGATCCAGGCGGTGCTAAACCTCTGAGCCACCAGGGCTGCCCAAGATTACAAATTTTAACTTAATCACATATTCAAAATCCCTTTGCCACTTAAAGTGACATATTAACTGGTGCCTTCTGCCCTTTCAAACTCTATTGCCCTTGAAGTTTTTATTTTCTTTTTCTTTTTTTTTTTAAGATTTTATTTATTTACTCATGAGAGACACACAGAGAGAGAGAGAGAGAGGCAGAGACACAGGCTGAGGGTGAACCAGGCTCCACGCAGGGAGCCTGATGTGGGACTTGATCTCGGGTCTCCAGGGTCATGCCCTGGGCCGAAGGCAGCGCTAAACCGCTGCGCCACCCAGGCTGCCCCTTGAGGGTTTTTTTAACCTCACAGTTGTCACCTCAGTATTGCAAGGAAGCTGCCACGATTCCAGGTGGCGCATCCTCACCCACCAGCATCCAGAACAGCTCTCTATGAGTGAGGTGGGGGGAGGGAAGCTTCCCCAAAGGGCCCAGCAGACTTCCCTCTCTACCCCATTGACCAGAACTGGGTGGCATGCTCACCCTGTCCCCATCTCTATAAATGGGAAGCAGGGATGCCATGAGTGGTTTGGACTGACCTCGACTGACCCCCTGGGGCTGGCCTCAGTGTTGTCAAACGAGACTGGGATTCTGAGCAAGCAGAAGTGATATGATTATGTGCTGGTGGCAAGTGTTTTGAAAAAGAAGTACCAGCCCTCTTCCTACATCCTGCATGTTTGTGCGGCACAGGCTGCGCCCGGCTGGTGCTGGGGAGGAGCGACCTGAAGCTGAGCCGGTCCTGCACCAGGGGGCCTGCGAGAGGACAGAGGCTGTGAGCTGCTTGCAGACCAATGAGACCTGGGAACTGTGCCCACATCCGAGCAGATCTGGACCTTTCGCCACCAAGCTGGCTTCTCCAGCCGGACACTGGCACCAGCCTCTCCCTCCTGTTGCAGGACAGGCACTCTGGGCCCCAGTACCAGCTGCACTCCCTCTGTTTTCCCAGGTGACACCTGCCTCCCACCTGTCTCCCCAGCCTCCGAGGATGCTTGGGGTTTCTGTGGGACATTCTCAGGAGCCTCCACTTGCCACTGAGGAAATCATCATAGCAGAAATAATAGCAGCTCTTCTATAGTGATAAGAATTCCTGCTGGGCCATTTCCCCACTTCCTTTACAGCTCTAGGTGCCCGTGTGAACAGGTCTGGTCAGTGGCACATGAATGGAAGTGATGTCCGAGACATCTCGTCCTGCCTTTAGAAGGAAGAGGGGCTCTCTTTCTCATCTCTCCTTCTTGCTGGCTGGAATGCAGACGCAGTGGCAGGAACCAGAGCAGCCATTCCAAATTGTGAGGTGGCTGGGGCACCTGGATGGCTCAGTCAGTTAAGTTGCCTGCCTTCGGCTTGGGTCATGATCCTGGGGTCCTGGGATCAAGCTCCGCATTGAGCCCCACATTGAGCCCCATGTTGGGCTCCCTGCTGGGTGGAGAGTCTGCTTCTTCCTCTGCCCCTCCCCCAGCTTGTGCACACTCTCTCTCTCTCTAAATAAATAAATAAAATCTTTTTAAAAAAATCATAAGGTGCTGTGTGTTGAGGACAGCAGAGCTGCAAGCTGGCAGGGTCTGGCTCCCTGACACTGCAGAACCAACATACCGACCCTGGGCTATGTATACTGGGGAGTAGTTACCTTGTCTAAGTGACTGCTGTTTGGGGTTTTGTTTAGCAGCTAGACCTGTTTAATGCAGTCATCATGCTGACACAAGCTTGATTCCAGTTGTGCCTTCAAGTGACAAAGACGAGCATTGTCCACACATCTGGCCCCCTTGGCTTCTCAGAATGGGAGGCAGGGCTGCTACTCTCAGGGGTGTCCAGTACAGCTGAGGAGAAACAGTAGGTGTACAGCCACCCCAGGGAGCCCATCGTGTTTCCTGGGGACATTGAGAGCTACAGGGTTTCCAAGGAAAGGAACGGGGATGGGTGCTTCCTGAAAAGACACATGGGTTAGCTAAACAAGGAAAAAGCATTCGTAGGAGGGGAAAGCCAAGAAGCGGAGATGCATCACAAGTCATGGGGGCAGCCAGACTAGGTTCCTGTGCGCTCGCCCACCTTGCCAGCTTGGACAGCCTGACGCCAACAGTGCACTCAGGCTGGGTGGCTTCTCTGGGGAAAGGTGTGTGAGCAGGCGCAGTGCCTTTGTTTGGTATACTAGAGAGAAGCTCTGATCCTCACATGGAGAGGAAACCCACACCCAACTGCCTGCCCAATGGAGGCAAGATGCCACCATCTGACCACATAGCCCTGGGTTGGGTTGCCTTTCCCTCTGGTGCCTCAGTCTCCTCATCTTGTAAATGGGTGTTTTCTACAGATGATCATTTGCACATTTTAATACAACGAAACTCTACATGAATACAAAGTGGTCCACCTGGAATTACACTTTGCCCTCTGGATTTTATTTTTACTTAATAGCGCAACAGAATTTTATCACTGTGCTCGCAATAAACAAAGGCTTCTCCTTTAGAGTAGCTCACAGAATTGTCAGACACTGACTGGTTGCCCAATTATTATGTGTGCAAACAGACATTCATCCCAAGAGCCACCTTCCTCTAAGGCAAAGAAGATTCCAGAATTACTGGCCCATCACCTTCTAACACATCATGGATAATCTGCTTATAAATCGAGCTTATTGTTCAAGTCAAGGTATTTGTTTCCTGTTGCTGCAGTAACAAATTCCCAAGAACTCCAGGGCCTGAAAACAACACAAATTCATTCTCTTGTAATTCTGGGAGGCAAGCTGAAAGGGGTCTCACTGGCCTAAAATGGGGTGTGGGCTGGGCTGTCCCAAGAACCTAAAACAGAGCCTGACCCATGGTAGGGGCTCAATGAATATCTGGCGGTTCGTGATTACATGAATGGAAATGCTCCAAATTTCGCAAGGAAATCGTTACAAAGCTGGATCTAGACCCAAGGAGCCCAGTTCTGACTTGGGGGGAGCAGGCCAGTGGCTTCTCACCTGCTGGGGCCTGAAGGTAATCTGGCCCAGGGTGATTGGGAAGTGACATGTGGCTTTGGTAGTGGAGGATGGTTCATCAGAGGATCCCAGCTCCTGAGAGGCAAAGCAGTGCTCTGGTCACGGGCCACCTCCAACCTCTGCAGGTAGGAAAACTTTGCCTTCCCAAGCAAATACAGTGATCGCAGCAAAAAGCTGTGCCCTAACTGTGCTTGAGGGCGGCCCGGAAGAGGGAGTTAACCAACTGTGGGTTCTTTGCAGACGTGGGGGGTATGTGATTGGGGGCCATGATTCCACTGTCATGCCTGCTGACCTGTCTAGTGGTGTTCTAAATCTTCGTTTGTTTAGAGTTCAGGGTTTTTTAAGGTAAAATTGACATATGGCGAAATGCATAAATCTCATGTGTACAATTCTACGCATTTTGATGAATGCAGACACCTATGTAACCTACAGGCTCACAAGCTGTAGAATCTTTCCACCATCCCCCAAAGTACCTTTGTGTCTTCCCAGACAATCCTGCAGCCCCAAAGGCAACCAATATTCTGATTTTCACCACTGAATAGTTTTGCCTGTTCCAGAACTTCCTATAAATAGAATCATACAGTTTGTGCTTTTTTGTGTCTGGCTTTTTTCATTCAACATAATGTCTGTGTGATTCCCCTGTGTTGTAAGTGCTGATAGTTCATTCCCATTTTGTTGATGAGTAGGATCCCATAGTATAGACACACCACAATTTGTATGTCCATTCCCCTGTTAATGGACATTTGGGCTGTTTCCAGTTGGAGGTGGGTATTACAAAGCTGCTATAAACATTCACATACAAATCTTTTTTGTGAACATATGTACTTATTTCTTTTGAGAAAATATCTTAAACTGGAATTGCCAGATTATGGGGGTAAGTGTATGTTTTACTCTTCAGAAAACCAGTGAAACTCTTCCAAAGTGCTTGTAACATTTTGTGTTCCCATCAGCAATTTATGAGAGCTGGTTGTTCCGCATCCTTCCTAATATTTAGTGTTGTCAATCTTTTAAAATTTTAACCATAAACTCTCTTAATCATGAGATGCCATGGTCGTATCTCATGGACTTTAATTTGCATTTCCCGGATAACCAAGGATGTTGAGTGCTTTTAAATGCACTCCCTGGCCTTCTGCGTGCATACTTTTGTGAAGTGTCTGTTCAAATCTTTCGACCATTTTTAACTGGGCACGTGCCCTTTGATTAGGCTTATCTATGTAATCCAGATACCAGCCCTTTATCAGATATATATTTTGTAATATTCAAGTGTGTGGTTTCCCTCTTCAGTTTCTTTTCTTTAAATAACATTTATTTATTTATTACTTTTTATAAGTAAGCTCTGCGCCCAACATGGGTCTTGAACTTACAACCCTGAGATCAAGAGATACACACTCTACCACTGAGCCAGCCAGGCTTGCCCGCCCTCCCCCTCATTTTCTTAACAGTGAGCAGAAGTTTTCAATCGTGAAGAAGGCAACTTTTCACTATTTTTACTGGCTATTACTTTCTGTGTCCCACCTAAGAAATTTTGGCCAGCTCACAGGTTATGAAGACTTTTTTTCCTATGTTTTCTTCTAGAAGATTTAGAGTTTTGGTTTTACATGTTAGGTCTATGATCCAACTTGAGTTCAATGACATGTATACTGTGAAGCAAGGCTCAAGTCTCATTTTCTCAACGTGGACCTCCAGTTGTGCCAGCACCAGAGGTCCAAAAGACTTATCTCCATTGAAATACTTTGGCCCCTTTGTCAAAAATCAATGTGCTGTGTGAGCTTGGGTCTACTGCCTGACTCACTAACAGTTACGTTAATCTGTTTTGCCTGGATCCCTTAGTCTTGAAACCGAATAGTGTGAGATCCCCAGCTTACAGCAAGTTTTTGGCTCCTTTATTTACATCCTTTAAATTTCTATATAGAATCAGTTCGACAATGTATGTGCTTCCCAAGGCTGCTGGGATTATAATCGGGATTGTGCTAAATCCACAGGTCAACTGAAGGGAACTGACCTCTGCGCCACACTGAATTTTCTGATCCATGAGCATACTGTCCCTTTCCACTTATCTTAGAACTTCTTTAATTTTATTGTTTTGTTAAATTTATTACTAAGTATTTTATGTTTTTTGTGCTATTATAAATGGAATTTGTAAATATTTCATTTTTACCCCTACACACCTATTGGAACGGCCCAAATCCAGAACATTCAGAGCAGATGCTGGCGAGGATGTGGAGCAGTGGGAACCCTCATCCATCCCTGGTGGGAATTCAGAATGGTACAGCCGCTTTGGAAGACAGTCTGGCAGTTTCTTACAAAAATAAACACAGTTTTATCATGTGGTACATCAAATAGTGCTCCTTGGTATTTATCCAGGGGAGGTGAAAATGTATGTCCATACAGACACCTGCACATAGATGTTTATAGCAGCCTTATTCATACTTGCCAAAACTTGGAAGCAACCTAGATGTCTTCAATAGGTGAAAGGATAAATAAACTGTGGTCCATTCAGACAATGAAATATTATTTCAGTGGCAAAAAAAAAAAAGTTAGACATCAAACCGTGAAAAGACATGGATGAAACATAAATACTTATTACTAAGTGAAAGAAGCCAATCTGAAAAGGCTACACACTGTATAATTCAAACTATACAGCATTCTGGAAAAGGCAAACTATGAAGACAGTGAAAAGATCAGTGGTTGGCAGAGGTGAGGAATGGGAAGGATGAATAGGTGCAGCACAGGGGATTTTTAGGGAAGTGAAAATAATCTACATGATAATGCAATGGTAGATACATCTTATCATACGTGTGTCCAAACCCAGAGAATATACAACACCAAGAGTGAATCCTGATGCAATCCGTGGACTTTGGGTGATAATGATGAGTCAATGTAGGTTCATCAATTGTAATACATGTACTACTGTGATGGGGAGGGTGTTGATAATGGATGAGGCTGTGCATGTGTGGGGGCAGGGAGCATGTGGGAAATCTCAACAAATTTAAACGAATTGAAACCAGAGAGTGTTCTCTGACCATAAGGGAATCAAAG
Organism: Canis lupus familiaris; assembly: GCF_011100685.1. Taxonomy (NCBI): domain Eukaryota; kingdom Metazoa; phylum Chordata; class Mammalia; order Carnivora; family Canidae; genus Canis; species Canis lupus. The sequence goes on from NC_049230.1 coordinate 54,504,342, forward strand.
TAGATATCAATAATAGAAAGAGAACAGAAAAGTCTCCAAACAGTTGGATATTAGACAATGCATCTCAAGGCTACCTATACATCAAAGAAGTCTCAAAAGAAACCAAAAAAATACACAGTTCTGAATGACAACAAAAATACAACATATCAAAATCTGTGGGATGCAGCTAAGGCAGTGCAGTGAGGGAAATTTGTAGTACCAAATGCTCATGTTAAAAAGAGAGAAAGTCTCAGATCATTCACCCGACCTCATACCTTATGAAACTAGACTTTAGGAACAATTCTATGTGAATGAAATATCCCACCTGCAAAGTATGAACTTTAAATCCAGTTTGATCTAATAGTATTATGATTTTTTTTAAAAAGAAACTAGAAAAAGAACAAAATAAACCCAAAGCAAACAGAAGGAAAGAAACAATAAATATAAAAGCAAACATAAATAAAATAAAAATCAGAAAAAGAATAGAGAAAAATCACAGAAACAAACAGCCACCTTTTGGGAAAGATCAGTAAAATCAAGAAACCTCTAGGAAGATTGACCACAAAAAGAGAGAAAGAGACAGAAGACACAGGTTATCAATATCATGAATGGCCCAGGGAGTACTCTATAGACCCTGAAGACATCAAAAGGATAATAAGGAATATTGTGGACAGCTCCATACATATAAATTTGACAACTTATATGAAATGGACCAATTCCTCGTAAAGCACAAACTATCACAACTCACCCAAATCTGAAATAAATCATTTAATAACACTGTAACTATTAAAGAAATGGAATTCGTAAGAAGAGAAGGGAACACTTCCAATTCATTTTATGAGTGCAGTGTTATCCTGATACCAAAGCCAGACCAAGACAGAGCAGAAAAAGAAGACTACAGACCAAAATCTGTAATGAATAGAGATGCAAAAGTCCTTAACAAAATATTAGCAAACAGAATTTGGCAGTACATAAAAAGAATTCTGTATCACAATCCAGTGGGGCTTATTCCAGAGATGTAAGACTGGTTCAATATTTGAAATCAATCACCGCAATCCACCGTATAACAAGCTAAAGAAGAAAAATCACATGACCATAGTGATTAATGAGGAAAAATCACTTGACAGAATCCAACATCCAATCATGAGAAAACTCAAAGAAAGCTAGGGGTAGAGGAGGACTTTCCCCACTTGATAAAGAACATCTCCCAAAAAAGATTATACAAAGAATTCTCAAAACTCAACAGAAAAAAAAAAAATCCTACTACTCATATTCTACTTAATGGTGAAAGAGTAAATGTTTTCCCCCTATGGCTGGTAACAAGGGAAGGATGCCCACTCCCAACAATCTGTGTTTAGTGCTAGAAGTTCTAGCCAGAGCAATAATGTACGAAAAGAAAATAAGAGGCATATAGATCAGGAGGCAAGAAATAAAAATGTCCCTGTTTGCAGATGGCATAACTGTCAATGATGAAAATCTCAAAAAGGCTACCAAAAAAATTTTCCCAGAACTAATAAATGAGTTATTCCAGGTCACAGATTATGAGATCAAGACACAAAAATCAAATGTGTATCTAAAGGTTAGCATCGAACACATGGAAACTGAAATTTAAAATATAGCACCATTTATAATCATTCAAAAAAACGAAATTCTTAGCTGTACATAACACAACACATACAGGACTTTTACATTGAAACCTATAAAACACTGATGAAGGAAGTTTTTAAAAATGGTGGGTTTTTTAAAGATTTTATTTATTTATTTATGAAAGACACGGAGAGAAAGGCAGGGACACAGGCAGAGGGAGAAGTAGGCTCCATGCAGGAAGTGCGATGTGGGAGTTGATCCTAGTATTCCAGGATCACACCCTGAAGGCTCAACCACTGAGCCATCCAGGCATCCTTTTTTTTTTTTTTTTTTTTTTTTTTAAGTAGCTTGCACACCCAGCTTAGAGCCCAAAGCAGGGCTTGAACCCATGACCCTGAGACCAAGACTTGAGCTGAGGTTAAGAGTCAGACACTTAACCATCTGAGCCACTCAGGCACCCCTTAAAAATCTAAATAATAGGAGGAGGAATTCATGTTTATGGATTGGAAGCATCAGCACAGTAAAAAGTGTCAATCCTCCCCAAACTGGTGTGTGAATTTAACACAATTCCTATCTAAAGTCAAGCAAGAACCGCCTTCTTAGCGCAGTGGGCAGCGCGTCAGTCTCATAAAGTCAAGCAAGATATTTTTTAGATATAGATAATAATATCTATATCATATAAAATTTATATGGAAAATCAAAAGAATCAGGATATCTAAAACCATTTTGAAAAAGAAGTGAGAGGAATCACTCTCTCCACTTTTAAAACAACATCAGCTACAATGATCTAGGCTGTAGTGTTGGTGGAGAAGTAGACCACATAGATCAATGGAACAGAACAGAGAATTAGAGACTCACACAAATACAGCTAAATGATTTTTTTTTACAAAGGTGCAAACTAATCCAAATGAGGAAGAATAGCCTTTCAACAAATGGTGCTGGAGCAATTGGATATTCATAGGCAAAAAAAAAAAAAATTGAACTTCACATGTTATATAAAAACTAAGTTTGAATGGATTGTAGGCTTGTATGTAAAATCATAAAACTTTTAGAAAAAGGAGACCACAGGAGAAAATCTTCAGTATTTTCTCTAGGGCTACACAAGGAGTTCTTAGACTTATTAGAAAAAGCATAATCCACAATTAAAAAATTAATTAATTGGACTTAATAAAAATAAAAAAAACTCTTGTTCTGCCAAAGACCTAGTTAAAAGAATGAAGAGACAAGCTACATACGTGGAGAAAACATTTGCAAATCAGATATCTAACCAAGAACTTGTATCTAGAGCATACAAAGGATTCTCAAAACTCAACAGAAAAAAAAATCCACAAACAACCCAAGTTGAAATGGGCAGAACACCCGATTTTCACTGAAGAATATATGGATGGCAAGTAGGCACATAAAAAAAGATGTTCCACATCATTAGTCAGTAGGGAAACACAAATTTAGGCCACGATAAGACATCACTACACACCTATTAGGACAGCCTAAATCTAAAAAAAAAAAAAAAAAAAAAACCCACCAACATAGTGACAACATCAAAAACTGGTGAGGATACAGAGAAAGTGGGTCATTCCTACATGGGTGGTGGGAATGGAACATAGTACAACCACTCTGCAAAAGAGTTGGTAGTTTCAAAAAAAAAAAAAAACCCTAAACACACGCATACTATACAACCTAGCGGTCGAGCTTCTGGGCATTTAGCCCAGAGAATGGAAACTTCTATTCACATTAATACCTGCTCATGAATGTTCTTGGAAGTTTGATTTGTAACAGCCCCAAACTGGAACCAACCAGAACCCCTGTCAGTAGGCGATGGTTAAACAAATCATGGAGTAGTACTCAGCAAGAAAAAGGAACAGTCTGTTGATCCACACAGCAGCCTGGGTGGACCCCAAGGACATCACGTTGAGTGAACAAGCAATTCTGAAAAGATCACTTACTGTATAGCTTTGGTTACGTGTCATTCTCTAAATGACAAAAGTGTATAGATCGAGAACAGATGAGTGGTTGCCAGGGGACAGGGTAGGGGACAGGTATTCTGTGTGACAAGGAAGGGGACTTTCGGGGGGATCTTTGTGGTGATGGAATGTTCTGTATCTTGATTTCCATGGGATTCACAGGAATGTGTGCTTGTAAACTACACACGTCATACTGGCGCCAATCTCCTGGTTTTGCTATTGTATGACTCACATATAGAACTATTGGGGGAAATTAGCTGAGGGTACCCAGATCTCGCCATGCTATTTTTGGAACTGCCAGTGAATCTGTAATTATTTCAAAATACAAAGCGGTTTTTTTATTTTAAAAAAAGAGGAAGTAAAAAGTTACTTCAACCCAAGAATTCTATATCTAGTAAAAAATATCCTCCAAGCATGAAGGTAAAATAGTCATTTTCAGATTTAATTTTACAAAAGTTTTAAAGGACGAGGGCAAGGGTACAAGGTGAAAATTCAGATTGCCAAGAAGGGCATTAGAAATGATAAATATCTGGGTAAGGTATTTTTCCCTCTTAATTTCTGTGAAATACCTATCTAAAGCAAAAATTGTGTACAGCGCAAGTGTCAAGGGTGGCAGGAGTGGTAGCTGACAGTTCCATGCAGTCGAAGGATCCCACATTTTATATAAAGTGGTTTAATATTTACTCTGACTCAACTGAAAAGTTAAGGAAGTAGGGATGAATAGTTTAATCCCCGAAGCAACCACGAAATAATAATAATAAATAATAATAATAATGCAGGGGCGCCTGAGTGGCTCAGTCTGTGAAGCATCTGCCTTGGGCTCACGTCATGTTCCTGGCGTCCTGGGATTGAGCCCCACGTTGGGCTCCCTGCTCGGTGGAGAGCCTGCCTCTCCCTCTCCCTCTGTGTCTCCCCCTGCTTGTGCATGCACTCTTTCTCTGTCAAGTCAGTAAATAAAATCTTTAAAAAATAATAATAATAAAGCCAAGAGGGCAGGAGAGGAGGTACAAAGGAGCAAAATGCAGAACTGCCCTGAAAGGGAATGGATGGGAGAAGACACACATGCAAAGTCGAGGGAGGCTGGAGCACTCAATAAATATCACAGCAAAGAAAGCTCTGTCCAGATGTTCTTTAGACCTGCTCCCTAACTTCACTCCCACATCTGTCCACATCCCCTCCCCGGCGAAGGTCTCCTGTGACACCAGAGAGGGAAGGGCAGCATGCTGGGCCCCAGGGCGGGGCAGTGCGTGAAGCCTTGTGCACCTTGCCACCCACTTGCAGAACCTCGACGGCAGGTTGGCACATAATGTGGGTGGTCCTCAGCCAGGAGCAGCAGATTCTGGGGGTCACTGGGTGGTTTATTGGTACAGAAGGCTGCGATTGCTTCGATAGGCTGGTTCCTGGCCAGAGCCGGGATTCGGGCAATGTCTGCTGGGTTCATCCAGGCAACACAGTGTTTACTGAGCACCTACTGTGTGCCAGGCCTTTTCCAGGCCCTGGGGCTACCTCAGTTAACAAGACAAACCCGGACCCTCTCCTGAAGGAGTGTACATTCTGATGATGGGTTGGTGCCGGGGTTTGGGAGGAGAATCAGTAATCAATAAACATCATAAAATATGAATGATAAAGTTTGGTAGAAGTGAAGGTGCTATGGGGTAACCAAGTGGAGCAGGGTAAGGGGTGGGGCATGCATGGGGTGGGGGACCTGGAAGCAGTAGAGGGAGCAGGGTGTAGCTAGCAGGAGTGAGACACGCAGGAGGGGGGTGTACAAGAGTGGAGCTTACAGGGATGAGGCTGGGCAGGGGTGGCCCGTGCAGGGGTGGGGCTGGGCAGGTTGCTGTGGGTATAGAATTCTTGAAGTGATGTTTGAGCCAAGATTTCAAAGGAGCAGGGGAACGAACCACCCTGACATGTGGGGAGGAACCCCAGGCAGAGGTAGCCCCAGGAACAGCAGTGGGGGTGCAGGTATTTCCAGGGCCGCCTGGTCTCAGGGAAGGGTAAACATCACACCTGCTACTCCTGCACCCAAAGGCCACGTCCAGGCTCTGTCCTTGGGCTTGGGGCAGCGCAGGTGATCCACCAGGTGAACCACAGGGCCCAGAGGCCCCCCACCCCCACTTGGCTGGGGCTGGGAGGAAGGCTGAGGTCCTGGTTTGGCAGGATTTGCTGGGGAATCAGCTTTCCTGTCGCCCATGGCCAAGTCAGTCCAGGCTGCCCTCCAGCCCGCCTGTCAGAGCCCATCCCCTGCCTTTCCCCAAACTCAGGACACTGTGTGTCCCCACCACCCCCTTAATGGCTTTGGAAACAGTTTGCTTCAGGTCTCATCTTTGGACACTCTGTCCCCAAGCCCTCCTTATAGGCTCCTACTGCACCCCAGTCCTGGCCAGACCTCGGATGCATCCAAACCCAGTTGTCCCTCCACTGTCACTTTGTCATCCCAGCAGCTTCCTGCCTGGGTTCTTAACAGCCCTCACGGAGTCACCTCCTTCCTCGCCTGCACATGTCCCTCCCGAGACCCGGTCCCGCACACCTCCAGTGCCCACCTCATCCCCCGTCCCCCTTTGGCTGGTACTAGCAAGCCCCGGTAAGGAGCGGGCTGTATTACGCAGGTATTTGATATTCCGAGTAAAGTCTCGGCAGCCCCTGTGAACCATCGTAACCGCGGAAATGCCCACAGGACTCGGGATTAGCAGCTCTGCGGCACATGCGAAATGAAGGGATTTTATTTAGTGTTTAGGATTTATACGTGTACATGTGTGTGGGGGGGGGGTGCCCCAATATGTATTTAAATCAAGTAACTTAATCCACAGAGTTCAAGGCTAAAACCACCACAGGAAAAGGATATTTGCATATTATTAATCTCTTCACAGCCACAAAGGAGCTTGTGTGGGAGAAAGCGCGCGACCTGGAATTGGAGGACCCCAGAGAGAGCGCCAGGTGGGGCCGGCTTTCTGCTCCCACCTGCTGGCGCAGGCCCACCCCCGCCCCCAGCCCTGGCGCCCCCCGCACCTGGCGGGACCCGCACCGCGTCTCCCAACGGGTCGTATCGGTGAAGGAGCAAATGAGTGGACGGATGTGTGCCCTGAGGAGGGAGCAGATGCCCAGGGCGGGACGCAGGGGGTGCCCCCTGCCTGGGAGAAGCCAGGGCCCGGCCGCCTCTGGAGCCTGCGCGGCGGGGAGGCCGGAGGAGGCGAGGAGGCCGCAGGGACGGGGAGGCGGTGGAGGCCGCCGCGGCCAGGGCAGGGGAGGATAGGGCGGGGGAGCCGCAGGCCTCGTGCCTCCCTCCAAGCCCTTGGGACGGTGACGGCGCCCTGGGAAAGCAGTGACCCCCGCTGCAGCCAGGATGGCCACTCCTTCCTAGTCAGGTGGCCAGCTAAAAACAGGGGGGTCCCCAGACTACAGGCCCCCTCCTTATCACACACACCCCCCCACAGGCTCACACACACATGCTCATGCGTTCACATGCACACATTCACATACCACATACAGACACACACTGCTCACAACATACACATTCACACACATTCATACCACACACCCCATATACTAACATGCACCACTTACTACTATACCACACATCCACACAAATTCACACTCGCACTGCTCACACCACACACACTCGACATTCACATACCACACACAGACACACACCACTCGTGCATCGTACACACACGACACACTCACACACCACACACACCACACGCACACACACCTCACACACGCACACTACATATAAGCACACACCATACACACTCACACACACACCACATGTAAGCACACACCATTCACACTCACTAGCAGCCTGGAGGGCAGGAGGGAGCCTCCAGCCTCGATAAGGAGGCAAGTCAGAGGGAGGCTCAGCCTCTGCCCAACAGGGACCAAGGTGCCCTGGGCCCGAGTCACGGGTGGTTTTCCCTTCTCAGCGGTTACCAGCAGAGGAGCCAGAGACGACGTGTCCAGCCACAGGAGTGTCCTATCCCTAATTACCTTCAGCGGCAGCATTGGCAACGGGCATCCCCTGGGGCTTCGGGGTGTCTGAGTTCATGAAGCTCCCACCTTAGAGAGAGTGAAACGGAAGTGGTAGCTGGCCTGAAGTCCCAGCGCCGGAGATGGCGGGGGCTGGATTTGAACTCCTGTCCCTTCTCGCTGCCGAGCTGGTGCCCCTGCACCAATTACCCGCCACCTCTCTGCCTCATTGGGACTTAATTGAGCAGAGTCTCATTTGTTCAAAACTCCTTAGCTGGGACCTCCTGAGAGGAGGGGAGTCTCCTTTGCACCAAATGTGAGGGGACGTGCAGTTTACTGGCTACATGAGCTATACACACGAGGCTGATGGGAACCGGTTAACGTGGGAGGACAGATGGCTGACACATGTCAGGGGCGTGCACATAAGTGCCCAGCAGCCAAGGTCTCCATAAAGCAGCCCATGGGCCCCGTTCCCTTGGCAGGGTAGGCACTGGGCTGGCCCCACCCGGGCCTGGCTGGAGAAAGACCTACGTGGGGCTCTGGGCTGTGTGACTCGGGGCCAAGTACAACCCCTCTCTGAACTTCAGTTTCCTTTGGAAACCTAAATAATACCGGCTTCCCCACAGAGCTGCTGTGATGTGAGGAAACACAGTGTGAGGCTCAGTGCACGGCAGGTGCTCAGGAATGCACAGCTGTTTTACAATAATTAAAAAGTGCATCTCGGTTTCCCCACTCATTTGCACTGGTCTTCACAGAAATCGATGAGAGTTCTGCACACGGTTCTCCCACCTGGCTCAGGGTAGGTTCTCCTGCACTCACCCTATCCATTGGTGTTTCGTGTCATCTGAAACACGCAGCATCCAGCCATGTCCCCGGGAGACAGGATCCCTGCCCATAGGGGCTGGTGGTCTAGTGACTAAAAGTACCTGACAAGGGGACAAAGAGGGGCAGAAGATGGTAGGGTTGCCAGATTAAATTCAAGATGCCAAGTTAGACTTGAACTTAAGATAGACAACCCACATTTTCAGTGTAAGTTTATCCCATTCAATATTCGGGATATACTTATACTCAAACATTATTTCTGGCTTATCTGAAATTCATATTTAACGAAGCGTACCACATTCTTTTAATTGCAAAATCTGGCAACCTTGCAAAGAAGATCTTCCAGCATTTAGCAGTTACTGAGCACCTTCTACGGAAGTCCCCCTCCTGAACGGCCCAATGACCGGCTGGACCTGTGGGCTTAGGGATAAACAGAGAGACAAGCCCACAAGATAAGCACAGAACGTGGTCTGGGAGGCCCATCGACAAGGTGACCTTTGAGCTCAAACCTGAATCATGGAAAGAATTTATATCCTGGGCAGGGGACGAGGAGGTTGGAGACATGAGTGAGGCAGGGCAGTGAGCCACCGAGCTTCAAGGACAGAGCAGAGGCTTAGAGGGGAGAAAATCACAGGTTCCATGGGAGGAAGCAGAATGGAGCCAGACACAAGGTAGCCGAACAGAGAGGAGGGGTGCTGGAGGGTTCCAGCTGGGCAAAGGGACAGTCTCCCCTCCCTGGCAACCCACAGCGTAGGCTCCTGAGGTTTTCTTGTGTCCTCTCCAGGCATGATCTCCAGCAAGGGCCTTTGCACACAAGAGTATGTCAAGTGAAAAGCACGAGATACAAAACAGACAGTGGCTGTGGTGTCTTGGGGCTTGAACTAGACCCCCTGACCTAGGGAATGGTAGGTGCGCAGTAAGTGTGGGGTCACTTGAATCAGAGTTTTCCTATTTGCAGACAAACTCTAGGTGAGTAGAGGCATCTACAAGGCTTTTCATTCCATTTTGAGAGTATTTTATTTTATTTTGTTTTATTTATTTATTTATTTATTTTGGATATTTTGAGAGTATTTTACTGAATGAACGATGAACGAACGAATGAATGAATGAATGAATGAACACAGATGTAAGGTTAATAGGACTCCATCCAGAAACCACTGGTCCCAGACTTAGAAGGTAATAAAAAAGACGAAAAGCCAGAACCTGCCTCCTGGTCCCTGATGGGAGCCATTGCTCTGGAGTCCGTGATAATTAGTGCCTTTGCGAGTTCCTGCTCTCTTCTCAACCTGCTAGGTCTGTGAAGCCTCCTGCCAAGCTCAGCAGGAGAGATCGCCTCCCTGGCTTCCAACACTCCAGCCCCCCACCCCCCCCCCAACGTTCTCAGCCCACTGAGCCTGCAGAAGGTAGAAAATCCTGGCTCGCCAAGAACGGGAGCTGAGGCAGGAGCATCCTGCACAGACTGGAGGGCTCGCCACCACTGTCCTCCTACGTGTCCTTGGGCAAGCGGTTTTGGCTCTCTGAGCCTCCGAGGCTCCTGCGAGGCAGGGATGGAGTGTAGTGATGCTGCTGTTCCCTGATTCACAAGGGCTTGGGGAGAACCTGTTCCAGCCAGGCACCACACTGGGGGGGGGGGGGGGGCGGAGCTGCAGAGCCAAGGCTTGGGGCTTCTGTTCTCATGTGAGCATCAGACAACGAAAGAGGAAGGGCAGAGCCCAGGAGATGACCCTGTGGGGGGGCCTGGGGAGGCCCTTGGATGGGCTGATCTCGGAGCTCAGGCCTGAAGCCTAGGAGGGAAGAGAAAGACAGGCTGACTCCCTATAGGCTGCCATTAGGAGGGTTCCTGGCCCCCAGCTCCCAGACCACAGAGCCAACCGTGGTGTCTAAAGGCCCCCCTCTGGGCCCCTCCAGCTTTTGAAGTGCTTTGTCATGAACATCAGCACACGGATCATGTTTACCAAGCACTTGCTATGTGTCCGCCTCCGTGCTCTGAGGGCTGAGCGTGCCCAGACCGCACAGCTAGACAGTGGGGACGCGGTGCCGGACAGCGTGCAGCGGGGGTACCCAGGGTGCAGCCGCCTCACCTGGCCCGGGAGTTGGTGCTTCTGGGGCCGCTCCCGAGGAGAGAGGGCAGCGGGGCACAGGCTGGAGACCAGGACAGGCAGGGGCCGTGCCCCACCAGGCCACCAGAGAAGGCCCTCTGCTGACCAGTCCTCACCCTTCCCTTTAAAAAGGAGAAGCGGAGGTTCCCCGGGGAGACTCAGGTCTCTCTGTTCCGACTCCAGGGCTCTTCCCACAGCACCAGGCCATTCCTCAGGCAGCCCTACCCCCAACCCGTGGTGATGTCCTGTTCAATGCCCTGGTGCATCCTAGGGGCAGCGGCGGGGACAGGGTCAAAGGACACTCCTGCAGAATTCCATGGGGGGTGGATGACATATCCCATGGAGGTGGGATCCTGGGTTCCAGGCTCCCCCAGTGACCTTGAGTGGTCACTTCCTTCTAACAGGTACACACACACACACTGCCTAGCCTCCTGGGCCTCCTGCTGTCCCTTCCCCTTCCAAATGGCTAGGAGGAGGTAACCAGAAGCACCCCCCACTACTGCTAGACCCATAGCTGGATGAGGTAAAGTTAGGCCTGTTGCCGGATTTGCTGGCAGCATGACTTTGAGCAGGTCACTTGCCCTCTCTGAGCCTCCACTTCCTCGCCTATGAATTGGGGAGTCTCATCAACCCCTGCCCTGCAGGGCTCTGGTGGGGTGGAGAGGGTCCCAGAGGATGGAATTAGCACGGACCCAGCACCAAGTGCATACATTCACATTGAGTCCACCCTCCCTGGGCACTGAAAGGGCAAATGGGTATTTGCATGTTGTGTCCATTTTTTTATGTCCTGCTTCCTTCCTCCAGCAGCTGGGGTGGCTCCTGAGGATGAGGAAGACGAGGTCTCTGACTCCCGTCCCAGCCGGGGCCGCTGCCACTATCCATCTGCCTGTCTGTATACATCATCGGTCCTCAAAGTGTGGTCTCAGAGCCAGCAGCATGAACGCTGCCTGGGATCTTGCTCAGGCCTCTGAACCAGAAACTGTGTGGCCCATGGTCAATTTTAACAAGGCTCCCAGGTGACAGGTGCACGCTTCAAGTTTGAGAAGCACTGGTGTAAACCATGAGATCCTTGGAGGGGGGTTACCCCCTCACCCCCCAACCCTCATCCTAACCCCAAGCCTAGTCCCAGCAGTTCTATGCTCCCCTATATACAGCCTCATCTGCTAGTCCACCGTCTGGGGACCCAGGTCCTTCAAAGTGTGGCCCTCAGAGCACCCACACCAGAACCACTGGGAGGTTGATAAAATGCAAGCCCTGGGTCCCACCCAAAACCAGAGTGTGACTCCCCAAGGGGGCCCACGACTATGCCTTTGACCCTGTCCCTCTCTGGTCCTAAGGCAGTCAGTGGTCCAAGAAGGGTGTAGAAAGAAGATGGAGACGAGGGGTGCCTTGGTGATGCTGTTGGTTGAGCATCTGACTCTTCTGTTTGATCTCAGGGTCATGGGATTGAGCCCTGAGTGGGGCTCCACACTCAGCATGGAGTCTACTTAAGATTCTCCCTCTGCCTCTGCCCCTCCCCTGTGCATGTGCACGCACTGTCTCTCAAATAAATATATCTTTAAAATAAATAAATAAATCTTTTAAAAAAAAAAAAAGAAGAAGGAGAAGAAGGGTAGCAGAGAAAGCCAAGCCCCAAGGCCAGGTGGACAGGCAGGGACCCTAGGTCTCCAGTAGTGCATGAAGGGTTCTAGGTGCTTCCCAGACTAACCACAAGGGCTCCTAACAAGAGGGGTCTGGGAGGAGGCCCACCCTGGGTAGTGCATCAGTGGGTAGACACCATTTGCAGGGCCAAGGACAACATTTTGTGAAAAAAATAAAATAACACTCCCTGTTCTAACCCCAGATGGAATCTGGGACAGACGGTACAGGAGCCCAGTGCAGCTGTGAACGAGAAAGCTGAAGCTCTGTGACCCAAACTCAGCCTGCCCCTCCCCACGCCCGTCCCACGATTCCAAATACCTTCCCTTCTACCAGTGGCACATTAGTGGGCTTCGAAGTCCCTAGGCCATGAGACTGCCAGGGTCAGGGGGTGGCAGGTGGGCAGCAGCTCCCGAAACCCTTTGGGTGGAGAGTGGGGAGGTCCCCAGCAGATGGAAGAAAGGCAACAGCCAGGCAGGCCCTGGCCTGCAGCAGGGCAGGGAGCTCGGCCTTTCCCAGTGACTACTAGCCAGTGAGCCCACCGCAGTGCTCCCCCAGCCCACCCCGTAACTACATCCTCCCAGGCTGGGATGGGCATGGGCCAAGGAGAACCCCAGCCTGATCTGTGTTCTGCCAAGAAGGCTGCCCAAAGCTCACCAAGAGAATCACGGGCCAGGGAGCTGGGGGCAGGGGCACAGGTGCAGGTGTGTGCTGCAAGAAAGGAAGCCTGCAGAAAGAAAGATCTAGAATACTGTGGCCCCAGGGCCAGGCTTCCTGATAGGAGCTAGGACCTTTTGGGGGAGAGCTACCTCAAAAGCCTCCATCTTGGGTTCCATGACAAATGGGGAGGGCCTCAGAGCAACAGGCCATAGACAGGTCTGACAAGGGAGGAAGAGGGGCCAAGGAAGAGCGGACAGGGCCCAAAGCTCTCCCTGCCAAATGTGTTACCACTTACACTTTCCTTTTCGATCAGAGCAAATCTCACAAAAAAGAAATAGCAAAACCATCCATGGGCCTGTCTGGCACCTGCTCTTGACCCAGACCCTCAGGTACCACCTTCACCACATTTTGCCATCTGTGTTTTACCCATTTTATTATTTGTTTAATATTTTTCTTTAAAGGAATTCGCTATTTTTACTTAAATCGATATATCTAATTTTTTTTTTTTTTTCATTTATTTATGATAGTCACACACAGAGAGAGAGAGAGGCAGAGACATAGGCAGAGAGAGAAGCAGGCTCCATGCACCAGGAGCCCGATGTGGGACTCGATCCCGGGTCTCCAGGATCGCGCCCTGGGCCAAAGGCAGGCGCTAAACCGCTGCGCCACCCAGGGATCCCCCTTAAATCGATATATCTAGCAGGGAACTTTATATGACCACTGTAAGTGGAATTCTGAGATCATAATGCCATAAATAGAAGATAAAAGTAAAAATAAATTACAATGAAAATAAAACAATGTTATTAAATTCTATCTGGCTATTGCTGCTGCCAAAAGCTTTGTTATAAAAGGGTTGGGGAGTGTGAGCTTCTCCAGGAAACCAGACGGGCTGAGAGAATGGAGAAGGGAATCACCTCCTTGTGACCTGAGTCTGTGTGGCTCCTGAAATCGTTCCTCTGCTAGGTCACCAGGGCTACCCATCCTGCACTTGGGAAACCCTAACCAGTAGGTGACACCCCCAGGCCACTGAACCGGAAGATGGGGCTACCGGCAAGATAGGGACCTCATCTCATTTAATGCCGACAGGTGTTATTACCCCTGGCGTGAGGCAGGCATCACATTACAGGTGAGGTCCCGTTACAGGTGAGGGCACCTGAGCCCTGGGGAGCAGTCTAGCCCATGGCCTCCTCCTGGAAGTGGGCAGACCACAGCCCTCAGCCCTCTGCTCCCTGCATGGCCAAATCTGTTCACTACAAATGCTTTATGGTTTTTCTGGTGCTCCTCTCCACTGGCACTCCTTGTTCAGACCCCCTCACCTGGAGGATCCCTCCTCCAGCCCCCAGTGGTTCTCCTGGCAGGGCACTGTCTCCCTGAGGATCCTTGCTGTACCATTCCGGACCCAGGACTCACTGCAAGAAGACTCTTCTGACAATCACCCCCCAAATGCAGCCTAGAGCCTTGCTTGGCCAGAGATGGAGGGGAAGGGGGCCACACCCCAATCCTCACAAACCACCCCCTTGATTTCCAAGGGAAGCAGGTAAGTCGGATCAAAATCATCCCATATGATAATGATTTCCTCTATGAGAAATGCAATTATAAGTCTCAGAAAGAAATGTGTGAATTAAAATGGGCGGTGGTGAAGATGGCAGGGAGAAACTCATGAGGGTGCCAGGATGGTCCCCAAACAATCCTGTGGGCGAGCGGCCAGCAAGGATGGAGGTGATGTTTTACCCTTGGAAGGACTGGCAGCTGTTTGTCGCAGCCCCACAAAACAGCGGTGGAGGCAGGCTGATGGCATATGTCACAGGCAGCAAATCTCACTTGGCCCCCATGGGGGCTGTGAGGCTTCTGTCCACGCAGGCTCCTCTCCACCATGACCCACTTCCGAAACCCATAGCATCCCTGACTCTGTCCCCTGTCAAGGAGAGCAACCTGGACACTCTGATCAGCCCCCGGAGACTCTGAGACCCCAGAGCCCCTCCACAAAGTGTGATGGGCCTTGTGTGGAGAGAAGGTGCCCAAGGGGGTCTCAGAAGCAGTGAGCAAATCCTGCTGGCCTGGGGGCTCTCAATTTCATCCCATGATGGGTGTGGTGTCTAACCTTAGATCCAATTTGCCGAATGAATTTGGAAGTGAGCCCAGTCCTTTGCAGCCTAGAACAGGTGACCTGGAAGTGAGGGGCTGGCCAGGTGCTGTGGGCAGACCTGTGCATGCATTCAGACCCCTCCACACACATGTGCACCTGACAAATACTGGGTCCCAGAATCCGCCCCCACCTCCTCCCCAACCCGGATCCTCAGAACCAATCTGTCTGCTCTGGTCAGGGAGCAGAAAAGCAGGAGGACCCATGGTTGGCAGGGGCAGCCCCCAGGCAGCCCACTCCACGCCTCAAGTCACCCTGAGGCATAGCCACCTTGACTCCCCTAGGTCTTAGCCCCAAGGTCATATCCAGGCAAGCGAAACAGGAATCTTCCCTGTGCAGAGGGGCTCCCTAACTCAGAATGCATGAAAAGCAAAGGCGGGCTCCATGGACAGATGGAAACTGGAAAGCATTTTTCTAAAATATCTAAGTGCTCTGATGGCATCAAAGAGAAGGGGTGGGGGAGGGTGGTGGGTAGAGCAGGGGCTTTAGTGAGATCCTGACCTGGGTTCGAATCTCAGCTTCACCCGGTGCCAGCTGTGTGATTTTGAGCAAGCAACTTCCTTTCTCTGAGCCTCAGTCTCCTCCTCTGCAAAGAGGCAGGACAATAGCACCAGCCAAGCGCAGGTTGCCTGTGAATTTCCGTACGTTCGTATGGAAAGCACATGATGCCTGAGACATCTAGATAAAGTTTGTCTAGGTGACGGCAATTAGCAGTGCTGAATGTCACATACAGACAAATATTGGCAAGCGGTAAACGTAGAGAAAAATTTTAAGTAAAGAAACTTAAAACTGAGAATTTCTGTGCATTTATACAAGTTAGTCTGCAGATTGGAACAGATCCCTGCAGCTCTATTTCTGTTCGGCTCCTGGTGCAATGTCATGTCAGAAGTGAGAAGCGAGGCTACGTGGCCGAAGCACGTGCTGAATGGGCGCTTGAGTCCTGCCCATAGGCTGGGAGCTTGAATCCTGGTGCCTCAGCTCCCAAACTGGGACTAGTGGCCTCCCTTTCCTCAAAGCAGAGGCGAGGAGCCCAGGGAGCTGCCCCGGGCCGCCGGCTCCTCCTGCCAATCTCGGCTCTTTGGTGTCCGGTAGGTTAGGGATGGGGCGTGGCCGAGAGCCGAGGCCACGCCCACCGGCGAGGAAGGTGAAGGGGAGGGACCTAAAAGCGGGACTGGGACGGCCCGAGGAGGTTCACGCGGATTCAAGACGATCCGGGGGGACACCGTGAAACCTTTGTCCTCGGAGTACCCCCTTTGCTGAGCCGAGTTGGCAACCGGAAGGAAGAGCTCTTGAGGCTGCACACCTGGCCAAGGGGAAGGGGCAGGGGGCCAGGTGTAGGGCCCAGGGCAGTAGGGACAGGAGGGGGGGTGGGGGACTCCTGTGTAGGTGGAGCCTCCAAGGGAAGATGTGGTCACTTGTCCTAGCTTACTCTCATCAGATTTGTGCTGACGGGTGGCCAGGATGCGGATCACCACCGTTCTCGGGGAGACACAGGGCTGCCCTGCCCTCACAGGGCTCAGAAAGGGTCCACCAGGTAAGGGAGAGACAGGATCAGGTCGGGCCTGGTGGGTCACAGCCAGGACTTTGGATCTGTCTCTCCCTGCAATGAGAAGCTACTGGAGGATTCCCAGTTGGCAAGAGACAAGATTTCACTTGCATTTTGAAAGGTGGTTTGCTCTTTAGGTGGAGAATGGTTGTAAGGGGAACAGGGTACCATGCAGGGAGAGGGCCAGTTAATACAGAGGAGCCGATGATTACTGGCCCGCTGGTCTCAGGTGACCTGGAGAAGGGGCCAGGTTCCTGGTGTGTTTCCAGAGTTAGAGCTGACCAGATTTTTGGATCTGGAAGGATAACCCCAAGAGTTTGAGCTGAGAGTCGGGATCCCTGGGTGGCGCAGCGGTTTGGCGCCTGCCTTTGGCCCAGGGCGCGATCCTGGAGACCCGGGATCGAATCCCATATCGGGCTCCCGGTGCATGGAGCCTGCTTCTCCCTCTGCCTATGTCTCTGCCTTTCTCTCTCTCTCTCTCTCTCTCTGTGTG
The DNA here is from genome assembly GCF_011100685.1 of Canis lupus familiaris. Lineage (NCBI taxonomy): Eukaryota > Metazoa > Chordata > Mammalia > Carnivora > Canidae > Canis > Canis lupus. The sequence goes on from NC_049230.1 coordinate 54,521,236, forward strand.
TGACTATCATAAATAAATAAAAATTAAAAAAAAAAAGAGTTTGAGCTGAGAAAATGAAAGCATGAAGTTTCCATTTCCTTCTGGAAGAGCACATTTGGGTAGCAGGTGGAGGAGACACAGTTTGGGACAGGTTAAATGTGAGGAGCCATGAGCCATCCCTTGGGAGATCTTGGAGAAGCCTGGAGTCCAGGGAAGGGGACAGCCTGGAGGCAGGGGGTATCCCCCGTAAAGCTGGTTCTCAGCCCCATGAAACCAAGAGACCACCCAGGCAGAGGGTGACAGACAGGAGAAGTGGGGTCAGGACCCAGCCCTGGGGCAGGTCCGGGTTAACAGACAGAGGAGGAGCAAATAGTCAACGGCATTAGGGTAGGGTGGTCAGAAAGGGAAGGAGGCCAAGAGAAGAGAGTTCAGAGATGGACGGAGTGACCAGTTGCACCCATTGCGGCTGACAGGTGGAGTAACATGGGACCAAGGGTAACCGTTGGGGTTAGCAACCAGAGCAGTCAGCCCTGACCTTGCCAAGCACAGTTTGGGTGGAGTGGCCAGAGCGAAGGCCTGACTGCAGTGGGCTCAGGCAACCACACAAGGGAGGCATGGAGAGAGAGCAATTTTGATGGTATTTCTAAGGAGCATGGCTAGAAAGGGGTCAGATAAATGGGGCAGAAGCTGGAGAGGATTGTAGGGTCAAGGGGTGGCTTTCTGAAATGTGGGAGACATCCCTGAATATTTGTTGCATGTTGATGGTGACAACCCAGGAAAGGAGCCAGCAGCTAGTGACATGGGAGATGCACACGGGACAAAGCAACAGAGATACTTTATGAAGGTGCCCAGGAGCCCTTGGGCAGGAGCGGGCCCCCCGATCCACTGATGTCCGTGAGATCAGGGGAGGCCGAGAGGTGGTTCCAGCAGGGACGATGGTGAAGGGAGGGCTGGGAAGGCCTCTGATTGCTAGTGTTTTCTCAGAAATAAGAAGCAGCAGTGATCTGAAAGTTTCCCTAGAGGCTGAGGTCGTGAGGTGAAGCCAGTGGTCATCCTGGTGGTTCCTCTGCTCGGGCGCGGGAATACAAGGGGCAGCGTGCTGCACGCAGCCAGGATGGCGAGTAGGAGGAAAGGAGGGCCCAGGACCCAGGGTGGAGAGATTAGACTGTGACCCAGAGAAGAGAGGAGGTGGGAGAGGGAAAGGCCAAGGAGAAAGGGGTCAAGGATCTCAGAGGGCAAAGAATTATGGGTGTCAAGTTCACAGAGGGAGTGTGCAGAGAGACGGGGTGGAAAAATGGGAGGCTAGAAATGGAAGTTAGGACGGGGTTGCGGGGGGATCTGGGGCAAAGCCAAGATCCAGCTGTGGCTGTTGGAAGTGGCAGTGTGGTGAAGGCTGAAAGGTTTTTCAAGGACAGGATTTGGGGGAGCTGACAGGTGAGGCGAGGCGAGGGAAGGATGAAGGCAGAGAGACCCCTGGTACAGCCCTGCTCATCAGGGGGGGCTTTGCCTTCTCAGTGGTGGGGAGTGAGGTCAGGGGAGGTGGGAATGCTCCTGGGGGCCTGGCTCAAGCAGCAAAACAGGCTGCCTGGGGCCTCCGTGCATACCATCCTTTGTCCTCCGACCAGGAGCAAGGACATCCCTAGTTGGTGGCTTCTGGCAAGGACAATCTTCAGAGTCTTTTATTTTATTTTTTTTTAAATAAAATACACATAACACAAAATTTACCATCTTAACATTCTTATTTGATTGATTGATTGATTGATTTAAAAACTGGAAGTTTGCTCCTCTTAATCCGCCAGCTTAACCATTTTAAAGCTCAGCAGTGTTAAGTACATTCACGATGTTGTGAACCAATCACTAGAACTCTGCTCATCATCCCCAAATGAGTCTCTGTCCCTATCACACACTGACTCCCTACTCCCTGTCCCTCAGCCTCTGGCACCCACCCTTCTACTCTCCGTGTCAAAGAACTTGACCACTCTAGGGACCTCATGTAAGTGGAATCATACAGTATTTGTCTTTTTTGTTTCTGGCTTATTTCACTCAGCGTGATATCCTCTGGGTTCATCCATGTTGTAGCAGGTGTCAGGGTTCTCTTCTTTCCTGAGGCTAAAATAATATTCCGTGTGCGTGGCACATTTTGTCTATCCGCCCGTGGATGGCCACTTGGGCTGTTTCCACCTTTCGGCAGTCGTGGATAATGCTGCAGTGAACACGGGTGCACGCACATCTCTTCAATACTCTGCTTTGAATTCTTTGGGTTATATTCCCAGACGTAGGATTGCTGGGTCCTGTGTCAATCCTCTGTTTCGCTTTCCGAGGAGCCACCACCCTGTTGCCACAGCAGCCACCAACTTACATTCTCACCGCGATATGCAAGCGGTCCCCTTTGTCCACGTCCCCACCAACACTTGCTATCCTCTATCTGTTTTTTTTTTTTTCATAGTAACCATCCGTCGTCCAAGTTCGTTGACAAACATTGTCTCCTTTAGTGAGGCAAGGGCACCACAGGTGGAAAGGACAGACTGAGCGAAGCCAGGAGCCTGGCAGCTGGGGGGTAGGGGGCAGAAAGGAGCAAGTGACATATTTGGCTGAAGCACAAGAGTGAGGTCAGAAGAGAGGCTAGAAATGAGGCTGGGGGAGGCTGACCTCGGACACCCAAGGGTGCCCATGGAGAGGCCCAAGTGTCACTGGATGAGGAGCCCCTGCAAGGGCTCTGAGCAGGAAGTGATGGGACAAGACGAGAACACTGATGAATCCTAGGGTGAGGGGACAGGGTGGCTAGAGGGGAAGAAATAGGAGGTCGGGAAGCCATTAAAGAGATTCTTAGAACAGCCTAGAACAGCTCTGACTGCCAAGAAGCCTCACATGGGCGCAGCCTCAGGTCAAGCATCATCTCAGCACACCTAGTCAGGTGGGTACACACATGCTCCGGTTGAAAGATGAGAGACTGAGGCTCAAAGAGTATAAGTAACTTGCCCTAGGTCTCAAAGCCAAAAGTGGCAGAGTTGTGACTCAAGTTCCAATCGGTTTCCACAAGCATTTATTGAGCACCTACTGTGTACCAGACCCACGTAGGGGACTATTTGGTGTCAACGGTCCGTTAGTTTAAACTGCTACTCTGCACTGACTCAAATAGTGCCAAACTTCAAGCTGCTCTAAGATGAGATGCAAGAAGATAACTCACCAGGGGGTGGAGAAACTGGAGAACAATTGGAAATTGGAGAAATTGGCTAATGCACGCAGGTTGTATTAACACACACATGCCGACTCACCCATCGCAGAATCTGCCGGGCCCTGGAGGGTTGGTCAACAGAAGAGGGGAGGGGAGGTCCCAGAAAATCACAGACCATCCCCAGCCCCCACCTCCCAGCAGATGAGTGGATCACCACCTAGTGAAGGGGGTCTCCCGAAAAGCAGTTTGGGAAGCCTTCAACCACAGGCAATTGTGATTTTCATAGACAAGTTCATACATTCAACCCAATACAAAATGATGTATCACTTACCTGGGCTTTCATTCCTTCATTTAACGTTTTTAAAAAAGATTTTATTTATTTACTTGAGAGACAGAGAGAGAGAATGAGCAGTGGGGAGGGACAGAGGGAGAGGGAGAAGCAGACTCCCCGTTGAGCAGGAAGCCTGACGCAGGGCTCGATTCCAGGACCCAGATGGATCCCAGGACCCAGAGATCATGACCTGAGCTGAGCTGAAGGCAGACACTTAACCGACGGAGCCACCCAGGTGCCCTCCTTCATTCAACATTTAATAAGTTCCCACCAAGTGCCAACAGACAGGACACAGAGAGGAACAGTACAGGTGTGGCTCCTGTCCTCATGGCCACTGAGGGTCACAGATGTGAAACACACAGTCACCAGAGCAGTGGGTGCAGCCAGGGCTTCCTGGCAGCCCGTGGTGCAGAATAGGTGTCTGGGGCACTGGGACGGCTTCCCCAATGAAGTGCCGTGACCCAACGCACGAGGAGGAATTGCCCCAGCAAAGAGGCAGGAGGAAAGAGTCCCAGCCAAAGAAAATAAGGCCCAGGGGGCATTGAGAGAATGGACAGGGAAGTAGAACGAGGGTTCTCTGAAGGAGCAGACAGGCTGGCAGATAAAGGGAGACCAGGGTTTTCATCTGTTTAGACTTTCAAAGGTCAAGGCAAATAGGGCTTTAACATCAAAAACATTTTAACAGGCATAGAATCTTTGAAACGTTTCCTGCTGTGTTCTCCCTTTTGCTAATTCAATATTTTTTTCTTTCTGTCTAGCATCACCACCACCATGAAACTTAAACCATGAGGCTTTTGCCCCATGAAGGGACGGTGGATAACATCTGCGGCACAGAGAGGGGAAGAAGAGGGCTCCAAGAGTCCTGCTGGACAGCTCAGGGGAGTACAAGACCGTTTTAGGGCAGGAGGAGAAGGAGAGGAGGAAGGCCAGACCTGAGGGTCCTGGAGCAGTAGACCGATTCTCATAGGTTTAGAGGATGTAAGGACATCCTAGATGGTGTCTGGGCCCCCAGGATGTGTCCACATGGGGCCTGACATTGCACCCTACATGGCAAGGCTGTAGCAGAGTGGAAATGGCTAAGGGACCCCAGGCAGATGGGACTGAGAACATTCTTACAGAGACTCTCACTGCAGCTGAAGGCGGGGGTGGTGGCGGGGAGCACCCAGGAGCTGAGAAGATCCAGGGATGGCATTATGGATTGAATTATATCCACCGAAAAAGATATGTTGAAGTCCTAATCACCAAATCCATGTGTGTGTGAATTTATTTGGAAATAGAATCTTGGGGTGGCCCAGGTGGCTCAGCAGTTTAGTGCCCCCTTCAGCCCAGGGCATGATCCTGGAGACCTGGGATGGAGTCCCGGGTTCCCTGCACGGAGTCTGCTTTCTCCCTCTGCCTGTGTCTCTACCTTTCTCTCTCTCTGTGTTTCTCATTAATAAATAAGTAAAATCTTAAAAAAATAAAAATAAAAATAGTATTTAAAAAAGGAAATAGAATCTTGGAAGATGTGATCATGTTAAGATGAGGTCATTAGTGTGGGCCCTAATCCCATATGCCACATGTCCTTATACAAAGAGGAGAGGTCAAAGGGCGAGACTGGAGTGATACAACTGCAAGCCTGAGGTCATCAGGACCCGGAAGAGGCAAGAAAGGCTCCTCCCCCAGGGTCTTCGAAGGAAGCATGGCACTGGCGACACCTTGATCTCAGACTTCTAGATTCCAGAACTGTAACAGATTTCTATTGCTGTAAGCCATCCAACGTGGGGCACTTGGTTATGGCAGCCATTGCAAACCAATACAGAGGGTTCAAAGAGGCTTGACTCTGAGATGAGAAGTTTAGTGCAAAGCAAAGTCCATAGTCACCATCAGCGAATGTCCCCGCAATGCCCAGAGACCAGTGCACACCAAACTGCCACACCTGAACAGGCACAGTGACAGCAAATAGGACTATACAGTCCAACCCACCCCTTGAAGCCACGTAAGCGTCTTCACGCAGCCAGACACCACCTGCAAAAGGAAACAGAAGAGAGACACCCTGTATGAGGAGGAACCAGCCTTACCAGGGGTCAGGGCTTGAACTGACCAGATATTGGCTGACTTTCAGTCCTGTGGCCGTCGCCTCCTCTACCACCATGACACCAGCAGGAAAGGGGGTGCACACACAATGAGGTCACTTATAGAAAATCAAGGTTTTTGCACACCTTGATCCAAGAACATATATTTCATCCTGCTGCACTCATTTTTACAAATGGTCTCTGTGGAATTGGGGCATGTCTTTAAGCATAGATGGAAGACAGGCTCAGAGGCATAAAACCGAGGTGGGGTGAGTGGGTGCATCTCCAGATGGGGTGACCTGATTTACCATGAGGATGTTTGCTGGAGCATGACTTACAAAAGCAAAATGTTGGAAGCAACCTAAATATCCAACCATATGGGATTGGATAGCTCTGTATTTATAATGGGCTACCATGAAAATCACGCTAAGACTGTTCAATAATGTTTAAGAAAGTCGTGGTAAATGGTAAGTAGTAGTAGTAATGATAATAATAAGCCTAAAAACTGTATCTACAGTAGGACTCCAATGTTTAGGGGATGTTACTGTACCAGGCTGACTGCTTTAACAAACACAACTCCTAAAATTCAATGACTTAACTGGACAAAGGCCCATTTCACCCTCATGAAATTATCATGGGGAGGTGGGGTCTCTATTGGGTCATTTGGGAACCCATGCACATTCTGCCTAATGTCTTTGGCTGCCACCTCGGGTCTTGGACTCCTTCACTAAGCCCTTCCCACCCACCAGCAGGAAGAGAAGAGAGGAGGATCAGAAGGTTGAGTGGGCCAGACCCAGAACTGTGTGACATCACTTCCTCCCACATCCCATTAGTCTAACTCAATCACGTGCCACCCTACCTGCAGGGGAGGCTGGGAAAGGTAGTCTAGAAGAGAAGGGAAATAGGATTATTTGCTGATCACAGTAAATCTGCCACAATGAATATAACATTGAAAAAAAAATACTGCAAAGAAACCATCACATTTTCACAGTATCTGTTTCTGGATGGTAAAATGAAAGGTGTTTAAAATCTTTCGTATTTATGTTACTTGGAATTTTTCAAATTTTCTAAAATAAACATTTAGTGCTTTTACAGGGAGGGGAAAAGAAAAAGTGTAATTTAATAATTGACAAAATAGTCCCCAGGCTTCCTTTGGGATCTGGACAGGCTTACTTAGCCGCCAGGCTTTAGGGTCAGACTTACAGTTCACATGATCTAAGGAAAGTTACATCACCTTCCTAAGCCGTCAAGTCTCCACATGTGTAAAAGGGAAAATAAAAATGTATGTCAGTTATTGGAAAACTGAATGAGAACACGTGTGAGACATCATTCGCAGGGTGCCTTGGCACGAAGTCCAGAGCGAAGGGCAGCTGTTACTCCTTCTGGCACTCGCACCTCCTCTCCCAGTCCATTCATTCGTCCCTCTCCCAGGTTACTGTTCTGTGCCTTCTCCTTGCTCCCCGGACCATCAGCCGTCTCCCTGACTCTCTCACCTGATGACCAACCTTCTATTTCAGAGGGACAGAAACAATAAGGAGAAAATCCGAGGACTGCCACCCCCACTCCTATCCCCCAGCACCTGGTCTGCTCCTGCTGCACCCTCCCACTCCTAGAAATGCCCACGTGATGGGCATCAGGTCCCATCTCCAGCCCCCTAGGCCATGCCCCAGCCACCCCTTCTGTGTCCTGCATCATCAGATGTCCCCTCCCTGCTGGATCATTCTCCTCTGCATACAAACAAGCACTCACTGCTCTCATCTCTGTCTCTAGCTATCACCCCATTTCTCCCACCCTTTTATTACAAAATTTATCAAAGGAGTTGCCTGCTGTGACTATTTCTACCCAGCCCAGTCTCCCAGAACCTACTCCAACCAGGCTTCACCCCTTCTGCCCCTCCCAGCACTGCTCTTCACAGTGACCTGCCCATTGCTAACCCAATGGTCAGTCCCCATCCTCCTCTGATTTGACTGGAACCAGCCTTGGACTGACCCTTGGTACTCCCTTGGTCACTCCCTCTTTGGTACTGACAACACATTCTCCTGATTTCCCTCCCACCACCCCTCTTCTCTTCCTCAACCTTCTTTGCTGGTTCCTCCTCATGTCTTCTATGGCCTCTTCATGTTGAAATGACAACCAAGACTCAGTCCTCTGGCCCTGGTAATGGATGGAGTTGCATCTTTCAAAAAGATAATTTGAAGAATATTATTCTGCCTTCAAAAGGGAAGAGATTGTGACACCACTAAGTGAAATATGCCCATCAGAAAAAGAAAAATGCTGTATGATTCCACTTGTTGAGGAACCTAGTACTCATCAAATTCATAGAAGCAGACAGTAGGATGGTGGTGTCAGGGGCTGGAAAGAGGGCAGTTAGTGTTTGAAAGTACAGATTCATTCTGCAAAATGAAAACATTCTGTGGATGGATGGTGGTGATGGTGGCATAAAAATTTGAGTGTATTTAATGCCACACAACTCTATGCTTAAAAATGGCTCAAATGGTACCTTTCACATCTTGTGTATTTTCCACAATATCTTCAAAAGTTCATCTAAGAAAATTTTAAATAAAGTTTATTTAAATTCAATAAAATAGCAGAGTGTGCTATCAGTTTCAGAGGTAGAGGTCAGTGTGCTCATTACATCACGTGCCCTCCTTAATGCCCACCACCCAGTTACCCACATCCCCTCCAGCAACCCTCAGTTTGTTTCTTATGGTTAAGAGTCTCTTATGGTTTGTCTCCCACTCCAATTTCATCTTGTTTTATTTTTCCCTCCTTCCACAATGCTCCTCTGTTTTGTTTTTTAAAGCCCACATATGAGAGGTAATCATATGATATTTGTTTTTCTCTAATTGATTTATTTCACTTAGCATAATACCCTCTAGTTTCATCCATGTCATTGCAAATGGCAAGGTTTCACTTTTTAATGGCTGAGTAATATTCTGTTGTGTATATATACCACTTCTTATTTATCCATTCATCTGTCAGTGGGCATCTGGGCTTTTTCCATAGTTTGGCTATTGTGAATATTGCTGCTATGAACATTCGGGTGCTGGTGCCCCTTCAGATCACTACGTTTGTATCTTTGGGATAAATACCTAGTAGTGCAATTGCTGGGTCATAGGGTAGCTCTATTTTTAGCTTTTTGAGGAACCTCCATACTGTTTTCCAGAGTAGCTGCACCAGCTTGCATTTCCACCAACAGTGTACGAGTGTTCTCCTTCCTCCGCACCATCAGCAACATTCGTTGTTTCCTGACTTGTTAATTTTAGCCATTGTGACTGGTATGAAGTGGTACCTCATTGTGGTTTTGATTTGTATTTCCTTAATGCCGAGTGATGTTGAGCATTTTTTTCATGTGTTTGTGGGCCATTTGGATGTCTTTTTTTGAGAAATGTCTGTTCATGTCTTCTGCCCATTTCTCGCCAGGATTATTTGTTCTTTGGGTGTTGAGTTTGATAAGTTCTATTTTATTTTATTTTATTTTATTTTATTTATTTTATTTTATTTTATTTTTTATTTTTATTTATTTATGATAGTCACACACACAGAGAGAGAGAGAGAGAGAGAGAGGCAGAGACACAGGCAGAGGGAGAAGCAGGCTCCATGCACCGGGAGCCCGACGTGGGACTCCATCCCGGGTCTCCAGGATTGCGCCTTGGGCCAAAGGCAGGCGCTAAACGCTGCACCACCCAGGGATCCCGGTAAGTTCTTTATGGATTTTGGATTTTTTTTTTTAATTTTTATTTATTTATTTGAAAGAGCGTGAGTAGGGGTGGGGGGAGGGGCAGAGGGACAAGCAGACTCGCCACTGAACGGGGGAGCTCAACTCGGGGCTCCATCCCAGGCCCCTGAGATCACGACCTGAGCCAAAGTCAGATGCCCAACCGACTGACCCACTCAGGCTCCCCTTAATAATATTTTTTAAAAAGATATACTGAAGTCCTACTCCCAGTACTTAAGAATATGAACTAATGAACTTATTTGGAAATTGGGTCTTTCAGATGTGATTGGTTGAGATGAGGTCATATGTGAGTAGGGTGGGTCTTTACCCAATATGACTGGTGTCCTTATTAGAGGAGGACAGAGACACACATGGAAAATGCCAGATGACCCCAGAGGTAGTGCTCAGAGTGGCTGCTGCAAGCAAAGAATTGCTGACCCCCAGTAGAAGCTAGGGAGAGGCAAGGAAGGGAACCAGCCCAAGTGTCCGGGAACCGTGACCCTGCTGGCACCCTGATCTCAGACTTGTGGTCTCCTGAACTGTGACAGAATGCATTTCTGTTGTGTTAAGCCACTGGCTTTGCGGCACCCTGTTTGGAAGCCCTAGGAAACTCACACAGGCCCCTCTGTTCTCCCTCTATATGGTCTCCCCTCTATTCTCATGGGTCCCTCGTTCACTCCTCCACCCAGCCCTGCTCCACCCAGCCCTGCCCGGAGAACCCAGACTCATCTCGCCATTGGCCACCTAGTTGTCAAATCAGCCTTTCCCTTATAAAATGCCTAAAACTGAACTCTTCCTCTTCCCTGCGGAACTTGTTATCTCGCCTTAGTTAGTGGCCCCTCCTGTAGTAGATGACCCTGGCCAAAGCCTCTGGAGTCATTCCGGACTCTTCTCGAAAGCTCCCCTCCAACTAACTAATGCTGGCAGCTTCACCTTCCAAATAAATTCTAAACTGTGTTCCTTCTCCTCAGCCAGCTTCCACCCAGGCTGGAGCACCAGCATCTTCCGGATCCCCCCCTCCCCTGGGGCTGGGGATACTGAGGCCATGCTGTCCTCAGTATTTCCAGCACAGCAGCCAGGAAGATGCTTTTAAAATGTAAATCAGATTATGTTCTGCTCAAAATCCTCCGGGAGCTCCCCACCTCTCTCCCGGTAAAAGCCTAAGTCCCTGTGTGGCTGATGGGGCCCCTACACAGGCTTCTCTCCTTAGCCTCCTGAACTCATTGCTCACCGCCACCCCCCACTCTGGCCACCAGGCCACCTTGCTGTCCCTCCAGTTCCCCTGAGGAGCCTTTGCACTTAACTCTTCCCTCTGCCGGACTCTTCCCTCAGGTTTGCACATAGTTTGCCCTTCACCATCCTCCACTCACGCCTCCGCTGAAATGTCACCTTTCTCCCAGGGCTCCAGGGACTCCTTATTTCACATCATAGACCACCTCCTGTGCTCCAGCACTCCCCCGCTTTTTCTCCATAGTATCTATCACATCAAATGAAGTGTATTTCCTGCTTATGTCCACCTCCCTCCACTAGAATGTAAGCCCCAAGATGGCAAGATCTTTTGTCTTTTTCCCCCACCCCGCCGAATCCTAGTGCCTGGAACAGTGCCTGGCCCAGAATACTGCTTAGCATAGGATGGATGGATGGATGGATGGATGGACGGATGGATGATTTTCTGGAAAAAAAAAATTTATTGTCAAATTTTTAAAAGATTGTATTTATTTATTCATGAGAGACACACAGAGAGGCAGAGACATAGGCAGAGGGAGAAGCAGGCTCCCCACAGGGAGCCCAATGTGGGACTCATCCCAGGACCCCGGGATCACAACCTGAGCCAAAGGCAGATGCTCAACCACTGAGCCACCCAGGTGCCCCATTCATTGTTAATTTTAACTGCAGAAGGGAGTTGGTTGAGATGGAGGAGAAGGAGGCTCCTTTTCTGGCTCAAAAGCTGAATTTAGGGATCCCTGGGTGGCGCAGCGGTTTGGCGCCTGCCTTTGGCCCAGGGCGCGATCCTGGAGACCCGGGATCGAATCCCACGTCAGGCTCCCGGTGCATGGAGCCTGCTTCTCCCTCTGCCTGTGTCTCTGCCTCTCTCTCTCTCTCTCTCTGTGACTATCATAAATAAATAAAAATTAAAAAAAAAAAAAAAAAAAGCTGAATTTAGATTTTTCCCTGTAGGATTTAGGGTCATCTCAGAGCCCACTGAACTGCCTTCTGATCAGGGCTGCAGGGGAGTCTGTTCAGTGCGGATTCTCCTCCAGGCAATTTATGATTCTTCTCCATCCTTGGTCCCACCTCAGAGCCCCTCCTGTGATGGACTAAATGCAGCAGTCCTCTGACGGAGCCTGAGCTGTTAGCCACTCTCCTCCCCCTGCATGCGGACCCCCTGCCTGATGCCCGCTCTTCCCCAGCCCCATTGCACATGTCTTTTCCAGTCTCAGCTTGGGGCCACCACTTCCCCACCATGTGACCTTGGGCACAGCTTCCTCAAGCCTCAGTGATTCCATCTGTAAAATGAGGAACCAGTGCTTGCTAGGTTCTAAGATGAAAATGACCTCTGACTGTCCGTGCCCCGCACCATACCTAGGTTTGGTGATCACCCAATAAGCTTGTTTTTTAAGTTATTATTGTAATGGACAAGTCTTTCCAATTTTTTCCCTTCTATACCCACTACCTACAAATGTCTCAATAGGTTTTTTTTTTAAAGAGAGATTATTTATTTATTCATAAGAAACACTGAGAGAGGCAGAGACATAAGCAGAGGGAGAAGTAGGGTCCTCACAAGAAGCCTAATGTGGGACTTGATCCCGGACCCTGGGATCACGCCCTGAGCCAAAGGCAGACGCTAAACCACTGAGCCACCCACGTGTCCCCCAATAAGGTTTTTAATACATGATTTACTAGTAATAACGGTGACCACAGGGCTCAGTTCCCCTTTACTAAACACTCCTGTGCCCAGCACCCTGCTGGCGACACCTGTCACCTCCCGGGTGCTCTGGCCCACCTGCCTTGCCCTGCCCTGCGTGTGTTCTTCCTGTGAGACCTGTCATTTGGAACCTCCTTCCTTCTTTTTTTGCCCCCAGGATCCAGGATGCCAACCAAAACTGTGGGATTTCCAAGGATCCTCCTTTGGGCCCAGCCCTGTGGAGACGGTGGAAGATAAGGGAAAAATGAAGCTTGTCCCTGAGATCCTGAAATGGACATGGAGGTGGAGTGGTGGGGGCAGGAGTGCACCCGGGATTGCCGGGTCACAACTCAAGCCGAGGGCAGGAACGGGACAATTCACACTGGAGATGGTGACAGTTCCAGCTGATGAGTCTGTCTGTCCCCAGCCTGGGCCCAGGGCGTGGGGTAGATCCAAGACTTCTGTTGCCTTCCTCTTCCTCTTCCTCTCCCTCTTGCTTAGGGGTTAAATGCTCCTGAGAAGATCAGAGGGCAAAGGTGAAAGTGGAGACCTGCCTCGCCCTTCTAGAAGGTTCTGATTATGAAGGTGTCCAGACTGTCGGTGAAACCCCAGGAAACCAGACAGAAAGAGTCCTGCAGACCTTGCGCTCCTCCCAACTATATAGAGGGACATCTGAGGCCGGGGGAGAGAAGGGGCCCGCCCCCAAGGTCACAGAGGACGTCAGTGTCAGGGCTGAAGAGGATGACCACTGTCCATTCCATCGTAGCACCAAGAGGCAACATCAGCAGGCTCCGGAGGGGATTTGGTTTTTGATGGTGGCCAAGGCACCATGATAAATCCTCCCAGTATTATCCCGCCAAGTGTTGTCGCTGAACTGGAGAGGACGCTATCATTGTCCCCAGGTGTCTGAAGAGGACAGTCAGCAACGGGAAGCATTCGCCCGCGGCCGGCAGTGGTCAGGAGCAGATTCCTACGCTTAAACTCCTAACACTGGTCAATCTGCACTTTCTTCCTGGAGGCAGATGGGGTTGAAAAGCAGCCTCGCCACTTCCAGCCTCTATGTCTCAGTCTTCTCATCTGCAAAGGGAGTGGCCACACTCTCCTGGACGTTGTTTCCCCAGTGAAATGAGCACACGTGTGGCCCTGCCCCAGGGGCGTTGGGAAATGACAAGTGTGCGACGGGCAGCTGATCTTCAAAACTTCAGCGAACGACTTTTATTGCAGTACAATACACGTCACATCAAAGTTAACATTTTAGCCATTTTTAAGTGTACAGTTGAGAGGCACAAAATACATTCACACCGTTGTACGACCATCACCACCATCAGTCTCCAGAACTTTCTCACCTCCCCCAACGCTGGCTGCCTCCCCACCCCTGCCCCTTGAACACTAGCTCTCCCTGCCCCCTCCTTTACTTTTGAAAATGTGTAGCCTCCTGGCTACACATCCTAGTGGGATGGGGCAAGGAGAGGAGAGATGACAATAGGCTGGCAAACAACAAGGAAAAGGAAATGGGAAGGGAGAGGAAAGAAGAGGCTCCAGGGAAGTGCATCCAGGAAGCTGCTTCCGAGGGGCTGGCCAACCCCACCCATGGCCAGGCCAACCCTAGCCCCTTGCCCCAGAAGGAGCGACCTCTCCATTGAATGAAGGAACGGACAGATGACCACCAGACCACCACCCCCACCCTTCCACACAGAAGCCAGGACACCCTCCTGGCCCAGGGTCTTGCCAGAAGTCTGCTCATTGTTAGCCTCAGGAGCCTCGGGGTCCTCATCTATAAAATGGGGGTGCAGATGACGGTTGGTATGTCTCCAGACTGTTGTGAGAATCGGTTGACAAGTTGGTAGTAAAGCACAGAGCAGATGCCTGGCGTGGAGTGGCCTTCAGGGTTGGCTACCTTGTTGCTGCTGTTATACTATCCCACCCCACCCACCAGAAGGAGGGCAAAGGTCCTTGTATACTGTGAGAGAATGGACTTTTCCATGCAACCTTTCCTTTGCTCCCAGAATAGCTCAACTGGTCTCCTCACCACCCCGAGACCAAGCTGCTGGGTGATTCTGTGCTGAGTGGTGTGGCCAAAATAGCTAGCCAGATGCCATGCCCATCCTAGAGGGCTTGTGGGGGGGGGGGCTCAGAGGAGGGGGCACACATGGTGGAGGGACACAGACATGTGTCTGGATCTCTTGAGCCAAGGTAGTCAGTGATGAGTATATTCAGGTTCTGGGGAAGGGACCCTGAACTGGACTTAAAGGTCAGGGAAGACTTCCTGGAGGAGATGAATAAGATGGGTAGATGGTCCAGAGAGCTGAAACGACACAGGCAAAGGCCAGGAGGTGTCAACTCTCTAGGGGTACAAAGAGAATCAGAAATGATTCTGTATTACAGGAGCAAATAGTGTGAGGTGGAGAGGAGGGGATGGGTCTCCAGCAGGGCAGAGAGGGTAGGGGGCAGGTCGAGGGCCTGTGTGCCCCAGTACAGAGTTTGGACTCTGACTCACAGGCGAGGGGGCCATGGAAATGGCAGCATCTGTATTTTGGAGCATTCACCCTGGAGGCTGTGAATACAGCGGGGTGAGAGAGATGAGCACAACAGACAGGGGGCTACCACAGGCATCCTGGGGGAGTTTCGGGGGCAGCCCAGAGAGGAGGAGCTGGACCCAGAGAGGTCTCCAAGGTGAAACTCTTAGGACCAGAGTGGTTGGCAGAGCAATGTCCCCCGAAGATGTCTACATCCTACTCCCCGAGCATGAGACTATTTTAGGTTACATACAGAGAGAACTAAGGTTGCTGATGGAATTAAGATTGCTTATAGCTGACTTTGAGATGGAGAGATTATTCTAATCATCTGAGTGGTGATTGTAATCATAAGCATCCTTAAATGTGGAAGAGGGAAGAAGGGTCAGTATCTCGGATGAGGAAAGACTCCGTTGGTCACTCCTGGTTTTGAAGATGAAAGGAAGCCACCAGCCAAGCAGCATGGGCAGCCTCTATACCTGGAAATACAAGGAAACGATTCTCCCTCTAGAGCTCCAGAAGGAACGCAGCCCTGCCTACTGCGGCCTTGGATTCAGTCCGGTGAGACCTGAGTCAGACATCTGACCCATAAACTGTTTCAAGCCACTAAGTTTGTGGTTAGGCGTCACAGCAGCCACAGGTGCAACTACTGATGGAGTGGGGGTTGGGAGAGGGGACCTCAAGGACGTCTGGCTTGGGGACTGGAAAGATGGTAATGCCACCAACTGAAGGAGGCCACAGGACAACAAACACATGGGGACAGGAGGAGTCTGTCTCCTGCCCTGACCCATCAGCCCAGCCCAGGCTCTCGCTGGGCACACAGCCCAGGGACTCAGTGAAAAACTGGGCTGGCGGGGGTGGGGGGGTGGCGGGGGATGGATGTATCCTTACATCATTGCTGCTGGAGGGAAGTGGCTGTTGCAGGAGGAACAAGATCCCCCACAATTCCTTGGGTCTCATTTCTCAGGCATCAAAACAACCACTCTCTTAAGCTTTCGCTTCCTAAACAAGCCAGAGAAAAAGCATTTAAACCTCAGGACGGAGGTCAAGATGGGTGACAAGCCCAGGGCCAGGTGGCCTAAGTAATGACGCTGAGGGCTCTCAGTGGGTAGATGATGCCTGCGTACCTGTACCTGGCTTCCTCCGGAGGAGGGATCGCAGGTGCGACTGGCTGGAATCCTCTCCCACCTCGCTCTCCACAGCAATTCTTTTTGTATTTTTTCTTTCCTTCTAAATACAAGAAGGCGGGGGCAGGGGGCGGGGATGTTCCTGGTCTCGGGCGGAGCACCGGGCTCATCCCTGCCCGGCCGTCCCGGCCCCCGGCCTCTCCGCCGGCCTCGTCCCCCGCCTCCCCCGGCCCTTTGTCTGGCTCCCGCGCTGCCGCGCACATGGTCGCCTGTCAAATTCCGGGCGGCTCCCGGGGCACGTGTCGGGAAGGCTGCAGCTCCGCCGGCCCCGCGTAACCATGGAAACGGCGGCCAATGGGAAGCCCGCCTGCCCCCGGGGGCGGAGCCGAGCGCCGCCGGCGGGGGCGGGGCCGGGGCGGGGCCGGGGCGGTGGCGACGCAAGATGAGGGCGGGGCCCGGGTCACACCTGCCTGACCCAGCCGGCGAAAGTGTGCGGGGCGCTCCCTGGGTTGTCTGCACCGCGCAGCTTGGGTAACATTTCACATGCGTTTCCTCGGCACTCCCGGGATTTTTCTTTGCCTTGAAGTAGAAGTTTAAGAGGCTAGACTGCGGTAGATCTGGGTTCAGATCCGACCAGCAACACCTACCAGCTGTGTGCCTTGCACAAGTGGCTGGACCTTTCTGTGCCAGTTTCCTCGTTTGGTAAACTGAGGCGTTGCAAACCTGTGAACAGATAACAAGCAATTCACCCAGTCTGGCTGGCACCAGGGTGTGCTCAACAAACAGCAGTGACCCTTATGACTGACGTCATTTTCCTGATCTTCCAGAAAGGAAGACCCCATTTGGGTGTGAAAAATCCACCCTCTCAGCTTGAGGTTCCCCAGATGCCGACTTTTGCCTCATTTGCCCAAGGCTGGTTCCAACTATGGCTTCAACGTGCTTGTCAACAAAATGGAAAGATGGGCCTGGGGTCTCTCACAGTCCCCTTGGCAGCACCCAGGCTGCCAAGTCCCTGGAGGCTGCCATAGAGCTGAGCACCTCCCGATTGGGGGTGGGGGTGGGGGGGCTGAGGGCAGAAAGAAAGGAAGGTTCAGTGCCAAGGGCTGGGGGCCAGGAAAAGATTTTGGCACTGACGCCAACCAACCAGATGACCCACACAAGTGTTTTTACCTCTCTGGGCAAAAGCATCTTGTAAAACAGTGAGGATGATACCTGCTGACCTCCCCCTCAGTGTGGTGGAGAATCTGAAATGAGGAAATGGATTCTCAAAAAAAAAAAAAAAAAAAAAAAAAAAAGCAACCCTCTGTTTCCAAGTGAGCCTGGAAGAGTCCAACAGAAGCAGTGGTAGATAGCAAACTGCACTGGGAGAGACCTAGCCCCTCTCCCCTGGCTTCCCCAGGCTCAGCCTAGGGCATGGGACAAACATCCCTAGCCAGGAGCTTCAATTAGCAGGAATCTTTCTATCACTTTTATGAAGAAATGGAAAATGCATGTGTGCATTCATTCTTTTGTGTGCTCATTCATTCATTCATTTGTTCATTCAACAAAGTTTTCTGTGGGACTGCTGTGTGCTATAGCAGTGAACAAAACACGGCCCTGCCCTGAAAGAGGTCACTGTCTGGCTGGGGTGACAGGCATTAAAGAAATAAACATGGAAATAAACACGTGGCCACGAATATCCATAAATGCCCTGAAAGAAAAGCACAGGAGCCATGAGCATGGAGAAAATAAAAAGGAGTCTGGGGGAGAGAAGCAGTCAGGACAGGTCTCCCTGAGGAAGTGGCATTTCAGAGGGCCCTGAAGACTGAACAAGAGTCAGCCTGGCGAGGAGGGAGGAAAGGTATTCCAGGCAAAGGGAACGGTGTGCGGCGCCTTGAGGCCAGGGAGAGCTGAGGCATTCGGGGGAGCACAGCATCCTGTGGGCTGGAGACCACGGGCCGGGGCCGGGGAGTGGGGTGGCCCACAGACACTGGCTGGCTCAGTCAGGCAGGGTCATGCTAAGGATCTAAACTTTAGAAAATGGCCACAACATAAATTCATGGGGATTTACATTAAAATATACTTTATTGGGGCACCTGGGTGGCTCAGTGGTAGAGCGTCTGCCTTCAGCTCGGGTCACGATCCCCAGAGTCCTGAGATCAAGTCCCAGGTCGGGTTCCCTGTGAGGAGCCTGCTTCTCCCTCTGCCTGTGTCTCTGCCTCTCTCTGTGTCTTTCATGAATAGATACATAAAATCTTTTTAAAAATTAAAAAATATATATATACTTTTTTGTTTTTCAGAGTCACCCCCTGGATTCAGCTGGTGTTCAACCTGGTCTCACCTGCCTTCTGCCTTTTCCAGTCTGAAGGCGCTGGATGATTCAGAATCAGATGAGTTTCATTATTACTCAGCACACTTCACTGACTACGACAGAAAAGGAGACGCATTTATGGAAAGATGTTTAACACAAGGGTTAGAATTAGGGGTTGGGTTTTGGCTGAGGATAGAGCTGGTACAGGGTTTGGGTTAGGCTTGGGTTGGGGTTAGACTAAGACTAGTGTTGGGGTCAGGATTAGGGTTGGGTCAGGGTTTGGATTGTGAATTCGAGTTCCATCACATGCACCTCTATCGCTAGCGCCCAATCGAAAATCTGGGACATAAATAATAAGGGCCCAATGGATATTTTTGATGAATTAATTACTGTGGTTTATTGTGACCCAGAAAGACAAAGTGGCCAGGCAGCATCATTCTGTGGGTTCCTGGTTGTTTGTCTGTATATTGTGAACAGACTGGTAAAACTCACCCACACACTAATTTTCTATTCTTCTAAGACGGCACCCCCCAAAAATCATTCCTATGTAGGAAACAAGGGGGGAATGGCTTGTGCATGTCACTCCGGTGACCCATGCAGGGGAACAGAGAGCTTAGGGGACCAAATACTTCAAAAAAAGTCCAGGTTGGTGGAGGGAAGAGGAAGTGGGTTCCTGCAGAAGTCCCAGCCAGGCTGAGGGAGAGTCAGGGAACTAGATCCGGCTGGAAGGTGGGGTTTGGATGAGGAGTTGGGGGAGGGAAAAGGTGACAGAGGAGCAGTGGAGGTTAAGAAGGTAGGCAGACTACAGAGCGTACACATGTAACCCACGTAGTTCTTGGGGTGCACGTGGCTCTGGCCCTGCAGAGTCTCATTCGGAGAAGCTTGAGACGGTAGCCACAGATCATGCATGGGGGTTTCTAATATTATTTTGTCTTTCAAAGAATGTCAAGGAGGGTCTGACTCCTACACCACAGCCACACTGCTCAGTCCCATCACCCCTTCCTCTAGGGCTCTTGGATCGTGTTCTAATCCAGAATCTCTCCCTTGCAGCCCCCTGAAATGTGGCTTTCCTGCCCTCTGTGTGCTCACTCAGTTCTTCTCTATAAGATTCAACTCGGCCTCAGGGGCTTCCTCTCTTTGTTCCCTCTCTGTTCTCCCCACTCCCCAGAGCCCCCAGTAAGGAACAGCCTAGAACTGACCCAGCAAGTGCACAGCCCTCCCGCCCTCCCCTGTTCCGCACTCTCACCTCTGCCTAGAACCAGCCTTGGGAAGGAGAGAGTGCTCTGCAGAGGGCAGAAGGAAGAGCTGAATAGGCAAGGTCAAGATTCTCTTTTATGAGGCCTAGGTGAGTGGGGGAACGTTCCTGTGACTTGTCATAGTGTGAAGATTGCACCATCTCCATCGGGCACTGGGGAGCCAGGGGAGGGTTTTGAGCCAGAGAGTAAAGCGGTCAGATTTGTGAGCAAATCTTCCATGGAAGCAGGCTCTCTGTGTTTTGTGGCTGATCTTCCACCAGCACTCGGAAGATCCTGGTTAAATGGGTGACAAGCGAAAAGCTCAGTGATGAGTAAATGAATGAATGAATGGAATATTGAACTTCATGAGCATTCTGGATTTTCATGCCCCTCAAGGGCCCCAGGATGACTGCGCCCTCACCGCCATTCCTGAAGTCCCTGTTCTTCACCTTTATGACAACCAGTTGGGACCTCCTGACAATGACCTCTAGGCTCCTGGGAGACAGAGGACCAGGCTCCCCCTCCCAAATGGTGGAGCATCTGGACTGGCTCCACCAGTCTGCTGGGAATGGCCCGTGCTGCCCTGGGCAAGACCCACGGCACACGGGAAACCTCCCAGTGCTTTTGGCTCTGGCTGTAATTCTGGTTTCCAGAAACACATAAAAATAGCTTCAAGGACACACAGG
Source organism: Canis lupus familiaris (assembly GCF_011100685.1). Taxonomy (NCBI): domain Eukaryota; kingdom Metazoa; phylum Chordata; class Mammalia; order Carnivora; family Canidae; genus Canis; species Canis lupus. The sequence continues at coordinate 54,541,249 of NC_049230.1, forward strand.
GGGCGGGAGGGGGTAGCCCTGGTCCCTGACTTCCAGAAGAACTAGATACACACTCCCATCTCTCACTGTCCAGGGGCCCCCTGCTGCCCATATTAATCTGGATTTGAACCTGGGTCGGTATGTGTGGACCTCATGCCTAAACTTGCCTAGCTCCTCAGTCAGCGGCCCCCATCACCCAGCTTGGGGCAAAGAGAGGCTGACGCAGACGTTGTACAGGAAAAGCATCTGAAATCCCTCCCACTGCCAGCTCAGAGCAAAACTCCTGCAGGGCTCTGGTGCATGACTAAAGACAGGAGAAGCTGCCATCTGAGCTCAGAGCCTGGGATAACCATGGAGCATGCCTAGGGTGGGAGGGGAGGGGGCTGCCCAGTTGCAGGGGCTCACAAGCATCTTCAGTCTCCAGTGCTTGATTCCTCAAACAGTGGTGATGCAAAATGTGTGCCCCAGATCACCTTCCAAGCCCTGCAGCGCCCATCCTGAAGCCAGGCAAGAGCAGGAGGTTGAGGGGAATGGAGTGTTCTAGTGACAGGCACATTATGAGCACAGCCTATTCCAAGGGGTGTGCGTGCATCACCTGGAATCCTTACAGCCAGAATCTTTACAACCCCATAGGGACTTATCATCATTTGTCCCCATCATATAGATGAGCAAAGTAAGGCCCAGAGAGGCAAGTAACCAACCACCCAGCTAGCTGGGACAGAGCCAGGATGTGAACCCAGGGGGACTCAGGAGCCTAGGCTCCCACCTCTGCACTAAAGGAATGAGCTAAAGGTGGAAGCTACGGGTGGGGGTCAGTTTTCTTCCCTACCTCTTGAAAGCCCCAAAATAGACCTACTTTCCTGATGAAGGTCTCCTCCCCTCAGCTCCACAAATACCCACGTTCCCAGGCCGAACCCAGGGCGGGGGCCCACAGGAGCTCGCGCCCAGCAGGACCTATTTCTGGCTGCACAAGCGGCCTTCTGTCGTGGCCTCAGCCACAGCCCACGGCCAAGGGCCAGGCCCTGGCTGGGCCTCCAAAGGGCCCATTGTCCGGCTGCCTGGGCCACCAAGCCTGGCTCTTGGACATCCGGAGCAGGGGCAGAGGATGACCTGGACACAGTGGGCCGAAGGGCCTGTGTGAGAGCCGTAGGCGACTTGAAGGATATCCCAGACTCCACCGGCCTCAGGCTGGCCTCAGACAGGCCCTGAGGTCACACGCACACACCCAAGAAGTGACAACTGCAGCAAGGAGGTAAGAACCAGGGACTTAGAGCCGAGTGGGTTGGGATTCTAATACTGGCTGGCTCTGAGGCCCGCGTGGGTCATGCTCCCTCTCTGAGCCTTGGTCTCCTCCTCCATAAAATGGGACAGACACTGCCCCTCTTTTACAGATGTGCCAACCCAGCTTCAGAGAAGTGGCTCGCCTGAGTCCACACAAGGAGGAGTTCTACATATATATATATATATTAAAAAGGTTTTTGGGGCACCTGGCTGGCTCAGTTGGTAGAGCATGTGACTCTTGACCTTGGGGTTGTGAATTAGAGCCCCATATTGGGTGTAGACATTACTTAAAAATACAATCTTAAAAAAAAAAAGGTTTCCATTAGGAGCTTTTTCAAAAATACACCAAAGTAAAGAGTCTGGGGGCATCTGGGTGGCTCAGTGGTTGAGCATCTACCTTTGGCTCAAGTCATAACCTCAGGAGCCTGGGATGGAGTCCTGCATCGGGCTCCCCACAGGGAGCCTGCTTCTCCCTCTGCCTATGTCTCTGCCTCTCTCTGTGTGCTTCTCATGAATAAATAAATAAAATCTTTAAAAAAAGAAAGTAAAGAGTCTTATAAATCCCCCATCCTATCATTCAGATTCAATCATTATTGGGATTTTGCCACACCTGCTCTATCCCTGCCTTTGGTTATTTTGCTGTTGTTGCTTGAAGTAAGCTGAAAGCCAACCCTGGACATGCCCTTTCATCCCAACCCACTTCACTGTTGCTCTAAATATGTGGACCCGTTTTCATAGAAACACAATGCTACATCTGGCAAAATTAAGAGCAATTCCAAGGCCTTGTCGCAAACCCAGGGCATAATGGGGCTTTCCCAATACTCACCAATGTCAGGTTCCAGGTGATTTGTTCAAATTAGGATCCAGGTAAGGTCTCCACATGGCATTTGGTTGTAACATCCCATTACTTTTTTCGGAAGTTTATTTTCTCGCACTGACTTACCGAAGAAACTGAGTCTGTTGTCCTGTTAGAAGGCCACAGAAGACAGATTTATCTGTTTTCTTTCTCATGGTGTCATCTAACTTGTTTCTCCGTCCACATATTTCCTGTGAACTAGACGGTGAGCCCCTTTCCTCTTTAACTGGCTGTCTTATGGAGAAGTAATTCACACACCATAAAATTCACCCTTTTAAAGTAGACAATTTAATGGTTTTTAGTATGTTAACAGAGTTGTGCAACCACCACCATATTCAACTTCAGGACATTTTCATGAGGCCAAAAAGAAACCACATCCCCATTACCAGTCACTCCCCATTATGCCCTCCTGGCAACTGCTAGTCTTTTCTCTCTCTCTGGATCACCTATCTACTCTGGACATTTCATATAAATGGAATCAGAAAATATGAAGCCTTTTGTGACTGGCTGCTTAGCATATTTTCAAGGTTCATCATGTTATACCATGTATCAGCACTCCATCCCTTTTTATCAGCAAATAATATTCCATTTGAAAGTAGCCTATTTTTTTAATCCATTTATCCACTGAGGAGCATTAGCGTTCTTCCTCTTCTTGGCCCTTATGAATAATGCTGCTATAAACATTCATGTGTGTTTGGGTAAATATATGTTTTCAATTCTCTTGGGTGTTTATACATATTCCCAGGTCATACATAATACTGTGTTTAACATTTCAAGGAACCACCAAACTGTACTCCAAAGGAACTGTGCCAGTTCACCAGCACACCAGCAATGCATGAAGGTCCCAACTTCTCTACACCCTTGCCAACACTTGTTATTGCCCATCTTTTTAGTTTAGTCACTCTAGTGGGGGTGAAGTAGCATCTCGTGGTTTTGGTGACTAATGGCGTTGAGCATCTTTTCATATGTTTAGTGTAATTTGTATGTCCTCCTTGGAAGAATGTCTATTCAAATCCTTTGCCTGTTTTTAAATTGTGTTATTTGTTTTTTATTATTGAGTTGTAAGAACTCTCTATAGCTTCTGGACACAGATCTCTCATCAGACACATGATATACAAAATTTTACTCTCATTCTGTCGGTTATCTTTACACTTTTGGTGTTCTTAAAAGCACAAAGTTTTAAATTTTAGTGAATTCTTATTTATCTATTTATTCTTTTATCCCTTTGCTTTAGGTGTCCTATGCCTAATCCATGGTTATGAAGATTTACTTTTACATTTTATTTTAAGAGTTTTAGGGATAAAACTCAGAGGTTTAACACCTGCCTTCAGCCCAGGGCATGATCCTGGAGTCCCAGGATTGAGTCCCACATCAGGCTCCCTGCATGTAGCCTGCTTCTGCCTCTGCCTGTGTCTCTGCCTCTCTTGCTCTCGCTCTCTTTCTCTTTCTCTGTGTCTCTCATGAGTAAATAAATAAAATATTTTTTTTTAAAAAGAGCTTTGTAGTTTTAGCTCTTACATTTAAGAGCTTTTGTATATGGTGTGAGGTAGGGATCCAATTTCATTTTTTTGATGTGGGTATCCGGGTGTTCATACCATTTGTTGAAAAGACTATTCTTTCCCTATTGAATGGCTTCATACCTTTGTCAGAAATCAATTGAACATAAATGTATGGGTTTACTTCTGGACTCTCTCAACTCTATTCCATTGATCTATAGTTTATCCTTATGCCAGTGCCACACAGTCTTGATTCCTGTAGCTGTGTAATAACTACTAAAATCAGAATGTATGGGTTCTCCAATTTTGTTCTTCTTTGTCAAGATCATTTGGCTTTCTGGGTCTTTCACATCTCTGTATCCATTTTAAGATGAACTTGTCAATTTGTTGCCAAAAAAAGCCAATTGGAATTTTGATAGGAATTTCATTAACTCTATACATCTGTTTGTTGGACTTGCCAACTCTAAATGTAAACTTTGAATTGTATTGGACCCCAATGATCTAGAGTTCTGACCCCAAGCATCCACAAAGCCCCTGCCCTGAGCAGCTCTCAAGGGCTGCAGGGCCCATATGTTTCTGTAGCCAACCCAAGACCCTGAGAGCTTCCAGGCAATCTGCTGTTAGGTCTCATCTACCCCCATCCTTCAGTTGACTTTTGGAGTCAAAATGCAGAAGTTAACATTTCCTTATGTTAAACTCCTTTTGTAAGTTGTGGATACCAGGGCCAGGGAAATCTTCATGATTCTTAATTCTGCCCAAGCAGGGAACCAGCATCTCCCCCAGCTGAGGCCCAACAGAGCTGATAGCCCTCACAAGTCCTTCTCCCTATCTGACTGCAGCAGAGCCTGTTCTACTTTCTGGGTCATTTAGTCCTTGTTCTTCACCCACAAAGTCACTCATCTCTGAGGAGTGGCGGGGGTGGGGGTGGGAGGGTTCCCAGGCAACAAAAACCATCACTGAGTATATGATCCCAACCCTATTTCTCTGTCTTGTAAATCTCTCATTCAACTATTCAGCAGGTCTATGACTGAGCTGTGCTGGGCACTGTGGGGAGTGAGGACTCAGGACCCTGCATCCAGAAACTCCCAGACCAGGGGGCTGACAAGAGCCGCCATCTTTAAGCCTCTGGGCTTAAAGATGTGTGCCTAGTTCCCCTGAAAGTTCAGTACAACACCATGAAGCATTTGTTGTCATTACTATATCTATATCCAAAAAAATATTAATTGAGCAGCTGCTCAGTGCGTGGCCTGTGCAAGGGGGTGGATGCTCAATGCTGACAAAGACTCCTCAGGTCCCTGCCTCCTTGGAAATGGTCCCCAGTAGGAGAGGCAGACGTAGAACAAGAAAGACAAGGGAAGGAGGGTCACAGCACGCAGTTAACACCATAGCTGACAAAACAGAAGAGAAAAGTAACAGGAGGGACCTACCTCAAGTATGTTAATTGGCAAAGGACCCTCTGAGGAGGCCATACTGCCACCAAGACCCCAAGGATGAGAAGGAGTGTGGAAAAAGAACGCGTGGTAAAGCATTTCTGGTAGGGGAACCACGAGCACATAACCCTGAGGTAGGGGCTGGACAAGAGGTTGGGGTGGCAGAGGTGCAATGAGCAGGGGTGCAGCATGGAGGCGACGAGGCCAGAAGGGTCAGGACAGATCATACAGGTTGGGGAGCCCTGGCCAAAAGCAGGAAGGAGGACGGAGGCTATTGAGGGTTTAAGCAGGGGCATGACATGCTCCACATTATGTGTTTAAAACAATCACTCAGGCCCCTCTATAGAATCTTCCAGAGGAAGATGACGCTGACCTCCCTGGGTGGTGGTCAGGGGTAGAGAGAGATGTGGATTGACGTGGATAGAGCCAATAGGCTATGGTTGGAAGCACATAGAGAGGAAAAGAGAGGAAGCAGAGATGGCCCTCGGGCCCCTGTCCAGGGTGACGGCAGAATCCTAAAACAGACTTCTCGGCTCCCATCTTGTCTACTTCTCCTTTCTGGGTCAGAGATGCTTCCAGAGCTTCAAGCCAAGCCATGTCCACCCATGATAAGGAAGGTGGGACCGTTCAAGAGGCAGGCAAACCCTCCACTCATCCTCTCTTTCCTGCTGCCCTGCCTGGCAGGAGAGGCGGGGAGGCAGCCCAGCTTCGAGTCCACCAACTAGCTGTGAGGCCTTGGGTGGCCACAGTCCTGCCCGGAAAGCTTTATGGCCACTGGCTCCGGTTGATGGGGAGGTGGGTGGTCAGCAGCCCGTCACGGCCCTCAGCTTAGACACAGAATTAAGCAGAAGGTCCCCGACCTGGACTGAAGACAAACGGGGAATCATTCATTCATTCGGTGCCTGCAGAGCCCCATCAGGTGCCAGCATGTCCCAGGCACTGATGAAACAGCCACAAGCTCCCGACCTCATGGGGCACACATCCTAGGGGGGAGTTGACAGCAAGTGAGAAAAACGCGCCGTGCAATGGACGCCAAGATGCATGAGCTACACAGATCTTGCTCCAAGCACCACGTGGTTGGGATGAAAACAGTCCACACCTCGCCACTGTTGCTACTGGGCAATCGGGGTCATCCTCGTCTCCTGCTTCGTCTTCCCTCTTGCCGTGATTGTCCGGGACCTCGAGACAGGCAGAGAAACTGAGGCAGCTGGGAATGCCATGGGGCTCCATCTGACAATGGCTGGGGGCGGGGCAGGTGTGGGAAGCAGAGGTGGGCCTGGGAGCTCTCCCACAGGCCCGAGCAGTGCCTCCCTCGTCCCGGAGTAAGCATGTGATTAAGTAATCTTATTATGAAAGTCCCACATGATCAGACTCCTGGGCTACACTTTGAATGAAATTAATTCCAAGGTTCAACCAAGTCCCTGGGTGTTTTCCTTCCAGGGAAGGTAGTAGGAGGGAAATGAGGTCTGTATGTTCCAGAACCCCGAGGAACAGGCCCCAAGTCCCGATGCTGCTGGAGGCAGGGGCAGGGGCTGGAGGAGAGGGTTCAACCGGTCATTGCTCACCCCCAAACCCCAGCCACCTTAGTACATGTTCCCACTTGGATGCCCCAAATGCCAAAAATGGGTTCCTTGTTGCCCTGCCCATTGACACCACCCAGAAACACGTTTCTTCTCTGGGACCCCTCCCTCTGCAAATGATTTCATCCTCTCAGCTGTCCTCTCAGGACCTTGGGTCCACCCTGCCCGAAGCCCCCTCGTCCCGTCACCAGGTCCACCCGACCCCAGACACTCCTCAAATGTCTCCCCTTGTTTCTGTTTCTACAGCCTCCTCCTCAGCCCCAGCTCCACAGCCTGGAGCCTCCTCACAGACACTTCCCGCTCTAGACTCTTCCATGACTCCCCCTGTATTTGAAATGATCCCCCTCCCATCCCAGGTGCCAGATCCCAAGCTGGGCACTGGGGAGACCACATCTCCAGCCCTCAAAAGTGCTGCCCCTGCTCTGCAGCCTCAGCAGATGGGACTCCCCAGGGGGAGATGGACATGCCATGCACCCCCTACCTGAGTCCCACCACCCTCCTCCGAGGGACAGCCAGGTATCGGGGGAGATGGGAAGAGACCACCAGCCCAGACAGGCAAACAGCTTTAATGAGAGCCCTCGTTCTACCGATGGGAACGGCACACCCCAAGTACAGGAAAATGGGGCTTGCAGTGCTCACTCATCACTGCGTCCCCAGCACAGGGCCCTGCACACAGGAGGAGCTCAAGTGATGCTCCTAATGAATGTTGATGCTTTATCCCATCCAGCTGCCTCCTCACATGGTTGAGGGAGATGCCAGCAAAGGCCTGCATGGATCCAGGGGTCAGCATGAGCTCTCCTGGCCTCACAGTACGAGGCAGATGTGACTAGTGTGGGAAGGAAAAGGGCATTCTAGAAAGGGACACAGAGTCAGCAAAGACAGAGGGCGGAAAGGAATGTGGATCTCCTGAGAGGGCCCCATCAGCCTGGCCCCTCCTCAGTGCTCTCAGATAAATAATACGGCTTCCTGTCTCTTACAGATGAGTAGAATAAATGGTTAAATTCTTCCCTCCAGGTCCTACAGTCAGAAATTCTAACCTGAGTCAGAGGCCCAGAGCCCTTGGATCATCGCTGAACTGAACACCTCCCCACCTGGCTTTCTCTTAGCAGTGGGGTTTAGAATTTGTATGCACAGGAATGAACTTTACATGAAATAGGGTTTCCTGTAGTCTGAATTAAAACTTCCCCCTCTGGTATATTCTCCTATTACTGGGACGTGCAGCCCCAGTTCTTGATCTCGGGCCTGAGATCAAGAGAGGGCCTGAGCATCAAAGGAAGTGTGTGCTAGAAGGAGCCTGGAGCCATTCCGTGCTGAGGACAGGGCAGGTGAGGTGGAGGGGGAATGAAGAAAGGACAATCCTGTCCAGGCACCACCAATTCAGTTGGGGGTAGGAGATGGATCCCCAAAGAGCTGGAACAATTGACAATGTCAGGGCAGGAGTGAGAAGTCATCCATCCATCCATCCATCCATCCATCCATGCATCCATCCATTCAACAAATACATTGACTGAGCCCACAGTCTGATGAAGTGACAAACAGGGAAGCAGGTAATTACAATCCAGTGCTGTGACAGGGGACATACAAAGCACTGGGGGAGCCCAGAGAAGGCACCCGATCTAGCATGAGGTTGGGGTGGAGTAGTCAGGGAAGGCTTCCTGGAAGAGGTAATGTCTAACCTGAGACTTAGGGGGCAAGCAGGACTTAGCCAGACTAAGAGGTGAGGAAAAGCAGCTCAGACTGAAGGAACCCAACAGCACCTACCTACACCCAGAGGTGTGGTTCCGGCCTTCAGAGACCAGAACAGCTCAGTGTGGCTGAAGCAGAGAGCAGGGCAGCATGGAGGGGATGGACTGGGGAGGGGTGCATTTTCAGAGGAGGGTGTCTGGGGCCAGATCTGCCAGGACCTTGGGAGACACAGTTAAGAGTGGATCTCTACACAAGGGCAGCAGGAGCCTGTCAATACTTCTTAACACAGGAGACATGTGGCTAGATTTCCTGTTTAGAAAGATAACTCGGGCTTCTGATGAGGATAGGCGGGGTTATTCTGACCAGGCTTCTATATAGTAACTTGAGTTGAAATATCTATACCTAACGCAGAGATACAGATATATTAGGGATAGCCTCAAACGTTTACAAAAGAATGAGAAATTTCCAACCAAACCTAAAGGAAAAATAGGAACTCAGAGCAGGAGTGCACATGGAGGCTTCTTCTGCCTAAGGAAAATTTCCAAGCTGAGAGAAGCCTTGCCTTTGCCAGCTGCAGAAAAATGGGGGTGGGGGTGGGGAGAACAGAAACCAAAGCCCAGGACCCACAGTCTCACAAAAGACTTTCCCACAGTTAGCTGGGACCCCCAGGGTCTCCTGGGGAGAGGGTTAGGGTCTCCCTTGGGGAGAGGGTGATAAGAAGTGGACCAGTACCTTCTGAGGAAACAGCTGGGTTTGAATGACTCAGGCATCTCAGGGAAGCTCCAGCTTGTTAGGTGGGCCCGGACAGGTAGTACTTCCAAGTGCGTGGTTGATGCAAACAAAATCCTGCTATGAAGCGAAGCAACTTCGTCTCATGCTCTAGACTGTCCCTGTGTTTAATTTTTCAAATACTGTGATCAATGCACCAAGAAAACCAGGCATACAAGGAAATAAGACACCATGAGAAAACAAATGAATGAAAACACTTAGAGACATACCTGCAAAGATGTTCAGGTGTGGGAATTAACATAAAACAATGGTGCTTACGATATTTAAAAAAATTAAAAGGTAAGTGTGAAACATCACCGGAGAACATAAAACTCTAAAAAGTGACACAGCAAACTGACAAAAGAACCAAACAGTAGCCCTAGTAATGAACATTATGATAATGGAAATTTAAAACTCAGAGACGTTAGGGGCTCCTGGCTGGTTCAGTCAGTAGAGAGTGTGACTCTTGACCTAGGGGTCATGAGATCAAGCCCCACTGCAGGTGTAGAGATTACTCAAAAAAAAAAAAAAAAAAAAAAAAAAAAAAAAAGTCTGAGGCTTCATTTCTTGAACCTGTATGTCTCATACACATTGGTTTCTAATCATTCATTAAATATTAAATTGCATGTTTGTTTTTCACTGTGCTACAAAGCTGTATTTTTATAATTTATGCATTTCCTGCATGTGTGTTGTATTTCAAACTGATGAGGCATAGAGAGCACTCAGTGGCTGGGTTTGAGAATGGATTAAATGCAGCCAAAGAAAGAATTAGGTCAAAAGAAAATATCCTGGATGCACTGCAGAGAGACACAGAGATGGGCAAAAGGGGAGGGTAAGAGACAGAGAGGGTAGGCAAGATAAAGTCTGATCAGAGCCCTGGAAGAGAGAGAAAGGAACAGAGACAGTGTTTAGGAGACAGTGGCTGATAATGTCCAGGACTGATAAAAGACACCAAACCACAGGGGCGCCTGGGTGAGTCAGTCGGTTAAGCATCTGACTCTTGATTTTGGCTCAGGTCCTGATCTCAGGGTCATAATACTGAGCCCACAACAGGCACAACTCTCAGTGGGGAGTCACCCTGGACTTTTTTCTCTCCCTCTGTCTTTGCTTCTCCCCCTGCTCAAGTGTTCTCACTTTCTAAAACAAATACATAAATCTTAAAAAAAGAAAAAGACACCCAACCATAGATTCGAGACACCTAAAAAGTCCCCAGAGAGATAAATAAAAAGAATCCACACTTCCACCCAACATAGCGAATCCGCAGAAACCCAAAAGTAGGGCAGCCAGGGTGGCTCAGCAGTTTAGCGCCGCCTTCAGCCCAGGGTGTGATCCTGGAGACCTGGGATGGAGTCCCCCATCGGGCTCCCTGCATGGAGCCTGCTTCTCCCTCTGCCTGTGTCTCTGCCTCTCTCTCTCTCTATGTCTCTCATGAATAAAATCTTAAAAAAAAAAAAAAAAGGAAAGAAAGAAATCCAAAGGTAAGGGGAGAACATACCTAGCAGCAGTCAGAGGGAAAAAGCCAGATTCACCTTCCAGGGAAGTCTGGCTGGGCCGACAGCCGACTTTTCCACAGCAGCCATGGAAGTCGGGAGCCCTGGGACGTAGCACCCACCTGGAGTCTCCTATGCAATGAAAGGACACTCTGGCTGCCAGACCAGAGGCTGAGCAACCGGCTGGAAGCTGGGACAACGGTGGCCAGGACCAGATCAGCAACAGGGAAGGAGATAGGTGGACAGATCTGGGAGAGGCCGAGGACCCAGAACTGGGGTGACTTGGTGATGACTTTTTGTGATGGAGGAGGGCAAGAAGAAGCAGGGTGAAGGTCAAGTCTGGCAAGGGGGCTGCTTGGCTGGACGGGCCCTGCTGCCATGAGATGAAACAGGAGGAGCAGGTTTAGGGGGTTGGTGGGCTTAGTTTGGGATGTGGTCGCCGCAGAAAATCAAGTCCATTGGTACCCAAGGGATAGGAGGCTCCTGGGGCAGGAGGAGACAGGAAGGATTCCCTGGGGGAAGAGGTAGTGCAATCAGCTCTTAAGGGCAGGCAGCAGAAAGGGGAAGATCTGCGAGGCGGCAGCCTGGAGAGCACAGCACCCACGGCTCCAGAAGGCAGCAAGGGTGACGGGAGGCCATGGGAAAGGGCCAGGCCCGGCAGGGAGACACAGCGGCAGGCCGCTCCCTAGGAGCATCAGCAACCCGCAGAGCTTGGTCCGTAACAGGTGCTCGGCCCACGCGTGCTGAGCAAGCCAAGCGAGAGGTGCCGGCACACAGTCGGTGGTTGTGGTTGGTGTCAGTGGTGAGGCCAGCACTTAGCTGGTTTCCTTCTTCCGTCCTGGTGCAGAAAGCCACACCTGCTCCCCTTCAGCCGGGATTCCCTAACCATAATTATGCCTCCCGCAAACACCAGTGGGAATAGCACAACGTTGGGAAACTGAGGCAGTCACAAGCAAAGATTGCTTGGCAAAAGATTGTTTGGTTGTTGTTGGTTGTTGGGTTTTTTTGTTTTGTTTTGTTTTGTTTTGGGTTTTTTGTTTTGGTTTTGGTGGGTGGAAAAACAAGTACCCAGCCCCTCCTATCTGGCTCCCTACCACCCCGACCGCCTCCCATCCTGCAAAGGCCTTCCACGGAGGGAGGTGCCTACATTCCCATCTCTCCCTGTCACGAAGAGGAAAGCATGAGCCCAGCCTGGCTGGCATCCTCAAGAGTGCCACCTCTGGAGCTAAATGCACAGCCATGTAAGGACAGAGACCCTGTCCTCCAGGAGTGAGAACCCCCAGGGTTCCCCACAGCCCACGAGAGTGGGAGAACCGATGCTTCCCGGAGCCCTCCTGCTCCCGCCTGCCTCGAGGCTGCTCATTTCCACAGAATCTGTGGGCTGAGACTCTGGCGTGTGACTCACCTCCCTCCCCTCCTCTCCCTGAGTAAATGTCAAGTAACATTAGCTACCCCATCTCCCTCAGCAACAGCCCCCCTCATTTTTGGTGGTGCTGTTTACCTCGGCTGGATCAATCAGCGTTCGGGGAGAAAATAGAAACCCTTTTAGATCCAATTAATGAAAATCGGGCAGCAGGAGTGTGCCTGTTTAAAATTTCACTACCTGCACAAGGGAAGGACTGGAAAGACAGGGGTGGGGGAAGGGGGAGAGCCGTCTGGGCCCCACTGCCAAGCCAGGACCCAGCCAGCATTCGGAAGAGAAACCCCAATTTCTGAGGGAGAGAGCTGGCAATGCCCCCAAACTGGGTCCCGGTCAAACACTGCCCTTGTGGGCACAGAGCCAGAAGCGGCCTCTTTGCTGCTTCTTTGGATGGCAGGTGGGGAAGTGAGGATGGAGATGGAGGGAGGTGGTTTGCACTTCAGATGAGAGCCAGGGATGCGGAGTGAGAGCCCTTGGGGGAAACTCAGGGTCCTCCATTTGCATCAGAACACAAGCCTAGCTTGGTGAGGGGCTTCCCTCTGCCACCAGGACCCTAACCCCAAGGAGGTACAGTTTTATTCCTAATCCACTGTGTTCTAGGAATCATGCTGGGGGCTGGGGCCTCCACCACCAGGCTCATGGTCCTGTCTGCCACATAATGGTCAAAGGCAGACAGACCTGGCTCTGACCCCGGCTCAGCCACAGCCAGCTGCATGACCTTGGGCTAGTGGCTGATCCTTCTGAGACTTACAGTTTTCATCTGTAAAATGGGGTCATAATTGCATGCTTCATAGGGAGTTTCCTTGTTCTTGGGCATCTGTGACCTGGCTCATGGGACCTACCCCCATAGACAGCCGTTTGAGGTGGAGACTATGACTTGCCCATGACTGAGCCAGGATTCCACACAGCTCTGCCGAACCCCTGAGCAGGGCCACCCAGAACCTCAGGATCGCTAGGACCCAGTAATCCCACCCACCAGACCCAAAGCCACCAGGCAAGGCTTCTCATTCATCGTATTATGTCCCATGGGCAGCAAAGGGCCCAGAGCAGGTGCACCAGGGATGTCGTTTGGAAGGATGAAAGAGTGAGTTTTACAGTCTTCAAAGTGTTTGGCACATCCTTTAGGTGACAGTAGGAAAGAGGCAAGCGATCTCTGGGCCTAGTTTGTCTGTCAAGTGGGAATTGAATCAGATGCCTTTTGGACCCACTTCACATCCCTCTGGCTTCATCTCTGCTCCAGGTGAGCTCCAGGTGGGGACAGGTGCAGGCAGGCTCAGACTCTGCACACAGACCCTGTGCCCCCCACCCCACCCACACATCCTTCTGCTCACTCTGTGCAGCGTGGGGCACCAGGGGGAGCCATCCCAAAGGCCTGCATAGAGGGAGTGCAGGGGACTTCAAGCCCCCAGGGCCGTCCTCCATCAGTGCCCCTGTAGAAGGTGCTGGGTAGCTTCCCATATGGCAGCAGAGGGCCCAGCAAGATAGAGGCCTAGCTGCCTGTAGTGATTATCAGCCCTGTCACCCCCAGCCCTGTGTGGGCTTCTCTGGGTGGGCTCACTCCCCTGTCCCCTCCTGCTGCCCCCTTGGAGCACTCCCCAGCAAAGGATGCACACCCGGGTCCTCACCAGGCTCTGCTTCCAGGGCAGCTCAGGCTAAGACCGAGGCAAATGCTAATCATGGCCTGACGAGCATATGTGGTGACGACGCAAGAGGATGGTGGCACAACTGGAGTCCAAGCACGGCAGACATGTGACAGGCCCGGCATATAGCAGGTGCTCAATGAACAGGTGCGGCTTCCCAGGGCCAGGGAGGCATCCATCATTCACTGCAGGCACGGTTGACAGAGCACCAGTCTTGTGCCGAGCCAGGGCTTGGCTCAGAAATGGCACGGTTGCCACCCACGAGGGCCACAGCCTCCCAGGGCAGACAGACAAGTCAACGGGGGGGCGGGGATATAAAGCCAAGTGACGGTGGTGATATCAAAGCAGCAAAAGTGAGTGGGCGCAATGAGAGAAGACAGAAGGGTACCCCCTGAGCCCCCTGAACCCCCTAAGCATGGTGGTGGAGAAGGGTCCAGATGTGGGGAGGGAGGAGGGGACGGGGTCAGGGCAGGGCAGGGACAAGGCTGGAGAGGCCCAGAGCCCTGAGCTTCCAGCAGACCATGTCCCTGCCAGCCCAGCCTTCGCTGCCAGAAGCACCTGGGCCAGTGCAGCACAGATGTCCCTCTGCCCTGCCAGTGGCAGCTGGGGCTTTTGTGAAGTGCCCGGCTTCAGAGGGGTGCGTGCAGGGGGGACCCCAGATGTGCCCAGGTTCCACGCGACGCTGCCAGGTTCCGAACGGCCTGACAGAAAAGGGAGGCTGTCCCATGCCAGCCAGAGCCAAAGGCCCTGCCAACGCCCTGGTGTGGATGAGAGGCCACATCCAGAATACCCTGTGCAGCTGTGCGGCTCAGCCTGGCTCAGCAGGGTCCAGCAGCAATGACAGAGCACCCCCGGGGGCAGGGATGCAGGGCCGCGCTCACCCACCTGCACGTGTAGCGTGAGTGGCGGAGAATAGGAGTTCCTCTCCCACTAACTGCTCAGCCACTGCTGGGGCTCCGCTCCACACAGTCGCTCAGGAACCCAGGCCACCAGGGGCTCCCCAGTCTGACGGCTCCCCATCTGCAAGGGTCACTGAAATAGGAGAAGAGACAACAGGGAAATGGGAGCCCCAGCCTGGAGGGGACACTTGTCACCTCACCTCTCCACCCATTGGCCAGGGAGTGTGAGGAGTCAAGCAGAAGTTCGGTGGGTCAGTGCGGATCATCTCGACCACAACAGCAATGTGACCCCTTAGGCTGGGCCCCAGCCCTAGTGGCCACAGGGGTGGGGGGTAGAATGCAGCTCAACCTCCCAGAGTCTCCATTTCTTCTGTGGCAGAGTAGGGGCCAGGGTGGTCTCTACCTCCCCGAGCTGGAGTCGGCTTAGTTGAGAGGTCATATCAGCACAGTGCATCCCCCCGCACCCGGCCTATGAGCGGATGTCCTGTCTGTGGTTCTTCATCACCACCTTTGTTTTTTGTAGTTGTTATTTGTTTAAAATTTTAATTTATTTATTCATGAGAGGCACACAGAGAGAGGCAGAGACATAGGCAGAGAGAGAAGCAGGCTCCCTGCGGAGAACCCCATGTGGGACTCGATCCAGGGACTCTGGGATCACACCCTGAGCCAAAGGCAGATGCTCAGCCACTGAGCCACCCAGGTGCCCCTCGTCACCCCCTCAGACTACAACGATTATAAGTGGGAACTCACGAAACATTTTATTGCATTTTCTCTTATTTTACAAAAAGGAGCTGGAAGATGCAAGGGCAGAGGCACAAGCCAAAAGGGAGGAGGGCCGGGTGTCGTCAGGGTAACGTGACCGAGGGCAGACATCACGAGACCCTCCAAGAGCCACAGATCCTGACACTCCTCTGGAAGTGCTCCAGATGAATTCCGGACAAGCAGGGTGGAAACCGTGAAGTGAAATGACAAAACTGAAACACACACAAAATCCTGGACCTGGCACTTTGACAACTGTTCCTAAAAAGACAAGGGGATTTTGTATGTTTTCCCATGTCGGGGGAAGAACAGCCCCATTACCACATTCAAGTCTGCGACACGTTCCCACACTCGCTCGCCGTGAGTTGGCTTCAGGAATATATATGTTGAAAGGAAGGGATTCCTGTCACAGGATGTCCCCCCAGGCACTGTGGGGTGGGAGGCAGAGGAAGTGATGACCAGCTCCAGTGGAAGCTGACTTCACAGAGGTAATAACATTTGGGGCTGGCCTGCGAGAGCAACAGGGTCACATGCTGGAGAAAGGGACACTAACAGACACTGAAGATCCTCTTGCCCCCAGCCATTCCCAAACCCCTGTTCCCCTGCCTGCCTCCCATTACAGAGGCTAAAAAGCCATGTGCTTATTTTCCTAGCATCCCTTAGAGCCAGAAGAGGCCATGGGGCCATGTTCCGGCCAATGGTATACAAGGCAAAATCTGCAGGGGCCTCAAGATCTTTTCCTCCCTGATTAAAGGGGAGAAGTCCCAGAGGAGAGCACTCTCTCACACCTTCACTATGCCTCTCATCACGCACACCTTCTCCCTTCCCACTTGGAGATGTGGCCCCATGAAGACGTGGAGTCCTGGGGCTGTGGCAGCCACTTTATCACCATGAGGTTGATGCTTGTTGCTATGGCAGCTTGTTATCACCATGAAGAGAATCAGAGAGGCAACTTAGAGTCTGATCCTGTGGCTAAATAAACCTGCAGACATCATTCCTGGTCTTGTTTTTATTTTTTTTAAAGTTTTTTTATTTATTTATTCATAGACACACAGAGAGAGAGAGAGAGAGAGGGAGAGAGAGGCAGAGACACAGGCAGAGGGAGAAGCAGGCTCCATGCAGGGAGCCTGACGTGGGACTCGATCCTGAGACTCCAGGATCACCCCCTGGGCTGCAGGCGGCGCTAAACCGCTGAGCTACCGGGGCTGCCCCTGGTCTTGTTTTTAAAGGTAAACTTTAGTGAGTCTAATGGTTTAAGCCCCTGGAAGTTATGTTTTCTGATACCTGAAGCTAAAGGCGTTTCTAAAGGATACAAGGTCCTGCCTCATGAGAAACTCCAAACAATGAGCAGACTTTGCTTCTAGAAGCCAGCCCAGGAATGTGCATAAATTCCCTTTCAGGTAAAGGATGTTTTCATTATATTATATGAAAACAGAACCAAGAGTGTCCCTAAATGATACCAAGTTCACAGGCATCTGGGACCCCTGGCCAGACCCCATACTGTCCCCAGTTTCTCTCTCCTGCACCTTGTCCCCCACCCCCACTGCACTGCCCTCCTCCACGACACACGATTCTTAGACACACCAGGCTATGTCCCACTTCCAAGCTTCTGTCACCAGGGCCCCACTTGGTGTGCCCGACAACTACCCTCCCTGGTCAGCTCGGGCTACTGCAACAGACCCCACAGACTCGGGGCTTCACCAGCACATACTTTACTCCTCCCGGTTCTGGAGGCTGGAATCGGGATCAGGGTTTCTGTGTGGTCGGGCTGTGTGGTGAGGACCCTCTTCCCGGCTCTCAGATGGCCGCCTTCCTGGATGTGTCCGTGGGGAGAAAGGTCTATCTCTTCCTTCTGAAGAGGTCACTAATCCCATTCTGAGGCCCCCCATGGCCTGGTCTAAGCCTCACTACCTCCCAAAGGCCCCACCATCTCCAATACTGTCACCTTAGGGGGTCAGTGTTTCAACCTCTGAGTCCAGACAGAGGCCACAGGCCCTCCCAAGCCTGGGCGCCAGCCTCTCGCCACCTAGGCTGCATCCAAAGCCTCTCTTGGGTCTCCAGCTCCGGCCTCATGCCCAGCACTGAGCTTGGTACTGGTGTTATAGCTGCAAACAAGACGCGAGGGACAGACATCCACCCAGCACCCACAATTCACCAACTACCCCATTAACTGGGGCAAAGGAAGAAACGTCAGATGCCTAAAAAGCATGCAATGGGGAAGCCAGCCTGGGGGGTAGGAGAGAACCTCCCCAGAAACCTAACATTTAGACTGAGACACAAAGGGCACACTGAACTTCTTGCACTGGCTGAGGCGCACAGGTGATGGGCCTCTCTGAGCCTCAGTTTCCACCTCTGTGAAACGGGGCTCCTGGCAGGCCTCCCTCCCTGGGTCAGTGTGGGGCTCCAGTGGGATCCCATGGCGAGGCCCAGGCCTGAGTGTGTTAAGAGCTCGGCAAACAGGGACGCCTTGGTGGCTCAGTGGTTGAGCATCTGCCTTTGGCTCAGGTCCTGATCCTGGAGTCCCAGGATCAAGTTCCTCATCGGTCTCCCTGCGTGGACCCTGCTTCTCCCTCTGCCTGTGTCTCTCATGAATAAATAAACAAAATAAAAAAAAATTAAAAAAAAAAAAAGAGCTTGGCAAACACATTACTCTTCAGGGAGAGTGGGGGTCTACTGGCCCCTTGTGACAAGCTAACTGGAGAAACAGCCTTTGCCTGAGTATCTGTGGGCTCGGGGGACCATGGAGTGATGGGTGCCATCTCTCCTGTTTGACCCTCAGGAAATGAGAGGCACCCTTCGGCCAAGTCAGGGGGCAGGATGTGGGGAGACAAAGCCCCAGGCCCAGGGCAGGCAGGCTGAGAGGGAAAGCAGGGGCCAAGCCAGGCCAAAGGGAGGTCAGGAGTTAGGGGTCAGAGGGGAGAGCCCAAGGCTGGGAGGGGCAGACGGTCCCAGGGTTGAGAGTCCCAGGCCCCAGAGTCAGACAGACCCAGGTGGGCTCCTACCCCGGACCCCAGCCCCCCTACCCAGCAATGCTCACACCTCCGTGGCCCTTCCAGTTTGCCTTCCATTTCAGGAAGAAGTTCTGATGCCAAGGCCAGGGCCAAGGCAGCCCCCGGGACATGCTGTCACCCCACAGCTGGCCTGTGGCCTCCTCTGTTGGCCGTCTGCGTCTCACACCCTGGACTACGAGAGGTCAAGAGAAGGCTGGAGAAAGGTCATTCCCTCCGGGGTTGCCCGATTTAGCAGAAACACACAGAATGTCTAGTTACAACTGAATGTCAGATAAACAAATAATATGTTTAGTGCAAGCACGTCCCGCACTATTTGGGACATACTTGAACTAAAAAATTATTCACTGTTTATCTGAAATTTAAATTTAACTGGATGTGCTCTATTTATGAGGCAACCCCAATTCCATGATGTCCTTATGTCATGCCCTTCCTTAAGAGTCATCCGTGGCTCCTTGGTGCCTGAGGTCAAAGTGCAGCCTGCTGCACACATGACAGCAGAGGCTCATGTGGGGTGGCTCCTGTTGTGCCAGCCTCTGCAGGACAAGGCCGTGGAGCCCCGACTCGACCATGCATTTCACAGACAGCTCTGTGCCAGGCCCCATGCTGGGGACTGTGGACCCTCCCACTGTGCCTGCCCGAGGCTCCCTCCATGAATGAACCCTGTCCCCATCACAGGCTTCAGACTAAAAGGCATTTTTGTTGTTGTTGTTCTAAGCCCCTGCCGCCTCCCCATTTCCTCTCTTTTATGGGTGGGAAACCCCTGATTTCAGATCAAAGGGACCCAAAAATTCACATGGCATTTCAAGTTGAACCCACAGCTGAACCACTGACTTCAGAGAGCTCCCCAGAGCACCTCCAGGCAGAGCCGCTTGCCTGCCTGAGGCCTCATACCAGCCTCCACCCTAGACGCAGAGAGGGGGAGCTCGGCAGACACCCACTTTCCAGGGACCCTGGAAATAAAAAGATTGGAAGAGCAACAGCTGGCATTTCTGGGGTGCCACGTGCTTAGCACTCACAGCCCATCACTTAAGACTTGTGCCAAGTAAGACCTTCCTCACCCCCACCCAGAACAAGCCAGGTCCCCAGATGACACGCAGCCCGAGCGCCCTGCGCCTTCCTCACCTGGGGCAGGTCCATTTCATCTACTTATTTGGGGAATGGGTGCACTCAGGGTCTGTGTCTCCGCTGCCAGGCTGTTCCCCAGTGCCCAGGACGGCACCTGCCATACAGTAGGTGCTCAGCAAATGTTTGTGGGAAGGAGGGAGGAGGAGGAGGAGGAAGGTCATGAGCTCCATGAGAGCAGGAGCCTTGCCCAGCTGGCTCTGTGTGTGTGAGTGTGTGTGTGTGTGTGTGTGTGTGTGTGTGTGTGTGCGCCCCGGGAGGGTGCAAGGTGCATTGGAGCAACAAGGGCTCCCTCCGTCAGCGCCATAAAATTAGCTCCTAGAATTTAACCCATGAACCGTCAGGAAAGCAGAATCTTGTTCACTTGTTTCTCCCCCTCCCCTCCTGAGATGGTGGCCCTCGCTGGGACCACTGCACAGATCACTCTGCTTTCTCATCACAAAAAGCAAACCTAAACCCGGGTATGTATGAATGTACTTTTTACAGATTTTATTTATTTATTTATTTATTTATTTATTTATTTATTTAAGAAAGAGTGAGCGAGAGGGAGAGAGAGAGAGAGCACAAGCAGGGGGAGAGGCAGAGGGAGAGGCAGACGCCCCGCTGAGCAGGGAGCCCGATGTGGGGCTCGGTCCCACATCTGAGACCATGACCCAAGCTGAAGGCAGAAGCTTCACTTTCTGAGCCCCCCAGGTTCTGCCTGAACCTTGGTATTTAGACGTGCATCAAATGCTAAAGAAAGACAAGGAAGTGATTTTTTTTTTAAGATTTTTATCTATTTATTCGCGAGAAACACAGAGAGAGAGAGGCAGAGACACAGGCAGAGAGAGAAGCAAGCCCCCCGTGGGGAGCCTGATGTGGGACTCGATCCCAGGACTCCAGGATCACATCCTGAGCTGAAGGCAGATGTTCAACCGCTGAGCCACCCAGGAGTCCCAAGGAAGCGATTTCTTCAAGAGTCAAAACGGGAATTACCAGTAAAGGGGGAAAAAGAGTATGACCAGTAAAGGATACACGAGGAGCTTCTGGGTGCTGGTGGCAGCACCCTGTGCCCTAACTGGATCGACATCTCCGTGTGTGTGTGAGGGAGACAGAGTAGGTTCAGGACCTCTCCAAAATCTTCCCTGTTGGGGTACCCGGGGGGCTCAGTTGGTGAAGCATCTGCCTTCGGCTCGGGTCATGATCTCAGGGTTCTGGGATCGAGCCCTGCACTGGGGGGGGGGGGGGGGGCGGTCCCTGCTCAGCGAGGTGTCTGCCTCTCCCTCCCCGCTTCTGCCCCTACTCCTGCTCTTTCTTTCTCTCTCTCCTCTGAAATAAATAAATAAATAAATAAATAAATAAATAAATAAATAAATATTTTTTAAAAATAAAGGTAAAAATTTTTCCATGTGCCTGTCAGGTTTTCCTTTACAATCTGCTCCTCTTCTGAAGGTCCTCTAAATGTCTGCCCCTTGGGGCTCTGGCCTGGGTGATCTCCATGCACGCCTGTGGGAGGATCCCTGCAAGCCTAGCTTCAGCCCCATCCACACAGTACCCACTCCCAGTCTATTCCCAGCCCCGGCCAGTCCAGCTGCCTAGCACACAGCACAGATTTCTTGGGGCCACCATGACAGCCACGCTGAGACCCGAGGATCCAGTGCCACCAGCAAGATGACCAGGTCAAGGAAGAGTATTATAGGAGAGGAAACAGCATGTGCTAAGGCCCTGATCCATTCCAGGAACTGAAAGCAGCTCCTTGTGGCACAGAGGAGGATGTGAAGTGGCTGAGACTGTGCAGGGGCATGATCTGAAAGGCCACCGGGCACAAATGCCCATGGGCATCTGACTCTAGGTCCCCCAGTGTCCCCACAGGCACCAACTCACACAGGCCTCATGCCTGCTCGCAAGAGGGGCTTATGCCTCTGCCCCACCTGCACTCGCAGCCTGAACTGCCCCTGCCTCTGCCCTCCTCCTTCCTATCCCCATCCTCCCCCTTCCCCTGCCCCCGCCCTCCGACGTGGACACATTTCTCCACTGAACAGGGAAGACAGGATGAGCACACCCTCTTCCCACCCCACCAGCCCCACCAGCCGACAGAGCAGACTCAACAGCCTGGGACCCTGGGAGCAGGAAGAATTCTCCAGATTTTCTCCCAGCCTCCAAAGGGCCTCCAGAGAGCTGGTTATATAAAGTTTCTTTTTTAAAAGGGTGGAAAGGAAATGTTTGCAAATATTAAGGAGGGCCACTCAGAGCAAATAAGGGGGCGAATGCCCCTCAAAGGACAAGGCGGGTCCCAATCCAGGAATCCCCGGTGCTCCTAAGGCTGGTGGGGGGCGCAGGGGCTACACGGTCTTGTCCCCACTGGGTCTCCAGGCCAAGCTCGGTGCCAGGCAGGAGGAGGCGCTCAGCAAATATTTGCAGATTTAACGAATGAAACAGGGAGACACAGACCAGGGCTGGGGGTGAAGGGAGGGAGCCCGAGGAAGAAGACAGGAGGGTGGCTCCTGCCGGGGAGGGGGCTCAGCAGGGAAGGGGGCTGCTCAGGAATCAGGAAAACTGCTGAGTAAAAACTGTCTTTGAAAAGGCCCCAGATTATTCATCTAAGTCCTCATCTCGCTAAATTTCAGTTCAAGCGGCTGCAAATATTTGAAATGAGTAATTTCTCCTGATGAAGAGAGTCTGATTTTGATTCTGCCTCATTTATTTCGAGATTTAGGGGAGCACCCAGAGGAGAGGGGTTGAGCCTGTCATCAAGCAGCGGCCACCCCCTCTCCCACGCCGTCCCCCACCCCGGTCCTGCCCTGCCCTGCTCCAAAGTTGTGGTTCAGGGGCAGGAGGAGGGTGAGCTATGCAGCTGGAGCAGGGGAGGGAACCCACGGGAGCCCCTAGGCCCAGGCAGCAGAGGGGCGCCCACCAGAGGGCAGAACCAGAGCCAGGTGGCCCCAGGCCTCTCCCATCTCTCCGGGCCTCCAGTTCTGGTCTACTCTGTCACAGCTGACAGCTCTGCTTGGTCACCCCCATCCTCAAGTACCTTCAGTGGCTCCCTAGAACCCTAGGTTACTTCCCCAGCCCCACCTCCTTCAAAGGCTCCTCCTCCTCTACTCAACCCCAGGCCCTGGAAACTTCTCACCACTCCATGGGGCATGAGGCAGGCCTTATTCCTCCTATAAGGCTTGAGCCCAATGTCACTTCTTCTGCGAAGCCTTCCTTGTCCCTGGGAGAAGTGGGGGCCCCCGGGGGGCTCCCCCCAACTGCAGAGCCCTTGTCCCCTGTGCCCCCATCGTCCAGAGGCCTCCTTGCCTCCCTAAGCAGAGTGAGGGCCAGAGCTGGCTCTTCAGCCTGTGCGCTTGCAGCCTGCCGCACTCGTGTGTGCTGGAGAAGCATGTGCGACGGGGATTCATCAGAAAGGCACAACCCAGAAAGGGATGAGCGTACAAATACATACATGGCGGGACCAATGTATTAACACAGAGCCCACCCTGAGCACACAGGGGCCGCCACAGGGGCCCAGGGAGAGGTCAGTCCTCGGCACCCCTCCAGGGCCCGCTGTGGCCCTGGGATGCTGACAATGCAGGTGTCTCTGCAGCGCTTCACCCACGTGTGGAGGGGAGCATGTGACTGGCTCCGGGTCATCTGTCCCCACCAGGAGAAGGCCACTCGAACGGCATCCAGCAAACACTCACTGAATGAAGGGGAGGTCCCTTCTGACTCTGGCACCACAGGAAGGCACACAAGCCCTGGGCGGTGGGCCTGGCTCTGAATGCTGGTCTGACCATTTCTTTTGTTTTGTTTTGTTTTTAAAGACGTTGTATATTTATCCATGAGAGACACACAGAGAGAGAGAGAGAGAGAGGCAGAGACACACGCAGAGGGAGAAGCAGTTTCCATGCAAGGAGCCCGATGATGTGGGACTCGACTCGGGGACCCCAGGATCACAACCTGAGTCAAAGGTAGATGCTCAACCACTGAGTCACCCAGGCGTCCCCTTTTGCCATTTCTTGCCCTTGACCCCAGAGCAAGCCACCCCCCTGGGGTGTGGGGCTTCCAGAGGATCTGCGGTGCCTTCTGCCCTGGGGGCCCCAGGAACCCATGACCCTAGCAACCAGAATAACAGACGTGTTGAGGTGGGCAGACGTGTTGAGTGAGAGCCTGGGCACCCCACGCTAGGTGCTTTCACTTGCATTTTCTCCTGTAAAGGAAAAGCAACCTGTGGGTGGGAGCAGAGGGAGCGTCATGGGTGTTAATTCGTGGGGGCAGCTGGCGACAGGCTTTCACACACAGGGAGCCGCTGAGGCACGGGTTCATTTCAGGCTGTGCTGGCCCTGCAGTGTGCCAGGCTCCGTGCTGGGGGTGGGGTTCGGAGCATGAGTCAGGGTGGGGATCCCATCCCTTGAGGAGTTGCCGTGGCAGAGGTGAGACAAGGAGCATCACTCAGGGTGGATTCAGGGGAGGCTGCCCTCCCAGTTTCTGCGTAGAGGGGCAAAGCCAGACCCAGAACTCCATCCTGGCCTCAAGGCACCAGCGTGGCTGCGGCGGCCAGCTGCTACCAGTCTTCTCAGCAAGGGCTGGGCTCGGCTTAGACCCCAGAGGGGAACGATTTGACCCTGGTGAATGAGGGGGATTCCACCCCCAACCACCTGGAATCCCAGATTTCAAGATATGTATTGTATAAGGGGATGAGGTGGGGTGACAAGGGAACTCCTGGTTTAAAATGTGGGTTCCTAGGCTCCATCCTCAAAGGCTCTGATTCCGTAGGTCTAGCCCAGGCCCAGGAACCTGCATTTGACTACCAGCCCAGGTGACTCTGGTACAGCAGGTCGGGGCGGGGGGCGGGGGGGCGCCACTGCCCATTATTGCATTGGAAGAGCCTGGAAGATCTGGCACCTGCAAACGTGAGGGTGAGCTCCACCTCCATCCCTTCCTTGCTGTGTGGCCTTCAACTTTTTGTTTTTTAAGAATTATTTATTTATTTGAAAGAGAGAGAATGTGAGCAGGGGGAGGGGCAGAGGGAGAGAGAAAGAGAATCCTCAAGCAGACTTCCTGCTCAACATGTAGCCCAAAGTGGGGCTCTATCCCAGGACCCTGAGATCATGACCTGAGCCAACATCAAAAGTCAGACACTTAACAGACTGAGCCACCCAGGTGGCCCTTCAACATTCTTTATGCTGGTGCCTCATGTAGCCATTAGGAGAGGCTGGTGGGTACAGGATTTAAAAGCTCAGGCTCGCCAGTCAGGCCATCGGAGCTTCTGTCCCACCTCTGCTGCTCACTGCCTGTGTGACCTTCCTCAGCCTAATTAACCTCTCTGTGCCACAGCTCCTTCCCCTGCACAGGTGAGGTAATAATAGCACCCACCTCCCTGGACTGTTAATGGAAAATACATGTGTGCTGGCACCCACTGTGGCTCCTGTGCATGAATTCTCAACTCCCCAGCCATATCTCTGCACCTGCCCTCACCCCCACAGCAGCCAAAGGGATCCTGTTAAAGCCTGTGCTCCATCGGCACACACTCCAATCAACAATCCACAGCAGCCTCCTGGTTGGTAGGCCTCTTTCTCACTGCGGCCCACCGCCCCCAGCTGCTCAAAGTCCAGCCCATGTCTGTGCCCTTAGCCTGTCCACCACCTGGCCCCTGGCTCACTTGTCCACCCTCTACCAGAAACTCTCCCTGGTTTGGCTCCTTTTCATTCAAGTCTCAGTCCAAATGTTAATACTTATTGTGTGCTGACTTTTGTGTTTGATTAGAATATTTGTACTTGCTTATATCTTTCTAAAGAAACTCTGAAAGATTATTTAAAAATGAAGAACTGTGACTATTGGGGATGGGAAACCAAGCAGATAGAGGTGGAGAGAGAAGAGGAGCTTTTCATCTTCTGGGATTTGAATCACGTGAGTACTCTTTATGTTCACACAAAAAAATGTATTAATAAATGGACAAATGTAGTTTTTTGGCATCTCAGCCTTCTTAGACAGCTTCTCCCTGACCAAACTTACTAAAGCCGCCCCCTTTCCATCACTCTTCACCCTTCACCTGCTTTGTTTTTCAAATCAAAGTGTGTATTTGATCGTGTGTCCCTCCCATTGGAACATCACCCTGTGAGCACAGGGCCATGTCCCATCCCAGGGCCGTGTCAGAGGTGCTTAATAGATCCCTGTGGAAGGAGTGAAAATCATCCCAGAGCTACTCCCACCTGCCCAACTGTGCACTCCTTCACACATACTCCAGGGCCTACTGATGTTGCACGCTGCATTGAAGCTGGCATACCATCATTGCTCAATAAATGTTTGTTGAATGAATAAAAGACCTGTTAATAGATGAATACATAACTTTCAGAGGGACAAGCAAAGCTTTTTAAGAGGAAAACTCTTAGAAGTATTAGGCACAGAGTAGATGCTCAATACATGGTAGCTACTATAATTATTACTAAAGTATAAATTACTTACCTGGGCCTGTGAGCAAGAAGTGAAGCCGGGAGAACCCTGATGAAAAGATGAAACAATTCCAGAGACACAAAATTCTTCTTTGGAATTTTTTTTCCCCCACTAATTGTATAAGTTCCCTTTACTTTTCAAAAAGTCTCTGCCATTTGGTCTCTGCTTGCCCACCCTCCCTGCTATAAGATGTCCCAGACAGTTTGAGGGCCAGGGGGCCCATCGGAGAAGCTACAGTTTCAGACCAGTGGTCAGGAAGCCCACAGCCCCCCAACAGTCCAAGGGGGCCACACCCAGGTGCAGGGCGTGGGAGAGAGCAGGGGGTAACCCCCTCCCGTTCCCCACCCACCCTAGGCCTCCTCCAAGCCCTTCTCCCAGCAGCCCTGAGAGGCCACAGACATGTGGTAGAAAGAACTCAGCCTCCGGAATCTGACAGCCCTGGATCCTGTCCCAGCTCCTGACCTTCCAGCACATTCTGTGCCCCAGTCACCTTACCTACTTTTTGATATGCCTGGTTTTAGGTTCATCCTCACAACATCTTTGGGAAGCAGCTCTATTCCTGCTGCATTTCACAGCTGGGGAGATTGAGGCCAGAGAATCACTTGTTCACGATTACATTGTGAGAGTGTCCCAAGTCCGATGTCACATCAACCTGTCTGCACTCCTCACTGCCTTATGCGGGTGCTCTACCGTGTGATCCTCAGTCTCCCTATCTGTAAAATGGGGGGCTAGAGTCTTCTTTTCAAATGTATCATGAAAACTTCGTTGTTTGAAAATTGACTCATGGAAGAGTCTGAGGAAGGGGCTCATCAGAGGTTTCCTTCCCTCCCTGGTGAAGCCCTATTTCGGCCCCTCATGGAACAGCAGTGTTGGACAGGTCACCTCCCCGGTCACCCCAGGAGGGCTGAGGATGGCCCGGGAGGCACAGATGGGGCTGCTGGGAGGACCTGCGAGGGTCCAGGGCTCAGCGAGCCTGCATGGGGAGGGGCTGGGGCAAGAGAAAGGCAAAGACTGGTCCTATCTGCTGCGCCCCTGCACACCTCGTCACCACGGCGACGCGGTGCCTGCGGCCTCCATCCTCTAACAGAGCCCACGAGGAGCTCAGAGCTCGAAAGGAGGGGTGGAGAAAGACAGGAGAGCAACCCCCTCCCATCTTTTCTTTCTGCCTTGCAGTGTTGTTTTGGGGGTTTTGTTTTTTGTTTTTTTGCTTCAAATCCAGCCACTGTGTGGTCCTGTCCGGGGCCTCCCGCCTCCTCCCACCTCCTTACTGGTGACTGTCACACGACAGACATTTTTAGTGGTGACAGCTGGCCTTGTGGAACTCGGCTCCAGTACGGGAATGGTTTTTAAAAAAAGAGTGAGCCAAACCACCGCCACTTTAAATAGCAATGCAGCAGGGAGGAGAGGCAGGCTAGCGCGTGCAGGCAGGAGCTCCGGCTGGGTTTCCGCACACGGTGCTGGTGGAGGAAGGGCCAAGCCCAGAGGACCTCAGGGCTGATCCTTCTCGCCTCTGCATTTGCGGGAGGGAGAAACTGAGGCCCCCAGAGGGTGGACGTCACACCGCAGATCACAGGCTTGTGAGCAGGAAGGCTGTGACCCCACCCGGGTGTGTGCGGGTATGACCAGCACCAGGCTCTTCCTTGCGACAAGGCTCCACCTCCCAATGCCACCTGCCCTTTTCTGACCTTGGAGAGAGCCCACTACGATAGGGGTGATGGTGATGGCTTCCAAGACCCCAGTGCTCCCAGATAGGTGCACCAGGAGGGCAGAGGCCCCCAAGGGCCGAAGACAAGCCCTGTCTCTGCAGGAGCTCTGGTAACATTTGCAAGGCAATGGCAGCTACAGGCTAGGATTCCCAGGGGTCCTCCAGCATCCCCTAGACCCTCATATTTGTAGCCGCAGGATCTGGAGCCCGTTGGACTGCTCTCCGTCCAGTCACACACCACGTCCTGGCCCCTTCCGTTCCCCCAAAATTCCCTTTCGTAGCTTGACACTGACCATCATGGGGGTACCGACCCCATGGAAATGGGCAAATGCTACAAATCAGAGCTTCTCTTCTCCTGGGGGCGCTGGGTGCTGTCCATCTACCAGCATGCACGCCACCGTCCAGGCCCAGGCACCCAGTGGCACCCACGGTTTCGCAGACATCACAAGAATCACCTCTGGAGTCCAAGGGACCCAGGCTCCAACTTTGCCCCTTCTGCAACTCACTGTGCAAACTTGGGCGGGTCACTCCTCCATGCCGAGCCTCGCTAGCTCCTCTGTAAAGTGGGCACGAGGGTAGCCGGACACACCTCACGCCAAGAATAGAGGGGGAAAGGAGTGCAGGGTGCTCAGTGGAGGACAAGCCTTCAGGAGCAGCAGCCGTTCTTACCATCACTGCAGTTATGTGGCTCTCTGTGTCTCCACCATCCTGTCCCCCCGCCCGGCCCCCTGCCCTTTGCTTCTGTCATCACTAAGGGGCAACTGATGCTCAGTACAGAGAGCACTGCCAGTTGGGCCTGAGCAGAGAAAACAGAGGAGGAGGCCCCCCTTCTTTGCTCTGGACATCGCGTTTCTCTTTGTGCGCCCTAAGAATGAATTCCCCAAGGCTGCCCGACCGCACCTTCCCTCTGCCCTTCCCTGCTGTAATTGCCTCCATGACCCTAACCTTCAACGCTGTATGGGCCGGTTTGATGCCCACCTCCACCCCCAGAATGTGGGCTCCATGAGGACGGAGTGTTTGCTGCAACATCCGGGGTCTAGATGGGTGCCTGGCACATTGGGAGCAAGAATGTGCCCTGAGGGGCACCTCAGCCAACAGCGTCTCCGAGGCACATGCCAAAGCAACCTGGAAAATTGTGGGTTGGGGATGTTCAAACTTCGAGAAGGGAAACGTGAAACAGGAGGGAAAGATGAGAGAATACTTCTGCATAGCAAGGGGAATGTCTTGTACCCTAAGAACCTCAGTGTACACGTGACCTCGCGCCCTCCTCTGCAGAACCCACTCGGTGTCTCTCTTTTGATCCTCCCAACACCCTGGGAGGTGGATTTTTTTTGTTATCTCCCCATCCCATTTTACAGAGGGCACTGCAGCCCAGAGAGGTGAATCCACTTGCCCAAGGCCACACAGCACCAAGAGAGACTGTACTCTTGCTAGTAACAATCTATTAAAAATTTCCAGCCCTGGGGCGCATGGTTGGCTCAGTTGGTTAAGCATCTGACTCTTTATTTTGGCTCGGGTCATGATCTCAGAGTCATGGGATCAAGCCCCATGTCAGGCTCCTCACTGAGTGAGGAGTATGCTTGGGATTTTCTCTCTCCCTCTCCCTCTGCCACTCCCCCACTTTCATGTGTGCTCTCTCGCTCTCGCTCTCTCTCATAAATAAATCTTTAAAGAAAATAAAAATCTCTAGCCCTGTCCAAAAGAGTCTTCCTGCATCGAGAGAGAACCTTCTTCACCGTGAGGGAGATCAGAAATGAAACAGGCTGGATGTGAAGCAGGGAGAATTCAAGAAGACGCTGAGCAAGGCTTAGAAAGGGACAGGGGGACAGGGTTCCTGCACTGGGCGGGGGTGGGAGTGAAGAGAGGGACTGGAGGGCCTCTGCGGAAATCCATACCCCAGGCTGGGAACTGTGGTCAGTGTCCGTAAATAACAGAGTTACTCTATGTTTCGAGGCTTAGAAAAGAAAAAAGAATGCTAGTAAGTTAAATAAATGTATCAGCATGTCATGGTATGCATTGAGAAACACATTTTTACATGAGAAAATCTTTGGTGGGGTGCCTGGGTGGCTCAGTCAGTTGGGCGTCTGCCTTTGGCTTGGGTCATGATCTCAGGGTCCTGGGATCGGGCCCCACATGGGGCTCCTTGCTCACCTGGGAGTCTGCCTCTCCCTCTGCCCCTGCTTGGTGCTCTCTCTTTCTCACCCATTCTGTCTCTCAAATAAATAAACAAAATCTTTTTTAAAAAATTAAATTAAATTAAAAAATAAAATCTCTGGTTAATAATATCTAATATTTTTAGAGTGACTATATGCCAGACTCTAACAAATATTTTAATATATTAAATTTGTATTTTTAAATGTTATCTTGTTTAATCCTCCCAGTGATCCTGTGTAGGGGTACTACCATCATACATGTGGATCGGTCAGGCTTCTGCTACAACACTGCTGTGTAACGAACAACCCCACCAATCCACTGGCTTGTCACATTTCTCCTCCTCTCTTATAGGTCTGCAGGTCAACTGGGCTGGCTCTAGTGGGTCGGCTGGATTCAGCAACAGGACACAGCTCAGATTCAGGTCAACATTAAGTGCATGTCTCCTTCTAGAACCATCAGCTCCCTATGCCCTGTGTGCCTCATAGCACATGGCAGAGGCTTAAGCAGCCAGGCCGAAAACCCAACCATATTTCAAGCCAATGCTTTTGTCACATCCACTAATAGCAGATCAACCAAACCAAGTCAGGTGGCCAAGGCCTCAATTCAGCAGGCTGGGGAAACAGACCCTGCCTATGCCAGAAGCAGGGACCACAGAGTTACATGGCGAAGAGCATGGATGTATAACTCTATTACAGGAGAGAGTGAAAATTTAAGAATGATGTCCAAGGCAGCCCGGGTGGCTCAGTGGTTTAAGGCTGCCTTCGGCCCAGGGCCTGATCCTGGAGTCCCAGGTTCGAGTCCCACGTCGGGCTCCCTGCATGGAGCCTGCTTCTCCCTCTGCTTGTGTCTCTGCCTCTCTCTCTGTGTCTCTCAAGAATAAATAAATAAAATATTAAAAAAAAAAAAAAGAATGATGTCCAATCTGCCTGCAAGGGGTTTCACAAGTGAGAACACAGGGCCTCACATGGGGACACAAGTGGCCCAAGGTGACACCACTGTTACCATGATTCCAACTGAGATTCTGGCCCAAGCTGTCTGACATCAAAGCCCCTCTGTTCCATGGCTTGTCAGGCAATCCCTGGCACATAATAGGTGCTCAGTAAATTATTGGTTTGTTATCAAAGTGCACACTTCAAACAGGTGCCATTTCTTGCATGTCCATTAAAAGAATCTTTTGAAAAGAAAAAAAAAATCAGTCAATAAATGAAATGTTGGTACCTGGTACAAGATTTGATTCTGAAGAGCCTCAGCCGGGGCAGGAGCTTAGCATCCACAGCGAGAACCTGGGAGGCTCAAGGGAGCTCCACAGGGGCTGGCCACAGAGAGGGGAGGTCAGGCCCACATGGAGGCTGCCCCTGAAGAAGAGGCCAAAGGGAGGCCTGGCTCTCCTTAAGAACCAAAGGCTGAGATTAAGAGAGAGAGAGAGAACGGCCAGCCTGAAGATGGAGCAGCGGAGTCTACGGGGAAGGAGGATCCACTGCTCACTGGGACCTGCACCAGCCACCTCTCCCACGAAAGCAAATTAGGTGAGGCACTCGAGCCAGCCAGTGAGCACAGGAGGTCCGGGGGACTCAGGGTCGAGGCTGTGGTCCAAGGTCAGCTCCAACATGACATCCGCCCTTTCATCTTTTGGGTTGCAGAAGTGAGCAGTGGGGGCGGCGGTGGGTGGATAGTGAGGTTCTAGTCCTGCCCACTGGAGCCCTTTGCTCTGTGACCCAAAATTCAAGTCACACAGTGCCTCTGAGCCTCAGCTTCCTCCCAATTAAAAAAGTGGGGGCACCCGGGTGGCTCAGTCAGTGAAGTGCATCCAACTCCTGGGTGATGGGTACCCGTGTTCATTATCCTATTCTCTCCATTTCTGCTAAGTGCTTGGAGAGTTCCATCTGAGAAGGTGAAGTGCATCCAACTCCTGGGCATCCACACTGGGCGTGGAGCCCTGCTTGGGATTCTCTCTCTCTCTCTCTCTCTCTCTGCCCCTCTCCACCTCTCTCTCTCTCCCTCTGCCTCTCTAAAAAAAAGGAGGAGGCGGGGAGATGGTCAATAAAAGGTAAGGCTTGAGCATCTTCCTAGACACGGTATCACATGGTGCCCAAACCTAGAGCTGGGACACCCCAGTTCATGGGTGAAGCAGTGGCAGCATCGGGCTGTCTCCACTGGGCAGCCCCTCATGAATTAATGCGCTCCAGCAGTGCTGGGTGACCGGTTGCCAACCTCCCCCACCAAAAAAAAGAGAAAACAGAGGGTATTGTGCCTAGTGAGGAAACACTCTGCACCTGTGAGGTTGTCCACCAGAAACAGCGAGCCCGAACCAGGACCAGCCTCTAGACCCAAACGGCAATTTACAGAAAATACAAGGAGCACAGACTTAGGTGAGAAAACACGGTGGGGACCCGGCCAGCAAAGTCCAGCCCGAGGGAGACTCTCCAGGACAAATACATCACAAGGAAGACAATACGGGGTCAGGGACCCTATTTAAGAAGCGATTTAAAACACCGATCTCAACGTGCGGCCCTTAATTTAAATCCTGGTTCAAATGAAAATAATTCTGTAGGAATGCATGTGGTATATATGTCACATAATATGCAATTACATATTAAATACATAAATATAATTATAGATTAAATGCCTAGTGTGTGAATACGCTAAATACTACACAAAAAAAGATATGTGTTTATATTTTAAATATAAATGGAGGCCATTGGAAATTTGATGACACTACCTATGCATCCCACATATATAATTATATGTGAAATATATTTACACTTAAAAGAAATGCAATGATATTGATTCGAGTTTGGGAGGTATCGTAGCTACGTGTTACATTTTGAAAGGCCCTGATTTCTAGAGCTGCATACTGAAGTATTTCCAGATTAAAAATATATATATATATCACGGCTGGGAGTTGCTTCAAAGGAAATAGGGACAGGAATCGGTGGGGACAGGTGAGGTGACCCGACTGTGATTGTTGGCGCACCTGGGCAATGGGTACCCGTGTTCATTATCCTATTCTCTCCATTTCTGCTAAGTGCTTGGAGAGTTCCATCTGAGAAGGTGAAAGCTCCCACCATAAAAAAAAAAATGTATAAAGGGCTTGTCGGGGTTTTTTTCTGATATTTTTTATTGTGGTAAAATACAGATCATGTAAAATTGGCCATCCTGACCACTCTTAAGTGCACGGTTCAGCAGCACAAAGTACATTCACGCCGTCCATCTCCAGACCTCTTTCCTTCCTGCGAAACTGAGATCCTGTCCCCGTTGACCCCTGGTCCCACCCTCTACCCCGGATGACCCCAGGTCCCCCACACCAGTGGGATCACACAGGACTTGTTCTTTTGTGACTGGCCTCCCTGGCTTAGACCATGTCCTCTGGGCTTTGCCCGAGGAGGCAGCAGGAGGCAACATCACCTCCCTTTTGAAGGCCAACTAATATTCTGTTGTTCCGATAGGCCAACCACATCATGTCCAATTGTCCGTCCGTCCGTCCATCTGTCGGTGGACACATGGACTCTTTCCACATTATAACTCCGTGACTCATGCTGCTATGAACATGGCAGTACAGGTGTCTGTTTTTTCTAAGTCTCTCTGAGAAGATCCTAGGGGCGGCCCCCTTTCCAGAAGTGGGAACTCGGGAACCATCATTCCTGCCACACTCAAAATAAAATGTATCAAGCACCTGCTAAGACAGCGCGGACATTGAAGCGAGCAAGGTGGATGCACTGGGCACTACTAGAGCCATCTGTCCCACGGAGTCCCTGTCCCACAGGGTCCAGCCAGCCTCAGGGCCTTCGAGGCAGGGGGGCTCTGGCTGAGTGGTGGTGGGCCAAAAGGGGACCGTGCTCACCAGGGGGTATCACATTCACCGGCCAAGCGAAGGGCAGGGGCAGGACCATTCCGCCCAGCCTATTGAAGTCATCACCCCACAGCCATCCAGGAAGGGACCCTCTCCGCCCCTCCACCCCTCCCTCTCCACAGCCCACCTTGGAACTCTGGAATCTCAGGGGAAGCCTCAGCTGTCAGCACAGCACAGCGAGGCTCAGGGGTCCAGTCTGCTTTAACGGAAGCTAAGCCTGCAGGCAAACTTCTGGGGTGAGTGGGGGTGTCTCTCTCTCCTCATTTTTCTACTCAGTGCCCTGGAAATGAGGTGATTCTTGGAGTGGTGAGGGCTTCTCTTTAGAAGCCAAGAAAGCTTGGACCCATGCATTTCCTGCACCGATCGTGAGCCCCCGTGTGCCAAGACCTGAGCTTCTGGTCTCAGGGGGAATCCAGTCAAGCTGGAGACTCAGACACACCCGCTGGTAGTTCAGCAGTAAGTGCCATGAAGAGTGAGCGGCAGGCCCAGAAAGGGCCCCAGTCTCCACCGAAACAGGGTACCTGGACTGACTCACAGAGGCTGGAAGGGTGCCAGGCCTCCAGGGACTCAGAGGGGAGGGTGGCCACTGTTCAGTGTGAGTCTGAGCCTCAGAAAAGAGGCTGGGGGAGGGGGCAGGGCCAGAGAATGAAAAGCCTGTTAGCAAAGGAAGAGAGTCTGGGGCAATAGGGAGCCATTGAAGACTGTTTGGCAAGGGATACCTGAGCAGATAATGCCCTCAAAGGTTCCATCGCTCTGGCTGCCAGGGTGAAGATGGGAGAGGGCAGGCTGGGGGAGGGCACAGGGGTTGAGGGTCCCACAGCAATCACCCAGTGTCTCCATCCCAGTCCTGGGAACGACCTGCAGGGCAAGCCCCCATCCCACACACAGCCTGGAAACTCCAGAACTCTCCAGGGCTTTGTCTTTGGCCTCCACCCCAACCTCCTCCCAAGGACGCAGCTAAAGACACAGAGCCCCAGAAGGACTCACGTGGGCCTGAGCAGTTAAGAACTTGGGATGGAAGTCAGAGAGCCATGCTGGCCCCTTGGTGTTCA
This sequence comes from Canis lupus familiaris, assembly GCF_011100685.1. Classification (NCBI taxonomy): domain Eukaryota; kingdom Metazoa; phylum Chordata; class Mammalia; order Carnivora; family Canidae; genus Canis; species Canis lupus. The sequence continues at coordinate 54,575,838 of NC_049230.1, forward strand.
TGAAGCCTCAAGAAGGTTGCCACCACTGGGCCTCAGTTTCCTCACCTATCAATGGGCATATGTACATTCTCCCCCTTCAGGGAGGTGAAGAGAACCAATGAGAAATAAGCACCAAGTTCTAGCACAGCGCTTGCTGGACAAATGTTGGTGACTGATTACCAGTGAGTATTACTATTACATACAGCCCAACAGTCCCTAAAATCCCAACCCCTCCACCACGGGGCAGCAGGGTTCAACTGATCCTGGTCTTCTCTGACCTGCCTTTTTCTGACTCCTTCTGCTCAATTCTCTAACCGGTGAAATCCTGCCTTGCCTCAGAGCCCTGCACAAAAGTCACCTCCTCCAGAAAGCCTGCCAGGATTCCCCCCTCCCCACAACATGGAAATTCTCACATCCACAGCCCCCAGCACTCACCTCTGAGGCAGCTCCTAGCTTCCCTAGCCATGAAAAGCTTGTGTCACCTTGTCACCTCCCCCTTCCAGCCAAGAGGGCTGAGGTCCTAGCATAGAGGCTGGTATGAAGCAAGAGTTGAACAAATGTGGGATGGAAGAGTAGAAGGTGGACAGATAAGTGGGTGAAACAAGTATAGAAACCCGACTCAAACTTGCGTAAGCCAAAGCAGATAGCGGGCTCAGGCAAGGCTGGATCCAGGTGCTCAAATACTATCATCTCTTTTTCTCTCCCTCTCTGTCCTTCCCTCTACCGTGCTGGCTTCATCTTCGCACAGGTGTCCATGTGGTTGACCCCAGCAATAAACCCTACCAGCCCAGACTGCCAGCAGAAAGACAGTCTCACCTTCACATGATGGCGCCCACCAAGCCCTGTGGCCAGAAGGATGGCCAGGCCAGGATCACATGCTTGTCCCCAACAGAGGATGGGGAACCACATGACCTAGGGAACTGAGGGGGAGGGCTGGGTGCTGCGCAGGTAAAAACAACAGCCGCCGCCCCCCCCCCCACCTCAACGTTCCCAGTGTCACCTCCTGGGGTGAATCTGCAGGCTGCTCTGGGGGAAAGTGAAGGGTAGACAAGGGGCCCTCTTCAGAGAACTGAGCCCCAAGAGGAAACCCACACGTAAACACATCACTGGGAGCCTCACCACGTCAGCCAGAGCAGATGGCCCACGGAAGGTGTCCGCGGAGGAGGCTGGCCCCTTGGCCAGGGGGCGGGGGGTGACTTGCCTCCCAACCCTCCTCCCCCAGGGGTCCTTGGCCCCCACCACCCCCACAGGGCAGCAACCCAGACTCAGAGAGAGGAGGCCTGACTTGGTCCTGATTCCGGTGGAGGGTTTCAGGGTGAGGGGGCAGTGATAACTGGAGTCAGAGACCACACAAGTGTTCCAAAGCAGTTCTCCCCTCCTCCCTCCCAAGGACAAGGACAGGACAGTGACAACAAGAACTGCCCCGGACTGGGCACTGGGCAGGCCCTGTACCACTCTACGACACAGCTAGCATCCTCAGTATCTTACAGGCAGGGACCCTGGGATCAGAGAAGGGGTGTCACCCGCCCAGTGTCACATGGTTCTCACCATGTGAGCTGGGACTGGCCCCCGGGTCTGGGTGCTCGCAGAGCGGTGTCCCCGACACCCTGCTGCTTCCTTCCACTCTAGACCAATGGCCCTCGAACTCGGTCCTGGCGCCTCTGCCCTGGAAGCTGCTGAAAATCCCATATTCCCCGGGCCCCTCCTCAGACCTGCTGCAGCCCTGGAATCTGCATTAACCGCCCTCCTGGAGGTTCCGAGACAGCCAGACCTGCAGGCATCTGGGAACACCATCTGGTTTCCAGAATATCAGCTCAGAAATCCCGCCAAAGGGGTGGGGATTCAGGTGCGGATAATTCTCATTCCTCAGAAGCCCAAGCATCCCACTGGTGAGAGGACCTCTGAGGGACAGGTGCCACCCCTGTCCCTCCCCATCCTTCGTGGTCCCACATACCCGAAGCTTTTAACTGAGATACTCAGTCCCTTCTCGGGTTCCAACACAGATGTACAATTCCCACCGGGACTGGGGCAGCAGGGTGGGAAGGGGGGGTCCTCCGGCCAAGTCTTTCTGCGTGTTCCAACCTCTTCATGAAGAAGAGTCCGCCAAGCCTGGAGAGAGTCTTCCCTGCGCGTGTGAAGAGGTAATCGATTTGCTTCCCCATTCTTTATTAATCAAAGGCAAACCACAGCCAGCCGGGCCTCTGATCTAGGGAGCGGGGCCACACGGAGAGGGTGCCATTCTTGCCCGGGGCGCGGACACCCAGCACCTCTGATGGGGCACGGGGCCTTCATTCCCGCTGAGCTTCCTCAAGTGTCCAGAACACTCCCCAGAAGCCAAAGGGCCCAGCACACCAGGTAGGAAGCTGGGGCTCCCGGCAGGGAGTGCTGAGCGGAAGGGATGAGTAGGCCAAGAACAATCTGCCAAGGTTACCGAGGAGGCAAAGCCCAGGTGCTGTCAGCTGAGGCCGGGGCTTCCTGCTTTTCTCTTAGATGTAACCAGAGCCTGGGAGCACGTCCCCATCCCTGGGAGTCTCTTGGCCACAGCACCAGAGCTGGGAAAACAAGACCAGCAACCCAGTTAAAGCCCACTTTTGCAAAGATGCTCCCCCCCCCCAGAACGCACTGGGCCTGAGAACCCCCAACATCTGGCCTGAATCCTTCCTGTTTCTGTCACATCTGGGATGGGGGCATAGAAACGACCCTCCCCCCCCGCCCCAATTTCCCACCACTGGCTTCTGACAGCTGAAGAGCCCGATGTAGGAAAGGCTTGTCTGGGATCTCACAGAGGCTCACTCAGCAGATATTTGCAAAGAGCCTCAGTTTCCCTTCTAAGTAACAAGGATGCCGAACCCTCCCTCATCCCCCATCTCCCTGCCCATCTCCTGGGACAAGCCAGGACCCTGAAACAGGAGGGGGTAGGGGGCTGAGTCCAGGCCCGGCACTGAGCCCCAGCCAAGCCTGGGCTCTGGGTCCTGCCCAAAAAAGCCACCCACTCACTTGAGATTAAACAGACACTCCTCTCCTCGGTTCCAGCTCCTTCAGAGGCCCCCACGTACCTCACCACCTCTCACACTGGCCCCCTCCTCACTGTCCTCTGCCTTCTGGACACCCCTCTCCTACTGCTCCAAAAGCCCCAAGTCCCCTCTGGCCCTAGGGCCTCCCCCCATGCTGTTCCCTCAGACTGGAACACCCTTCCCTGGTCCTGACCTGGCCAAGCCTGGCGTCTGTCCATTGAAGGCTTGCCCATACCTGGGGTCTCGTTCCGACCCCTGTGCCCGCCCCAAACTCTGTTAGGGTCAGCTTATGTGTTACTGATGGCTGAATGGCTCTGATTCCCCCTCGCCCCCACCCTGACCCACCCTGACCGTTAGCACTGTGTACCCAGAGGGCCAGACACAGTTCACAGTAAGTGCTCAGCCAGCGGAGAATGGCAAGATTCCCGCCAGATCACGGGTTTTGGGGGGTTTGGGGGGTGTAGTCGGACGCCGCGGGGCTGAGGTTACAGAGCGGAGGGTGAACGAGTCCAGGCTGGGGCAGGCGCCCGGCCCCGCCCCTTAAAGGGTCCTGGAGAACTCGACGGAGCCGTCCCGGGGTCCCCGACGTCGTGAGGTTTAACCCAAAGGGCCTTCCACGCACCCAGACCCCACAGGGCAGGGGACCTGGGCTCCCCGCCGACAGCGCGCCCGAGCGCTCCCGGCGGCTCCCTGCAGGTCCGGGCCCGCGGTGGCGCGCCCCGGACCCAGGGGTTCAACTACAATTCCCATGATGCCCCGCTCCGCGGCGGGCCCGGGCGGAGCGAACGCCGGCGGCACCGCCCCTCGCGGCCTTCTGGGAGTTGTAGTTCTCCCCGGAGGAGCGCGGCCTGAGGACGAGGGCGTCTAGGCGCTCGCTCTGGGAAATGGGGAGGCTACGCAGCTCCCGCGGGAAGGGAGGGGCTGAGGGAGCAGGCTGCCTGCTGGCCTGGCTGCAGGGCCTTTCTCTCCAGCAGCCTCTCTCCCAGCATTGTTTCATAACAATAACAGCGACTCAATTTTGTGAGCACCTACTATGTGCTGGACCCAGTACCAATCTCCGGGAGGATAGAGGAAGACAGACATGGTCCCCGTGTTTGTGAGCGCCCAGTCCAGGCAGGGAGGCCGACACGGGACATTTAATTGCACAAGTACTTAATTACTTGTGCCGGATCCAGAGGAGTACAGCATAAGGCTATAATAGCAGGAGTGACAGGGAGGGTGGTGGTGACTATTTTCTGAGCCAAAGAGACGCAGAGAATAGACAATGGGCTGGAATCTTTGCAATTCAAAGGGTGAATTTGATGGGTGGGGTGAGAAAATCAAGTCCCATCCTTGCCAACTTCTTCATTATTCCCAAGAAGAAATTGTCCCAGAGAGACGAGGGGACTTGCCTCTCACCCAGCCTTGCACGCAGTGGGTGTGAGGAAGAGTTCCAGGCACAGACATCTAATGCCCAGAGTCCTCCCTCCGTTGGGCAGAGCCCAGCCCTTACTCTGCCGAAGGTCTTCACCTCCCTGAAACTGTTTCCCCCTCAGTGACCCTCATGGGGTAATTCTAGCAGAAAAACCAAAGATGATGGATATGCAACCAGCGTTTTACAAGCAGGAGAGGTGCCAGTGTGAGTCACTTTCCGTTCTGTGCCCCAATGTGATGCCGTGGGACAGCCAGGAGCCATCTACAGACTGCCGCCAGGTGCCAGCCAGGGGACAGGCTGCCAGGGCTGGAGGTCCGCAAAGGAGACCCTCATGGCTCGAAGCCCTTCTCTGAGGAGCCAAAGTTTCATCTGAGCCCTGAGGTTGAGGACAACCCAGTCAAGTCTCTAAGGCAAGCATGGAATGTTATGTTCCCAGTGACATGTCACAGGTGTTTAGGTGAAACCGCAGAGCTTCAGTGCACATCGGACCATGTCACCCCTCCTATAAAGCCATCCATGGCTCCCATCAGCCGTCCACATGACGTCCACAACCCTTAGCCTGACCCTTGCCCACTCCTTGGCCTTCTGTTTCAGAATTCACCAAGCCCTTCCCTCCAAGGGGGCCTTAGCAGACCTTTGGCCAAAGCTATGAATTGGCAACCCAACAGGCACTTCTCCCTTTCTTCCCTCTGCTGTAGAGACAAGAAAAATTTAAAAACTCCATTTCCTCAGCCTTTCCTGCAGTTCAAGGTCACCATGTACCCTGGTTCCAGCCAATGAGATAGAACAGAAGCCCTTGGGGAGCAATCTCCTTCGTGAATAAAGAGATGGAGTCTGGCAGGCAAAGGCCTTTGGCCTCTTGCTCTTTCCCTTCTTTCTGCCTGGAACACAGACTCAAGGCCTGGAGATTTAGCAGCCATGTTATGGTTATGAGGTAACAACGTGAGACCTCCTCATTGAAGATAGCAAAAAGGAAGACAGAAAGAGCCAGGGTGCCTGGTGGCATCTGTAAGCCACCACACCCACCCCTTATGGCTCAGCTCGGGCTTATCCCTGTCTAAGTCAAAATCCCTCGCCTGTTTAGGCTACTGTAGTAGAATTTCTTTATCTGCAATTAACATGATGCTGACAATACACAGCCTGGCCCGAGTGTCCCTTGCTTAGTGCCGGTCTTATTTGTGTCCTTACAAATCCTACAGGATGCTTATTGTACTCCAGTCTGTATGCTGGCCTTTTTGGGTTCTTTGACCAGGCTGAACTCATTCCTGCTCCAGGACCTTTGCACTGCCCCCCACCTACTCATGGCTGGCACCTTCCATCATTGAGGGCTCAGCTTCAGTGCCACCTTCAAAGGCCCTCCACGCCCACTGCACAATCTTAGGGGGTCCCCCCAGACACCTCTACCGCGTGACCCTGCCTATTTTTACCACCATTCCTTATTGCTAGCTGATCCTCTCTGGCATTTTCATTTCTTCATTTGCTTATGATACAGAATGTGAGCTTTGTGGGAGGGGGTCGGGATTTTTGCCTGTATCACTTACCCTGCATCCCAGGTGCCGGACACATAGTAGGCATTCACTAAAGGTTTGTTGGATTCATTAAGTAATTAATGCTGCTGTCTCTGCCCCATGTGCTCTCTCTCCCGCTTCACTTGGGAACTCCACACCTTCCTTAGAGCCGTCTCCTCCTAGGAAAGCCTTACTGGTGCCCGGACATGGCCCGGGTCAGGTCTGGTTCCCACACCTGTGACTGTCAGTGTCTCTCCTCCCCTGCCCTTTCACTCACGTTTGTAAGAAGGTGACAGCTCCTTCTGTTAGATGCCATATCCCATCCAGGATGTAACATCCAAGAGGGCAGAACCCATCTTCTTTGGTTCCAGTTTTGTGGCCCATGCCTGGCACAGGCGGATGTGTTGGTCAAGTGAATGAATGACAGGAGCTACTTGCTGACTGTGCCAAGCACTGGGGAAGGGGCTACTTCAGTACTTGATCTTGTTCTTTTTTTTATTTATTTATTCATGAGCGACACAGAGAGAGAGAGAGAGAGACAGAGAGAGCCACAGGCAGAGGGAGAAGCAGGTTCCATGCAGGGAGCCCGATGTGGGACTCGATCGCAGGACCCCAGGATTGCACCCTGAGCCGAAGGCAGTCAACCACTGAGCCACCCAGGTGCCCCAAGATCTTGGTCTTGACGGCAGGGATCACTTATAGTCCCATCCACCACCACCAGGCCCCACCCCCACCGCACTCCCTGCTACAGGTAAAACTAAATCAGATCTGCCTTGTTCTGAACAAAGGGGCAGCTGCCCAGACGGGCGCCTGCATCAGCAACGCTAAGCAAAGCCAGCCTGGCTGCATGGCCCAAAGGGCTTTAGGACTGTTCCTCAGCGAGATTTTGCCCCTTCCTTCCACCCCATCCTCCTTCCTCACCCTCTCCCCCCAAATAACAGCACAAACCCTCCGTCCTCACGTGGAATTTTTCGTCTTCAAAGCACTTTTATAAACATGAGCTCATTAGCAGAGCAGCCCCTTGACACCAGGAGGCTGCTCCCTGGGTGTCTTCTGAGTCATAGCGCCAGAGTTTACCGACAAAAACAAGTTTTTCCCATAGAGTGAATGTGGCACCACAGCCAAGATCACTGTGTCTCAGAAAAAAAGGAAGGAGGAAAGAGAGACACACCGCCTCTGGCAAGAACCAGCGGAGCGCCAGGCCTGGTGTCAGCACCGGGAGAGCTCGGGCACGTGCCCTTGCCTAAAGCCGGAGTGCCCCTGGGGGGTAGGGGCCCCAGTGTGCCCCCCACAGTGTGGCACTTCTTCCGGCATCTCTCTCCTGCCCTACGTCTGCCTTTCCGCCACCCACTCTGTCCCCACCCAGGCACACAGCCCCAGCCCAGCCAGCAGGTGACCGCTGTGTCCTCACAAAGGAGGGAGGCGGCATCAGCCATCTGGTCCAGAGGGTGGCTGCTTTGGGTGAAGGAAGTAGGGTTCAAATCCCAGATCTTCCACTTACAACCCCAGAGACCCTGGGTGAGCAACTGAGGCTCCATTTCCCCCTCTGAAGAATGGGGCCGTGTGGGGACCACATCACTCAGAGTTGGCCGCGAGCGGAGTGTGAGATGGTGCGTGACAAGCACCTGTTCTCCGCAAAGGGTGCGGTTTCCAGCCTGGCTGGTGCTCGGGCTCACAGAGGGGCTTCAGAGGCAAGGCCTGCACGTGGGAGCCTACCGCAGAAGTGGGGGCTGTCTCCTCTCCCTGAGAGAGAGCCTGGTCTTGGCCACCCCTGCCTCCATGCCCCACACCAGCTCACGTACAGGAGAGGCATTTAATGAAGGTGCACAGAAACCACCACAAGAGCTAGACCGGCTCATGGTAGAAGCCCTGGGAAGACAGCAATCTAGACACTCCTCCTCTCTGTCCCAGCATACGCTGATGAGTCCTACTGTGTGCCCGGACACTGTGGCCAAAGCTGGTAAGAGCGCTGAGGGTCTCTGCACAACACATCCCAGCTGCCTCCTGCTTCATGCTGGAGTGAAAAGGTCGGGATGCACGTGGCCCTCAAATGTGGGCTCCTTGAGAACAGAGCCCCTAGCCTCCCACTGGGTGTCTGGTTCACCTTTTTCTTCCCTCCTCACAGAAACTTGCTTTTCAAGTAGGCAACTACAGCTCAGATAAAATATTCACCTCCCTTTGTAAGAATGAGGAGGCTCCTGCTGGGAACATCCAGGAAATCAGTTGTTTTTCTCCTAAAAAGAGAGAAAACCGTCTGGGGGGAGGGGGGCAGCTTTTGTTCTTTGCCCTTCACTTTTTCTCAATCTTCATCCTAAATTTCCTGCCTGGAATGCTGTCATGATTCCTGGAGGTGAAGCAGCCATTTTGTACCTTAAGGATGAAAGCCCCACACTTGGGTTGGTGGAGCAGGAAGCCGGAGCCCGAGGGGCATCGGGAGAGGCTGCCCCGGGCCTGACTGCATCCTGCAGGACTGTCTGGGTTCTGTGCTTAAGCCATCTCAGTCGGGGTTCTGTGCCATGAAGCTAACAGCAAACCCTGACTCATCACCAGGCCACCCAGGAGACTCGTGGCGCTTCGCACAAGGGCCAGCGCAGGGCAGCTGCTTAATAAACATGAGTGAGCACTGCAGTGATGGATGGATGAGGCAGACCAGACCTGCCAGGTGCCCTGCGCCGCACACAGCAGCACCTAAACTGCAAAGACATAAAGGGGGTAGTGACGGACAATCCCATCAGATCGAGGAGGCCTGGGGTCCCGGCCAGCCTCCCCTAGGCCATGCTGTGTGACCCCGAGCAAGTGCCTACCCATCTCTGTGCCTCAGTTTTTCTATCTGAAAAATAAATGTTTGGGACTTTGGGTGGGTCTGCAAGGGCAGTGGCCCCTGAGGTTCTTTCCTTTTTGTGCCGGTGAGAGAGGAAGGGAGCTCCTCTCACCTGTGAATCCAAATTCCATAGAGGGGAGAATAAAAAGAATCAGCTACCAGGTTGGTTACTATCTGGGAAGGGCTGGCCTTGACGAAGCTTGCCCCGTGCCAAATGCTGTGCATCGTCCCCACCAAGTCTTCCCACCACCCTGGGACCCGCGGGCTCTCCTAAGCCCTGTTTAGCAAATGAGGACACTGAGGCTTGGGGGTTAACTAGCTTGACCCACCCTGCCCGGTGAGCGTGTGGCAGGCCAGGGCTGGCGAGCTGGAGAGATGAGATGGGACAGAGGCCTCATCCCCAGGTATGGGGGGGAGGGAGGAGGACCCGCAAGGCATGAAGTCATTTTCCCCAGGGTCCCCGGGGAAGGAAGTCAGCAGGCAGTCCCAGGTCTTTCTGCCTCCAAAGCAGGTGCCCCTGACCACCGCACCACCCTCCCCGGAGGAGTTGGCCATGGAGGGTAGGAGGACAGAAGATTGCACAGACACCAGTGTGAACCATGCAGTGTTTGCTCTGCAGAGATGCTCAGAGCCATGGGGACAAAGAAAAGTGAATGGTACAGGGGCCCGTCGATGGCTCAGCGGTTGAGCGTCTGCCTTTGGCCCAGGGCATGATCCTAGAGTCCCGGGATCGAGTCCCACATCGGGCTCCCTGCATGGAGCCTGCTTCTCCCTCTGCCTGTGTCTCTGCCTCTCTCTGTGTTTCTCATAAATAAATAATAAAATCTTGAAAAAAAAAGAAGAAGAAGTGAATGGAACTGATGAGGATAGTTTGAAGGGGTAGAGCAGGGACAGGCTTGTATTCTGGGCAGGAGCACTGGGCACTTGTTCCACTGTGTTCTCTGCAGGTGGGGGATGACTGACTGTTTTCCCCATCAGTCCGTGAGCTCTTCTAGAATCTTCCTCAGGACTTATCACAGACCAGGGCCCAAGAGAGGGAGAGAGAAGGACTGAATGAGACCCAGCAGTGCCCCCAGGCACCCCAGGGTGAGCGGGCAATGATGGCAGGAGCTCTTGCACAGTCCTAGCATGACTTCCCCCCTGGTTGGCCCTCACTTTTTCCCACATCTCCCATGACTGCAGCCCTCCCTTTCTTCCCTATGGGGCAGTGGGGGTGTGGCGGCTTGGGAGGGCCAGAAGTGCTGGCTGACAGGGGAGGCCAGAGAGGAGTCTGGGGAGGGAGGTTAGACTTCTGTTAGAGTCAGTGTGACCTTACCCTCTTCCCCCCAAATTCTGCATGATTGTCAAGCCCTCGGGTGGTTCCAAGGCCAGGCCAGGTTTGAAACCCTCTGACTTAACCTGTGCGGGTCTTAGTTTCCTTATCTGGAAAATAGGGGAGTGAAAGCCGCCCCCCCCCCCCCCCCCCCCGGCCCCTCCATCCCTGTAGCATAGCTGTGAAAACAGCGAGATGGTGCTTGGGAGCGTTTAGCACAGGGGAAGGGCCCTACACATAAATGGTGGTGACTGCTATTCCACACATTTGACCAGTAAGCGGCCACAGCAATGAGGCCATGGCCCTGACCTCTATGTAGCCCAGGAGATGGCCCAGAGACTGTGCAAGAACCAGAGGATCATTTCGTTTGTGACAAGCCCACTGTGACCAAATAGTCGTTCAGTATCTCCCAGATCATTTTTAAAATGCAAATCTGATCAACAGAGAGGAGAGCCTAATGTAGTAATTAGCAGAAGGGAAAAGCAGAAAAATGGATAAACCAGAAAACAAAAAAATCAGCCTCCTCCACTAACCCCATAAATATGCCCAGCAAGAGGCAAATATTAATTGCTTCTTCCACTCGAACCCCCTGTTTGCAGGATCTATTTGTGTTTGTTTTAACAAATGCTGCAGGAGCCAGCCCCCAAAACCATCTCTTTGGAGGAGCCCAAAGTCACCAACAAAACAGACACCTGGCTGGGCTGGACCTGGGAGAGTTTTCTCTTAAAACAAATGCACCCAACTGTCACTTTATTTGTATGATACCGAGGAGTGGAAGGGTGGCTACATTTACCAGGATTGTAAGTACTTGCAGGTATTCGGAGCTGTCCAAAACTTGCCTTCTGGAAAATAATAATCCCACAGAACATTTAAAGAATGATCGTGGTATTGGGGCACAAAGACAGTTTCAACAAACTCCAAAGTAAAACACATTCTCAACACAGTGAAACAAAATCTTAAATTAATAGCTAGAGGATTTTCTTTTTTTAAATCTAACTTGGTGGGAATTTGGAAAGTGATTTCCAAAAAATTCTTGAGATAAAAAGGAATTCGAAAGGACATTATATACTATTTAGATGTTTCATACTGTGTGGACATTAGATAAAATGAGAGTGCTGAATGCTGAAACAGGATGCAGCCAAAGCAATACTCAAAAGGAAAATTCATATCCATAAATATACCTAAGGTTTCCTAAGAAAGAGATTCCTTTAAAATAAAAATTTTTAAAGGTGACTTATTCATCAAGCAGCCCCCAATAAGGGGAGAAACTTCTGCCTAGATTGTCTTGCCAAGTTTCCCTAAAGCTCATAAAACCCAAGAAAGTTCATATTTGATTTCCTCTCCAGAAACTCTCCACCTCTAGACTTGGTGATGATGAAGTTCCAGGAGTAACAGAGATGTGTAGATATGCTCTGGGTTTACTATCTGTGATAGACAGAAAAAGAAAGTGAACCAGAGAAAGTCCTATAGAGAACCCTCACCCCCACTTCTGTTCTCATTAGTGGCTGCCTTTGCCTGAAGCTTCCGGAAGGGCACTGGATAAGGACTCTAAGGAGGCCAAAGTTCTAGGCTCTGGTGTTTCCATGCATTAGCTGTGTGACTCTAATCAAGTCACCTAACATTTATGCAGCAGTTGGCTTTTGCTACAATGATGCCGTATAACAAACAACCACAAGCTCTCTGAGGCCTCCTATGCACACACTTATTCTCACATGCACTGGTCTGTAGGTTGACTGAAATTTGGCTGCTCTAGGCCGGGCTCCACCAGGCAGTTCTGTTTCATGATGTGGATCAGTTGAATTTGGTCTCAGGATGTGGGTTGGATTCAAGTCTGTCCCATTTGTCTCCTCATTCTTTTTGGATAAGAAGCTAAATGGGACATAGTTTGTCATAACGTATCACAAAGATGCAAGATGTATAGCAAAGACAAGCAGTACCTCCCCAGGTCTCCTCATAAGCATGAGGTCTCTGCTCCCCATAGTCCATTGGCCAAAGCAGGTCATATGGCCAAGGCCAAAGTCAGGGGAGCAGGGAAATCTATTCTGCCTCAAGAAGGGGATTGAATAATTGCTGAATAACTCAACCTGTCCTGCCTTCTTAGCTTCGGTTTTCTTATCTATAAAATGAAGTTGATGAAAATTCCTACCTCTTTGTAGGGACAAAACTCTTGAGCTCTGTTCTAAGCTCACCATACCTGAACCCTGCACTGGTTGGCACTGGACTTGGGTTATGTCCCACTGCTGCCCAGTGGGAGGATGGGGCTGCAAATCCTGAAGCTGGGCTTGGAGCCAATGCCACCCAAACCACAGCGTTGTCTCTTGATGGAGAAGAGCCGGAGCCTATATTGGGAAGTTCACCACAGAGCCCACTAGCAGTGCCACACATGTTCTTGTTAACGGTCAAATCTCATTGCTGAGTTTCCCAAATTGCTTGAGTCTTACTAACACGTCCACAACAGGGATCCCCTCCCATCCTCAGGCCCCTTCTGGTGCTCCAAGCAAGGCTGGCAGCATTAATTTTCCCAGCTGCCTTTTCGGCTCCAATGGTATCTGAGTGCCTCTGGCCTAAGACTAGCCTGGTGGGTGTCCTTGCCCAGAAACAAGAAGATAAAGAGACTCATGCAGACTCTCTTCACCATCTGGTCTCAGGACAATTCCCCCAGTCAGTGCAGCCTTATCTTCAAAATCATGAGGAAGCCAAAGGCAGGAGAGTAGAGTAGTGAAACATCTGGATTCTGGGGAAGAAAAAAACTCAAGTGCAAACTCCACTCTGCCCCTTTCTGACTAAATTTAAGCAAAGCAAGTAAGCTCTGGGAAGCTCAGCTTCCTCATCTGGGAAAAGGGGCTCCTGACTATCATGTGGGCATCTGCATGGGAGGGTGGAAGGATGATTCAGAACACTGGCTCTGGAATGGGGGCGGCATGGGGTTAGACTCTCAGTTCTTCTGATGAAGAATTCCTGAAAGGCTTTGGTCTTTTCATCTGTAAAACGGGAAGATACTAGCTGCCGGATGGGATGCGTGAGATCCCATGCTGTCAACCACTGAGTGCAATGCCTAGTACACACTCAGTCCTCAACAAAGAATGGTTCCCCTCCCTTCTCATGACCCCCCAAAATATCAAGTTGTTCGCCCTAATCAATATGGAACAGAACTAGTCACTAAACATGTAATGATGAGATATGTCGTATAATGTGCTTATAAACGTTAACTAGTCCAATGAGTAAAATATCCAGATTTGTCAAAATTTAACATATATCCAGGTTTCAGAGATATAAGATATAGGATGGGGAGTGTCTTAGAAAAGATTAGTTCAGGGGCACCTGGTGGCTTAGTGGTTGTGCATCGGCCTTTGGCTCAGGTAGTGATCCCAGGGTCCTGGGAACGAGTCCCACATGGGGCTCCCCGTGGGAAGCTTGTTCTGCCTGTGCCTGTGTCTCTGCCTCTCTCCGTATTTCTCATGAGTAAATAAATAAAAATCTTTTTTTAATAATAAAAATCTTTTAAACAAAATTAGTTCAGCGTCTGATAATACAGTAAGAAATCAACGTGTTGAATAATGTCTGATTTCATTACCTTGGAGTAGCCTTGTCTCCCCGAAAATATGCATACCATTGGAGAACACACTGTCCTTTCCCCCTTCTCTTTTGTCCCATAAAGAGTTTAGCACATAGTCAATACTCAACAAATATCTGTTGAAAATGTAAATCAATCTATCCCTCGATTCATCACAGAACCAACGGATGAATCAACAGGACTGCTTGTTGATTCAGGAACTGTGTTCACTACTAGGGGAAGGGAAGACTGGTTAAAACCTTTTTCTTTTCAAGAGAGACTTCTCGGCTACACTGATATTTAAATATATTTTTATTCACATCTGTAAAGCTAAAACACTTGTTCATCAGGATCCTTTCACACAGGCAATATTTGTTCATTGAACAAACACTAATTGGACGTCCATTATTTGCTGGACACTGAGCTGCCAAGCACAGAAACTTCTGTCCCTGCCCTCAGTTTACAGCCCAGAGGCAGAGACACATACACATGTAAAAAAAAAAAAAAAAAAAAAAAAAAAAGTAAGTAAACAAACATTTTCTTGGTAGTGTGGGATGTGTGATCCATGAATTGGCCAAAGCTCCCCTTTATCTTTCATCAAGGACTATTTGTCAGTGACAAAGCTGTGCGTTTACTGAACTGGTCTATGCACCTGCTGAGCCCACCTAAGGACTACATTTCCCAGCCTCCCTTGCAGCTAGGTGTGCCGAGACTCAATTCTGGCCAAAGAAACTGGGAGGCATGATGATTTGGGTTTTGCTCTAAAACATCCTGCTGAGTCCTCACACTCGGTCCTACCGCCTCTGTCTGCGATGCTGCCAGCAAAGAAAACTTCTTGGATGGTGGAACCGCATAATCGGAGGAGCCTGGAACCTGGAGGAAAGCTGTCTGACCTGTCTGTGCTGGATTGCAACGGGAGGAAGAAAGAAACTTATATTGGGTCTAGCCTCTAAGATTTCAGGAACGATTTTTCCTGCAGCCGAGCATAGCCCAACCCCGAACGCTGAAAACCAGTGAAATCAAGTTGAATATATGAACCGAAGCAGCATGGAAGGTTCACGGGTCCACATGGACGATCACGAGCCTCAGCTCTCAAAACCTGGGCACCACCATCTACCTGCCAAGTGCCTCCCCAGGTGTTGAGTTAAAAGAGCCGACCCTGGAGGCAAACCAGTCTAGATTTCAGTCACTTAACCTCTCTGTGCCCCAGCCTCCTCATCTCTAAAATGGGCATGATAATCAATGTACGTCCGTCATAGATGCTATCATGAAGATGCAACAAGATGATTTGTGTAAAGAACTTAATGACCGGTACATAGTAAGTACTCAATAAATAGGCTAAGAAGAGCCACTGGGAGCCACCACCAAGAACACAAAGCAGAGACCCATTTTGCTGCACCCCCACCCCTGGGAGGTCAGTTCTGGAGAAAGGCTTCTGCCCCCAGCACAGACCACAAGGCTCCACTCTCCTCCTACCTGGAAGCCTCTCCCCTTCCTGTCCCTCTCAGCCAAATTAATCCAGCTCCTCTGAGGTCACGGGCAGGGCTCCTGCTCACATTTCCACCCCTCCTGCAGCCAGAGCCCTGTGTGTGTGTGTGTGTGTGTGTGTGTGTGTGTCTGGGAGGGGGTGGGGGAAAGCAGGTGGAAGGGAGGAAAGAGCTGGGTTTCAGAGGACCAAGTGTGC
The DNA here is from genome assembly GCF_011100685.1 of Canis lupus familiaris. Lineage (NCBI taxonomy): Eukaryota > Metazoa > Chordata > Mammalia > Carnivora > Canidae > Canis > Canis lupus. The sequence continues at coordinate 54,591,123 of NC_049230.1, forward strand.
ATCCTGCCCCCTATTCCTCCACTCATTAGGAGGACGCTGCTCAGAAGCTTCTTGTCTCTGTGCCTTGGTGTCCTCAACTGTATGACAAAGGTGATGATAGCACCTGGGTCCCCAAGAAGTTGGATGGGTTCACTGACGACATGGATGTCCAGGGTCCTGCCGGGTGCCTGTTCTCCAGCACAAGATCCAGAACTAAAATCCTTTTTAGCCCCATGTTTAAAAAAATAAAAAGGAGCTTGCGAGATGAATTGAGGACAGATGATCAGTACTCACTGGGCTGTCTCTCCCTCCCACACTCTCTTCACACTCACACACTCACACACACACTTGAGAAATGATTTTTTTTTTTTTGAGAAATGCTCTCAAAACAAAACAAAAACTCTGCTTTGTTCCGTGTAAGCAGCATTAAAAATTCACCAGTTGTGGGGAGCGAGAGGGACAGGAGTGCAGGCTGAGCTCGGCACAGATTGCCAGAGTTTGGACCAGTGATTCGGGGACTCGGGCTTTGGGGAGACCCCCAGGGGAGAGCATTGGGGTCTTGGGGACCCTCTGCCCAGGAGGCCTTGTGAGGCTGCTCACTTTCCCCTCCTGCTAGTCCCCATCACAAAGCCTTGTTTACTTCCTTTATCACCCTCATTGCAATCTTGTTTATTTCTCTGCTTGTTTGTTTCTTGTTTGCTTCCCATCTGGTCTGGAATGTAAGTAACATGGACTGGACGGGGACTGCGGTGGTTCTAGGAGCTGATGCAGAGCCAGGCACGTAGTAGGCACTTAATATTTGTGAAAGAACCAAAGGGCAAGAGTCCATAAATAAGCAAACGGATGAATGGACAAGAGAGCAACGGCGAGGCACAGGGCATCAAGAACGGATGATGACAGCCCTTCCCTAGCTTGGACCAGGGCCAGTACCCATGCAGCGGCGTGGGAATATGTGTGGCCCCAGAACAACTTTCAGAGCCTCAGTTTCCTCAACTGTAAATTAGAGATGATAACTGGAGATGATATACCTACCTCATTCGACTGCTCAGAGATGAATGAAGAAAAACATCCGTGTTAAACATGATTCTGTGTCTAGCACAATGATCTATAGCTTTATCCACTGAGTGGGGAAGTGGGTGGAGGAGGCAGGCAGCATATTCACTAGCTCCCACCACTCAAATGAAAAAGAATTCGAAGATTCAGTTCCTGAGATCCAAGGAGCTTCTCACTCCTTAGAAACTCCCAGCTGAGTCGGGTGAGGGGACAAAGGTCTGTACTAAGTGAGTTATAAAAACAACTCCTAGCCAGGAACCCCTGAGCCGCCCCCCACCCACCCACCCACCCACTCTCACACCCACCCAGGGCTGGCCTAGGATTAACTCTGGCCTGCCCAGCATGCTCAGCTTCTGGCAGGATTTTGAGAAAAAAGAAAAGAGGGAAAGGGGGACGTCTCGCGTTTCATTTCAATACTAATCCCTTCCACTCTTCAAAGCACTCTGCAGTCCCTTGCTGCTTACAGGACCTCCTGGAGGAAGGTGCTGAGTGAGGAGACTGAGCCCCAAAACGAGGCGATACAGGCCAGTCTGGGGCTCGCTCCCATTTCTCCTGACCTCCCCCCAGCCGCCACCCGGCCAGCTAGACCACCTCAGATGTCCAGAACTGAACGCACAGACTCCATCCTCATCCCAAGAGCAGCTACCCAGCAGGTCTGCCATAGAGGCTCCCAGCTGAGCCCTTGGCAGACATCACTAATCAATTGGGGCACATGCCAAATCCCTTCCGACCCAGAGCTCCAGGCAGACACTACCAATCAATTGGAATTGGCCTGGGAGATTAAGAGGATCCTCAGCTCCGCTCCAGGCTGTGCGAGCTGCCTGGTGTTCTCCCAGGGGCTTAGCACAGCGCCTGCACGCTGGCCAGCATTTTAAAACTCCATAGTTATTGAGTGAATGAATGAATGAATGAATGGATGGATGCATGAACAAATAGACATCCGGCCTGTCCCAGGTGCTCGGGCAGAGACCCTGGTTGAGAGATCCAATCACGTCTCTCTACACATTCCATTAATAAGGACAGAATTTGTTGGAAAGGCCTATAAATCCAAGAGGAATAGCGGGGGTCTCCATCCTCCCCTGCTGCTCTGCTCATGGTGCTCCCACTTCCCCAGAGCCCTGGGATTGGAGCCACTTCTTTCAGGTATGTGACCCCAGGCGAGTCATCCAAGCTCTCTGCACTCAATGGCTCCATCCATAAAATGGGGATTTTACCTGAATCTGCCTCCCAGGCTGGGGTCCGGACACAAGAATATCACCACGGAAAGCACTGGGACTGGTGCCTGGCACAAAGCAAGAGCTCTGAAAAGCCAAGTTTCCATCAGTCTTTCTCATCACACCTAAGGACCTTGAAGCCAGGAACTATGATGGCTTGCTGGGCACCAGGCCTGATGCCCAGGACCATGCTGGGCAAACACGGACATTGGTAGATCATTAGCATCCACTAGGGACAGTGACAGGGTAGAGGTTCTGTGGGGCAGGAGGTGGGGGTTATCTGGGGTCCAGGACCCCAGCTGAGCTCCCCAGTACCCGCCCCCCAGAGATGCAGTACAGGGCTCTCACCTCCAAGTGTCACTAGCCTCTCAGCATCAGAGAGGACTCAGCAGTGATCCCCGAGGTCAGCAGCAACCCCCCTCCTGCCTTCTCTGCCACTGTCTGCAGTCCCCAGTCTCAGTCCCCATGGAGCAACACTCCAAGTCTCAGAGACAGTGAGCTGTGGCAGCCAGGCGCTGGACCAGGAGGTGGGACAGCTGAGTTCCAACCCTAGCTCCAGTCTGCCACTCTTAATACATCTCTCCTCCTTGCAGGACCTCAGTTTATCCATTTGGAAATTAGAAGCGTGGGGTATATGTGGGGGGGATCCTGGTCTCTAGGGCCCCTGCATATTCACGTTCATTGACTGATTTAATCCACAAGCATTTACTGAGTGCCTACTGGGTACCAGACCCTACACTAGATAGACTCTGAGCTATTCTCTGCTAGAAGGCCCTTCCCCATCTTTGGCTTCCAAAGCTCAGCTTCCTGCAGGAGGCCCTCCCAGACCAGCTTTGGGGGCCGTCCCTCGCCCTCCTGCAGCCCTGTCCCTCTTCCTATCACAGACTAATCACTCTGTTTATCTTGTCTGCCTCCCTCTGAATTGTGGCCTCCTGTTCTTACAGGACCACATCTTGTCCCCTGACCCATTCATAGGGATTCCAGAGGACAATCCTCTTGGGCAAATGAACAACAAAGGCATAAATTCTAAATCTCCCCCCCATCACCCCAACACAACACCCTTCATTAAGCTTTTTGCCTCTGCATCCCTTTTTCCTAAGCCAATCACTAGGAACCCACCAGACAAATCCCGCAATCCCACTGCTGACCAGCAACCTTCCTAGCCATGTCTCCCTCCTGCGATCTGGGTAACCAAAAAGACTCACAAGGCATATGTGGCACTTACAAGGTGTTAACTGCCCTGGCATGGGGCTGACACCACTGGGGGTTTGATGGGAGCCCAGGTCCCGATGGGGGTTCTGTGCCATGCTCTGTGCTGTCCCAGCAGACACTCAGTAAATATTTAGGCATTAATTAACTTCCTCCAGGGAGCAGTGACTCAGTGCCAGATGTAATCCCCCAGCTCCATGGGAAAAGGTGAGTACTTGAACCTTTTTCAGGTGCCCAGACAAATAAGGCCAGCTCTCCATCCAAAGAAGCCTCATATCACTCATTGCTGCCCTCCTGCACGGCGTGCAGGTCTGAAGGCCCCTCATCCCCACATGGATGCACATGGATGCTCACACACACAGGTACACACTCACTGCCCTCGCAGTCTCTGGTATTCTGCTTTGAGCCATCCCTGGTGCATCCGAACAGAAGCTTTGGGTGGGATCCGCCCATTCTACAAACATTTGTGAATTCCTACTGTGTGCCCCAAGCTCCACTGCTCCCAGGGGCGCCAAAGACCTCAGCTGTCCCATTGCTTCCTTCAGCAACTGTTTGGTGACAACAGCTGCGGCAACTCCCCCCTCCCAGGCCACCCCAAAAAAGATCAAGGGTTTTTATTAAGCTAGACAACTGCTTCGCTCTCCCCACTAGCCCTTCTCAATTTTTGAGAAGGAAAGGAAACAAAGTGAGTGTGGGCCCCAGACAAGAAGGCCCAAAGAATAGGGTCACATGGATGGGCTGACCTCCTCTTAGCTGATTCCCAGAAGTGAAAAAGCCTTAGGAGAACTCAAACTTGCCTTGGGGCAGGGGTGAGTAGGGGACTGGGAAGTGTCAAGGGGAGCTGCCCCAGTGAGGGGCCTAGCCCCCGCCCCCTCCTGTGGCTAGAGAACCCACCTCCATCCCTAACCTGATTCCCCAACTGGGCGCCCCCCCAGAGGCGTGCTTTGGGGTGCAGCTCTGAGCCTGGCTGTGAATGATGAGCTGAGGCTGGAACAGATACTTACTTCTCTGTGACTCCTGGAGACGCTGGTCTCTGAGCAGTTGGCAGGGAAGTAGTGGATGTTGATGACATCAAGGTCATGTGTCGCCCTCGGCTGAGGCCTGGGAATCAGACTTGGATCCACCGAGGGCAGAAGTAAGCCACTGATTTCGAAGAAACCAGAGGAAGTTCCAGGCCTACGAACAGACCTGGGTTCAAATCCTGCCTCTACCCCTGCTTAGCTGTGTGATATGACCTTGGGCAAGAACCATAAACTCTCTTAGTTTCCTCTAATAAATTCTGAGTGAGGACAGAAGGAAGGCCTGAAATCAGCATTAATAATCCATTCTTGGACTCTTGCAACTGGCCAGACACCAGGGATCCCAGATATGACTGTTGCATATGGAGTCCTCACATCCATAAAACCAGACAGAACCTCCCGCCTTCCTTCTTATGCTAGTGATGTCTCAAAAGTAAACGAATGAAACTTGTGTGTATCTTGAAGACAGACCCTAAGGAAGTAAGGGGCAATGGATTTTTTATTCTGGCACATATTATCTCATGGGCAAGTTCCACTCTTGCGTGTCCCCATCACCAGACCACCTCTTCCATAGAATGGAAGTAAAATGCCCTTTTTCCGCAGTCACCCTAAAATGTCAGTTCTGGTTTCTCTGGATGGGGGTGGGGAGAGATGCTACCAGCCAAAGGGCTCAGAGCAGACAGAGACAGCCCAGAAAGGACAGAGTCTTCACCAGGAGCTGTGGGACCTCAGGCAAGTCGGGTCTGCTGTCAGCACCAAGTTCCCTTGCCTGAAAAATAGGGTAAATGCTCCCTAACTTTGTTTTCACCCTTGATGCCTGACATTGAGTAGATGCTGAAAAGTGTCTGTGGAAACAAATCTGAAGAATCCCTAAGAATGAAGAGAGATCCAGATGCTGGAGGATGGACCAGCTGGGTCTCCTCACTCCCACCAAGGGACAAAAATAGGTGCTGAGGACAATGGGCCCAAGGAAAGAGGGCACCCAGGAAAAGTTTGCTCCTGGGCCCCCACTCCCACCCCTGCCCCCACAAGGCCTGCCTGGTTCTCACAGTCTCCTTGAAACCCAGTCCTCCTTCACCGGGCCAACCCAAGGATGTCTTCCTCAGACAAACCTCTGGACCCCACATTCAAGCAGCAGTCACCCCCCAACCAGACGGAGAACCCCCAATCCTATCCCTCTGTTCTCCCATCTCTCAATCTCCAGCTGGGAGGAGCTGGCCAGTGGATGGTTCAGCGCCAAAGGGAAACGGTGTTCACAAAAGTTAAGCTGGTGAGTTCCTGGGCCCTTGGTATTCGCCTCCCGTCCGGAGCTCACAGTCCTGGCACAAATCCTAGCTCTGCACACTGGGAGCTGTATGATTCCACACATCACCCCACTCCTCTGAGACTCAGGTCCCTGCTCTGCAGGCAGTCACCATGAGGGATTCAGGCTGTTTCTGGCGAGGGTCTGTCCCACATGAGACACATAATAATAGCCCTCATTGTCATTATTATTAGTTAGGAAGGATAGGAAAGGTTACAGAACCGGTGATAAGGACACACGGGCTCAGAGGCCTTCGTCTTCGGACCTCAGCTGGTTTCGAGGCCGTAGGCTCTTTGCTCTGGGGCATGCCTTGAAGACCAAAATTCACCCCGTTTTGGGTCTTCCCGTCAGACGAATGGGGAGAACAGAGCTTCCCTGAGTATTTCCTGAGACCCCTCGGTCAAAAAAGTCAAGGGTGTCAGGCCCAATATTCTCTGCGGTTGAGGCACCTCCAAACCCTTCTCCCTTGGGGGTGCCCAAAGTCAGCCCCGTGGCCCCACTCGTCTCCTGCCAAGGCCTGGGTCACCCGGGGCCGGCAGGTGAGAGAGGAGGTGCCGCGTGGCCGGGAGCGGAGAGTTGTGCGCACCTGCTGCAGGTGAGGCCCAGCCGTGCGGAAGGGGGAGGAGCCGTTGCTGCAGCACCCAGGTGAGCCGACCCCCGGCTCCTAGGAGCTAAGCCGAGGGCGGCAGCGGGCTCCAACGTGGCGGTTACGGGGCGACCCGGGCTGCACACAGCGGCCCCAGCGGCTGCGAGTCCCGCGCGGTGCGGCAGCCCCAGGAGAACATTCGAGGCAGCGGCAGCGTTGGAGGCCCCGGGTCCGTTCGGTATTTGAATAGCACAAAGGAACCGCCTTGGTCTGATTGGCCAGCCGAGTGGCCCCGGGGCGGGCAGCGCCTGTCACTCGGGAGGCTTCGGGCGCTCCTATTGGCTCACGAGGTGTGGGGCGGGGCCCGGACGCTCGGCTAAATAGCTGGGGCCGGGGCCGGCCGAGGCTCATTGCTTTGGCGCCGACTGGGGAGTGCGGGCTCGCGGGTGGCGCGCAGCGCATGGTGGCGGCTCCTCTCGGAGCGCAGCCGACCCGCTGACCCGGGCTCCGTTTCCCCTGCCCGGCGCGCCCCGGCGACCGGCTGGAGGCCGATACAGCAGCAGCCCTAACAGCAGCAGCGGCCGCGGCTGCTCCGCCGCCACCGTCTCCGCGGGAGCATGGAGTGCGCCCTGGACGCCCAGAGCCTGATCAGCATCTCCCTGCGCAAGATCCACAGCTCCCGGACCCAGCGCGGCGGCATCAAGCTGCACAAGAACCTCCTGGTGTCCTACGTGCTCCGCAACGCGCGCCAGCTCTACCTGAGCGAGCGCTACGCCGAGCTCTACCGGCGCCAGCAGCAGCAGCAGCAGCAGCAGCAGCAGCAGCAGCAGCAGCCGCCCCACCACCAGCACCAGCACCTCGCGTACGCGGCGCCCGGCATGCCGGCCAGCGCGGCCGACTTCGGCCCGCTCCAACTTGGCGGTGGCGGGGACGCGGAGGCGCGCGAGCCGGCCGCCCGGCACCAGCTGCACCAGCTCCACCAGCTCCACCAGCTGCACCTCCAGCAGCAGCTGCACCAGCACCAGCACCCGGCGCCCAGGGGCTGCGCGGCGGCGGCGGCTGGGGCGCCCGCGGGCGGCGCGGGGGCGCTCTCGGAGCTGCCCGGGTGCGCCGCGCTCCAGCCGCCGCACGGCGCGCCCCACCGCGGGCAGCCCTTGGAGCCGCTGCAGCCGGGTCCTGCGCCGCTGCCGCCGCCCGCGCCCGCCGCGCTTTGCCCGCGGGACCCTCGCGCCTCCGCCGCCTGCTCCGCGCCCTCCGCGCCCCCAGCGGCCGCCCCTCAGGCCGCTGCTGGCGCCTCCCCGCCCGCCTCCCCGGCCCCCGCCTCCTCCCCAGGCTTCTACCGGGGCGCGTACCCGGCCCCCTCGGACTTCGGCGTGCACTGCAGCAGCCAGACCACCGTGCTGGACCTGGACACTCACGTGGTGACCACGGTGGAGAACGGCTACTTGCACCAGGACTGCTGCGCCTCCGCCCACTGCCCCTGCTGTGGCCAGGGCGCCCCAGGACCCGGCCTGGCGTCCGCCGCCGGCTGCAAGCGCAAGTATTACCCTGGCCAGGAGGAGGACGAAGACGACGAGGAGGACGCGGGCGACCTGGGAGCCGAACCCCCCGGGGGCGCCCCGTTCGCCCCCTGCAAGCGCGCCCGCTTCGAGGACTTCTGCCCGGACTCGTCCCCGGACGCGTCCAACATCTCAAACTTGATCTCCATCTTTGGCTCGGGCTTCTCCGGGCTGGTGAGCCGACAGCCGGACTCCTCGGAGCAGCCGCCGCCGCTCAACGGGCAGCTGTGCGCCAAGCAGGCGCTCGCCAGCCTCGGCGCCTGGACTCGAGCCATTGTCGCCTTCTAGGGACCCCCGAGGGCACGGGGACCCGGGGCCCCGCGGGGCTGGGGCCAGACAAAGACTCGGCCAAGGGGCGAGAGGAGGGAGTGAACGGGCGCCTGGCCACCCGGGGCTGAGCTGGGGGTGAGCCGGGGGAGGCGGCTGATGTTTTATAAATTGTAAAATAAAAAAAAAAAAAAAAGAAAGAAAGAAATCTAAGATGTTGGACTTTATTTTTGCAGAGAGAAAAAGCGCCTATTTAAGTATGCTTTGTGTTTCTCCTACTCTTTTTTTCTTTTTATTGTAGTGATTGCAGTGGTGTTTAGCGAGGAGCCAGCCACGTGAGGGAGGGCCGCTGCCCGGAGGAGATGCCGGGCAGCGGGGGGCGAGGCAGGGCGCCCGGGCAGCCGGGGCGCGCCGGGGGAGCAGCGCAGGAGGGCGCGGGGCCCGGGACGCCGATTCCAATCAGTTGTCAGACCCGGAAAGCCCGGCGCTCGGCTCTCCCGAGTCCCTCCGCGGGGTGAGGACTGGGTCTTGTGAAATCCCGAGCAAAAACAAAGGCAAACTCTCTATCTCCGAAAGGGACGTTTGGGTCACATTTCCTCTCCGGGGGCGGCCTCCAAAGTTCTCAAAATGAGAAGGCAGAAATGAAAACACTTCAACTTTTTTTTTTTTTTTTTCTTTCCCGGGGCGGGTGTCTTGAACCCCTCCTCTCCCCGCCCCTCTGGCTTGGCCCTCTTCCCCTCCTCCACCCGTCTCCCGGACTCGGGGGTGGCGCCCGACACCCCGACACTCCCGGACGCCGTTTGGGGAAGGGGTGGGGGGCGGGCACGGCGGACTACATTTCCCATCATGCCCAGCACTGCGGTCCTCACTAAACAAAAAAGGAAGTCGATTCCTTCACCTGGATCCCCCGCGGCCCCGAGGGAGGGAGGGGCCGGGGCCGCCGACTGCGTTGGAGACTTTTCACTAAGTTCCCGGTCAGATGTGTTTGTGTGTGTGCTTCTAAGTTGCACTGTCCTGGTTGAGGCTTCGGTTGCGTCTCATGAAACCAGCATTGTTCGAGGCTGTGAGAACCCTGTCCTGTGTCTTCGGCTCGATAGATTTTGTTTAATTTAAAGCCTTTTGTTGTAAAAAGGTGGGGTTCGGCGGCGGCCCATGTGGACTCCCAAACAAGTTGCCAACCCTTCCTTCTCCCTCGTCCTTCTGTATTTTTGTGCATACTGAATTGTATATCACCGGGTAAAACTGTTCAGATGATTTGTTTAAATTTATAATCTTAATAAAAAGTCGGCTATAGAGGATGGCGGTGTCTTGTTTTCAGACAGGCCTGGAGGTGATGGGGAGAACTGGGGGAGGTGGGGAGAGACCCCTACCCCCGTGCAAATCCCAGCTCCCCGGGGCCTGGGCGGACTGGACCTGCCCACATCCGCAGGGCCGGGGGGTGGGAGCGGGATTGGTAGTTCTGTAGGGGGGAGGGTGTTGGTTGTTGGGGATGAAGCCAGTGCTGTGCGCCTCCCCGGCCGCCCTCCGCAGAGGGGCCTGCCCCCCTCGGGAACAGCCGCCCCCTCTCCGCCCGGGGACCCCAGCAGGAAGCCGAGCCTGCCTTCAGCACATTTCCTGCGCAGCCAGGGGCGCAGGGCCTGAGCGGCCTCGAGTCTGAGCTCTCTGCGGCCGGGGAAAGCAGCCGAGGGACGCCGGGGGGCTTCTGGGCCACCCACGCTCCCCGCCCCGCGCCTCCGCCCGCTAGTCCGCACGTCTCGGGCTGCAACTTGGGGAAGTTTTTTCCTTTTCCTTTTTTTTTTTTTTTTTTTTTTTTTTTTTTAAGTTGAGTTTGTTATCACTGCTCGGTGCCACTTGGTGGTGTGCTGGCGGCGTCTCCCTCCCTCCTCGGCCCCTCCCCTCTCCCTCCCTCCTCCCTCCCGCCCGCCTCTCTTCCCTCCCCAGTGGATGGAGGCAGGAAGGCTCCAGGCGCGCTCTCCCCTCTGACCACCTACGGAATGACCTCAGAGTGGGAGAATGTGCCAAGGCCCCGAGGAAGCTCGCATTCTCCCCACTGGAACCAAATTCACATCTGGAGCCGCGGCTCAAGCCCGGGGGCGCGCGGGGTGGTTCCAGCTTTGCAAATAGGGGATAGGAAAGAAAGACTGGGGGGGGGGGGGGGAAGAAAGAAAGAAAAGAAAAAAATGAAAAAAACAGAAAACAAAAAAACAAGCAAAGTGGCAGCTTGCTCCTGTTTGTTTGACAGTGGCTCTCGGTGTCCCTCCGTCCCCGGCCGTCTCCCCAGTGTTCTCACCCCAGCTCTCCCCTTTTCCGGCGCGAGCCACCCGGCAGGACCACTCGCGCCCCCCGCTCAGCCTCCACGCCTCCAGCAGCGACAGGAGGGGCCGCCGCCGAGAGGCCCCACCCCAAGCTCCGAGAAGAGGTCGCACGCCAGTCCCAGGGGCCCGCTCGGCTCCGGGGCCCCGGGTGGCGCGAGGCTTAGTACTCGGGGACACTCCAGAGCGCGGGCGGGGGGCCGCGAAGGTCCGCGAGGGGGGTGGGGGAAGAGAGAGCACTGAGGCGTGAGTGAGGGGGAGGAGCGGCACCTTCACCCCCGAGGGCTGTTTTCTCGGCCTCCCACGGGAAGAGTCTGGAGCTGCTGGGGAGGGGGACCAGTGTGTCTCCCCGCTCCCCATTTTTTCCCTGCAAGTACGGGGAAGAGCTGCTGCACGGTTCTGCTCTGATCCACCAAGCCAGTTGCCAGAGCTCCCCCTAGCGCCACTTCCCGCGCGCTGCGGCGGCTGCTCCTGGGAGTGGGCGAGGCACAGCCCGGGGCGCGGGCCTGGGGCTGGGGGCCGGGTCAGCGCCCACCTGGGTCGCAGCGCAGTGTCCCTATCCCTCCCCGGCTGGAGCGGGAGCCCGGGGCCACGTGCGTCCCCATTCCAGGCCCGCTTCGAGGAGGGGGCACGTGGCCTGTCGCCTTTGTTGGGAGCGCGGACCTGGGCACGGGAAGGGACCGGCCAAGGGGCTCGGCGTCCCCGCCTTACGACGCCCGGCTCCCTACGGCAGAGGAATGTGGGTGGTAAGCTGCCAAATAAGAGCTCGGAACCCAGCAGGACCCTGGACCTGTGTTCCCTTCCCTTTTGCCAGATTTTATGAGCTTCAGCAATACCAGGAGACTCAGGCACATTAGGATCTAACTGGCGGAGGGATGGGAACGGAAGACTCTGACAGCACCCAGAAGGGAGGCACCCTTCTACCCCCGTTATTTTTCAGGGCCCAGACATCCACGCAAGGGGTTAATGCCCTGACCATAATATGCAGTGACCCAAAACACAACCCACTGGCCATCTACACCTCACCCTAAGACATTCCATAGAAAACAGTAACACAAGCACTTGCTGCTATGCTGCACAACACGCTGGGGGGCCACACCCAGCCACACGGTCCCCAACACCAGAAGGTCTAAGCGGCATCTTCATTCCACTCAGTCCCCCAGGGTACCGCACAGCACGCAGCCGGCCCAAACATCCTGAGAGACTAATACTCTGGTGCATAGCACAACTGAAAGGCTGGGGTGGCAGATGATGCCTGGCCATGACAGTCCTTGGAAAGGGGGAAGGGGGCAGGCCCCTCCGTCCATGTAGGAGTCCATAGATCCAAATCTGCAGATAACGCCCTCTTTCTCCAGTCAAAAGACCAAGCCACACCCCACAAGAGGCCCCAGGCAGGAGTCAGGGGTGCTGGAAGTAGAATAGAAGAGATTGGGGGACCCAAGGAGTGATGAGGGGGAGTTTCCAGAGAGCAGTAGGAAGCCAAAACTCCTGCAAGCCCCACCAGGTTAACCAGCATCATCGCCACTACCACCACCCCTCACACACACACACACACACACACACACACTTCCCTGTGCTCCTAGAACACTGCAGGTCTTATTGCCCTTGACGTGGTGTAGGGTGTGTAAGTGTCCATGGTATTCCTCCGGTGTAGGGCATGCCCACCAGGAGCTGCGTCTTTCTGCATCCCCACTCACTGGTCACACATTTACAGAGCACCCACTTGGCGCCTAGCCTGTGCAGAGCACTGAGCTAAGCACCACAAAAAATACAGCAAATAAAAGAACAGCAAGTCCCTTTTTATGGATTCATTCATATGGTTTTCTCTGAGATAGATACTATTAGCATCCTTGTTTTAGAAATGAGAAAACTTGCCCAAAGTCACGCAGTTAAGAAGTGGCCAGGCTTCCTATTGGAATGCAGAGTCTAGTGGGGAGGAATTTGTAACATATGACACAATGTGAGCCAGCAATAGTCTCATCTAAATGGTAATATTGATAAGTTCCAGCTGAACCTCAACTAGCAGGTTGGGAGCACCGCCCTCCCACTGCTTTATTGCTTCATGCTCTGGGACCCTGGGCAATAGACAGAGGGACACACAGGACCATGGTATCTGTATCCCACCCTGCCCAGGACAAAGACTGACCTATTTCTGGTACTTTTCAGGATGCTTATGGTAGAGGACAGCAACGTTACTGGAACCAGCTTGGGTAAAAGGTGGGATTTCTTGGCTGATGGAACTAAACTGCGCAGTGGACAGGGGTACATCTGGCTTCAGGTACAACCGGATCCAGGGACAAATCATTAGGATGGCCTCCCTTCTGTCTCTCTCTCTCTCTCTCTCTCTTTCTGTATGTGTGTGTGTGTGTGTGTGTGTGTGTGTGTGTCCTGTGACTTCCTTCTCTGCACTAAGATTACCACTCCCCAACTGCAGACCCACTTCTTGGGGGGTCTGTCAACATGGCTGTAGACGGCAGTTCCTGGCTTCCCATCACAAAGCTTTGCCACCCAACAGGGACTGTCCTCTTATTTTTAATTCAGAAAATCTCAAGAAAGGATCCTATCATGTCCCAAGCCTGTGTCCTGTGCCGGACCTGTTGCTAGGGTCAGAGGGCGGTTGGTAGTCCCCACTGGAAACTCCTGGGCAGAAAAGGGGTGCTCTTCTCAGAAGTGGGTGGCACAGGGTGGCAGACCAAAGATGTCCTCCAGAGAGAGGGGCTGCAAGCCAAGCTAAAGGAAGCATTTAGACGTGAGACTTGGGGAGACCCAGGGCACAGGCATGGCTGCTTCAGGGCTTGCCCCTGAGGAAGGAACATTCTCCTAGCTCCTACCCAAAGTAATGAGGCTCCAAGGGCCATCTGGTGCCTCCCAGATTTGCCACTCAGGAATCACCAGGAGAGGGGAGCCTGCAGCCCCCCGGGGCAGGGGGCAGGGTCTTGGGGGAGCCAGTGGGCTCCGTGACAGAGACAGTGACAAGGGCCACCCTTGAGGGGCTAAGAGCTGTGGGCAAGCTGCGGGGAGGCCAAACTGGAAGGACTTGGCTGGAGCTCATATGTGCCCCCTCCAAGCACTCCCAGATACAACAGCAAAGGCTTTGGGGAAAGAAAGGCCAGGGTGATCAAGGGGTGCCAGCGGGATGGAGAGGGAGGGGCCATGCCTAGGTGAATCATACCCCCAGCTGGTGCAGTCTGGGGACATCTGGGGTACAGGTAACATCTCTTCTCATGTGCAGGTGAAAAAAAGGCTGACTACGAGCTCTGAAATGCTAGTGATTATTACTAGGTGGGGACTTTACAGATGACCTTTGCTTGATCATTAATACATTTCCATATTTTCCAAATTTTCTGCAATGAGCACGTATTGCTTTTTATGCAGAAGAAAAAATGAACAAGACATTTTTCAGAGAAAAATGTGACGTGACAGGTGCTGTAATCGATGTACAGCCTGCTACAGAGCAGAGAGGGGGAGCCGCTATATTCAGCCTGTCTGGGGCAGGCTCACCCCCTGAGAAACAGAATACACACCAAAAAGCCTTGATTCACCAGAATTCACCCTCCTGCGCTCTGTCTTTGTTAAAAGAGGCGTGAGACAAAACGACAGCTCATCTTGAGGATGTTGTTGAGGAGGCATTCTGGAGGGAGCCTTGTTCATTCTCACCTCTGACCCCTGGCCCAGCTCCACCCAGTCCTACCCATCAATCATCACCCGAATGATTTGCTCCGAGTTGCTAGATAACCTGGCAAGGTGGGGAGGAAGAGGCAAATGTGCTTGGTAAATGTTTTCAGCAACCGAGGCTGAAACCAAAGAGCAATTGGCAAAGCTCGGCCTAGAGAGCACTGGATCAGGAGTCTGGAGACAGAGGGGAGGTTCTGGCTCAGGCCTACCTTGATAGGAGAGTCCCTCTCCTATCAGGCCCACATTCCCTCACCTGTGGAGACCCGGTAAGAGGAGAGAAATCAAGACCCCAAAGTGGAAAAAAGCAGCCATTGCTTCCAGCCTTCTGATGATCTGAGGCTTTATGTCCAATCACAGCAAGGAAAATGCAGGAGGCATTTATCAGATTCCACAACTACCCATGAGCAATGGTCATCTGCCTGTCTCACGCACTCAAGATATCCATGCATTCGGGGGCACCTGAGTGGCACAGTCAGTTAAGCGTCTGACTCCTGGTTTCAGTTCAGGTCCTGATCCCTGGGTGGTGAGATCAAGCCCCACATTGGGTTCCATGCCCAGCGTGGAGTCTGCTTAAAATTCTCTCTCCCTCTCCCTCTGCCCCTCCTGCTCGTTCTCTCTCTCTCTCTCTCCCTCTCTCTCCCTCTAACATAAATAGGTATATCTGGGGGCGCCTGGGTGGCTCAGTCGGTTAAGACTTGGCCTTCGGGAGCAATGTGAAGAAGAAGAGGCGAGACCCCCGGACCGGCCAAAGCCCGCGTGCCGCCACATCCCCGCGTCCAGCGCTTACGTCCTGCTGCCGTCGCCACCATGCCCAAGAGAAAGGCTGAAGGGGATGCTAAAGGAGATAAAGCCAAGGTGAAGGATGAGCCACAGAGAAGATCTGCAAGGTTATCTGCTAAACCTGCTCCTCCAAAGCCAGAGCCCAAGCCTAAAAAGGCCCCTGCAAAGAAGGGAGAGAAGGTACCCAAAGGGATAAAGGGGAAAGCTGATGCTGGCAAGGATGGAAATAACCCTGCAGAAAATGGAGATGCCAAAACAGTCCAGGCACAGAAAGCTGAAGGTGCTGGAGATGCCAAGTGAAGTATGTGCATTTTTGATAACTGTGTACTTCTGGTGACTGTACAGTTTGAAATACTATTTTTTATCAAGTTTTATAAAAATGCAGAATTTTGTTTTACTTTTTTTTTTAAGCTATGTTGTTAGCACACAGAACACTTCATTGTTGTTTTGGGGGAAGGGCATATGTCACTAATAGAATATCTCCGAAGCTAGATTGATAACAAGAGGGAAAAACACCTTCCCCTTCTAGTTTTGAGAAACTTCCTCTTGGCTCCCAGGAGGAAGGATTCCTTGATGTTGACACACATGAGCCACCTTGGTGGTGTGGAAAAACTAAAATTCATTTTTTTATATCCTCTTCTCCCTCTCTGCCTTCAACATAGACTTGACTCCCTTAAACCCAGAGACCTGTTGGAACCTGACCCCATGAAATGGTTCCCAGTATGTCAGGCAATCTGGACTTTACGGTGTCACCACTGAGATGGCGTCCCTCAAAAGAGTTCCTTTTTTTAGCTTGTGGATCTTCAGATTGATAATTCTGCCATTTTCATTTCATTTCCTGAAAATCAGGGTCGGCTTGTGAAAAGTTGTTAAACAACATGCTAAATGTGAACTGTCAACCCTCACTCTAAACTTTCCCTGTTCAGAGCATCACATGAAGACTTCATTGGGTTTTATAGTGGCTTTCTGATTTTGGTAGTCCGTTGAAGAAGGGAGTTTGAAAGTTGTTGTATACTGTTAACGATCGTCTGCCCATGTCCTGCCTGAAATACCATGATTGTTTATGAGAAGTATCTTTAATAAAGCTGGATACAGTTTGGCTTGGAAAAAAAAAAAAAAAAAGAGTTGGCCTTCGGCTCAGGTCATGATCTCAGGGTCCTGAGATCGAGCTCTGCTCAGGTTCCCTGCTCAGTGAGGAGTCCACTTGTCCCTCCAACCTTCTGCCCCTCATCCCCGCTTGTGCTCGCTCTCTCTCACTCTGTGTTCCCTCTCTCAAATAAACAAATAAAATGTTTTTAAAAATAAAATAAATAAGTAAATCTTAAAAAAAAAGAAGAAAGGAAAGAAAGAAAGAAAGAAAGAAGAAAGAAAGAAAGAAAGAAAGAAAGAAAGAAAGAAAGAAAGAAAGAAAGAAAGAAAGAAAGAAAGAAAGAAAGAAAGAAAGAAAGAAAGAAAGAAGGAAAGAAACTTATGCATCCAGCCATTCAAATATTTATGGAGCGCCAGGCACTGTGCTAGGCACCAAAGATGCAGCCGTGAACAAGACAGCCAAGGGCCCTGCCCCCATGGAGCTTACATTCCAGCAGAGGAGACAGACGAGAAGCAAAGGAAGAAATAAACATTAAGTTATGTGTTACAGGAGAATAAAAACAGGGCTAGACAGGGCTCAGGAGAAGAGGGTGGCGCCGCTCAGATGCGGTGGTCACAGCAAGTGACGTGTCAGCTGAGAACTGGATGGGTCAGCTGTATTGGTCAGGATAGGATAGGCTATGCTGTCACCACAAATTGACCCCCAAATCTCAGAGGTGTAACACAGCGAAGATGGAGTTCTTGACAAAGCAATGTCCAGCCAAACTGGCAACTCTCCGAAGCTGCATGCTCCACAAAATGACTCAGTGATTCAGGGGTGCAGAGTCTCGTGGTCAGGAAGCGAGTCCCCTCGCCTCTCCTCATGGGCCATTGGCCCCAGTTAGTCTCCTGACCTGGCCTAACTCCTGACCTTTCCTAATTGCAGGGGTCCAGCAGGAGCAGGGCTGGGGGCAGGCAGGAGGGCCTGGGAAGGGGAGGTGAAGGGCAGGTGGTGGGGTACTAGAAATCTCTACCACTAGCCTCTGGGGACACAGTGACAGAGCAGTCCAGGCAGGAGCAGCAAGGACAGAGGCTGAACACAGGGCCTCACTGGCAGGTCGGAGGACCAGGAAGGTAGCTTGTGGGGCTGAGGCAGAGGGCACAGGGGACGGTGGCAAGAGATGGGACCAGGGGGAAGGCAGGGACTGAGGATGCGGCTGTGACCTACAGAGGAATGCTGAGCCGTGCCTGGCATACAGAAAGCACTCAAGAAACAGGAGAGCCCTTACTGGCGTTTTGGGAATTTCTGTTCTTTCCCTAGGTCAGCGGGGGGAGGGTGTCTGGGGTGCAGAGGGAGGAGATAGGCCAGTACAACCACAGTGTGGGTCAGCTGCCCCAACCAGTTTCCCTAGTCACACTGGGCTGGCCAAGGCTCCAGGCCAGTTGGAGCTCTGACCCTCTTGCTAATGGATTGGGCCCCATGGACGCACCCATCCAAGGGACCCTCAGCAAAGAGGGAGGCGGGTGGGCGGTGGTCCCAGTGCCGCATAATGGGTTGTGTGGCATCCCCTCCCTGGAAGTTGTAATATCGGATGAGCAAAGGCGGACCAGCACATGTGAGGCCAAGCAACAGGGGGCTCCGGGTGGCCGCCCCCACTGGGTGTGCCTGTCCAAAGCCCAGCCTTGTGCTTCCAAGCACACAGACCTGAGCGCGAACTGGACTCTGCCGCTTTCTAGGTAACAACAGGCTCTTCACTTACCCTCTCCAGCCCTCCCCAGTCCCTTGTCTACAAAATGAGGTTGCCCGTGAGTACTCACCTGCACAGTGAGTCTCCTACGGCACCACAGCTGGCATATAGTAGGCACCCAGTACATGAGAGTTCTGATATTGATATCTGCCCAGATAATAAATCTTCGCTGCAGAAATAAGGGCTGTTTTTCTACAGACTCTCTCCTAGTGAGCAAAACTGATGACCAAAGAAGTAAGAAGGTGGCAACTTCCTTCAGAGAGATCCAATCCAGATCTTTTTACTCTGGGGCTGGGGACGGAGGGCGGAGGAGGTACCCTATAAACTTTGTTGAAAAAAAAAATTTTTTTTTTGTCTTTCCATAGTTGGCACTCATGTTTTCAAAAAGGTTAATCTCCAGGAAGGTGTCTGGGTATCTTTAGGGCCTGGCTATGCCTGACAGTCAACATGTACTCAGTGTGTGTTTAACAGTTTTTCACTCAGGACATATGCTTAGAGATTGAATGGACGGATGGACAGATGGATGGCTGAGTGAATGGGCTATCTGTCCATTCCAAGGAGTGGTTTATTTTTTTTTAATTTTGTTTACTTATTTATTAATGATAGAAAGACAGAGATGCAGGCAGAGGGAGAAGCAGGCTCCCAGCAAGGAAACCAATGCAGGACTTGATCGCATGACTCGGGGATAATGCTCTGAGCCAAAGGCAGATGCTCAACCACTGAGCCACCCAGGCATCCCACCAAGGAGTAGTTTATTTTTTTTTTCTTTATTTTTTTTAAAGATTTTTATTTATTTATTCATGAGAGACAGAGAGAGAGAGAGAGAGAGAGAGAGAGAGAGAGAGAAGCGGGCTCCTCGCAGGGAGCCCGATGTGGGACTCGATCCCAGATGCTGGGATCACGCCCTGAGCTAAAGGCAGACGCTCAACCGCTGAGCCATCCAGGTGTCCCACCAAGGAGTAGTTTATTTGTTTATTTATTTTTTCCACCAAGGAGTAGTTTAAAGATGAAACAGTTGGTATAGGATTGTTTGCCTGTCTTCCCCTAGTCAGGCAATTCCCACCCCCTTCCTCCTCCATCTCTAACTCCTCTCCCCTCTTTCTGGAAGCTTCTTGAACATTCTCATGTACCTTCCACATTTATTACCCACCCCCATGCCCTCAGTTGCCCTCCAGGGCACTAAACACACACACACACACACACACACACACACACACACACAGACGCATGCACACACTCCAGGGTGGAATTTGAGGTTCTCCTTCAACATCCACATTACCCAGCCTGGGGAGCACTGGGAAAGCCAAGGAATAAAGCTTTCCTTTCTCCCGAGAAAGAACTGGAGGTCTGAGACAGATAATAGACCTGGCTGAGAACAGAACAGGTCCACGTGGGGAGGGCAGTTAGATCTCTGACCTACAGGCATTCCAACTGGATGGACAGGTATGAAACTCTTTTAAGTCAAGAAAGGAATCCAGGTATCCAGACTGGCAAGCCTGGATCCTCACCTCTGTGGGTCCTGAGCACTCAGGCCTCAGCTGGCTGGAGCACAGAAGAGATTAACTGGCTCAGGAACTGGGAAGTTCTTGGGTATTCAGCTGCGGGCACAGCTGGACTCAGAGGCTCATGTGACGTCACCAGGGCTTGCTCACCGTCCCTTGGTGCTTCCTGGCTCTCCTTGGCCTCTCCTAGGTTTGCTCAGAGGCATGAGCAAGATGGCCACCGGCCAGGCCCAGCTTCACAGGCCTGTGACCAGGGCGATCACACAGGGCTTCACATTCAAAGGACCCCATGCTTGGGGTTTAACGCTCCGCAGCTGCTGTCTGGAAATCCATAACCATTTGTCTTTGAATCTGTGTTGTAAGTGAAATCTGATGGTACAATGGAGCACGCGCCAAGGACTTGGAGCTTCAGGCCATGTACTATTCTGTCTCCATGGGACATGTTCTCAGCTGCCCCCTTACCCCTTGGCACCCTGGCCCTGCCTGGCCTCCCCCTCTTTGTGACCATGCCACTCTCCACCCTGGGCACAGGCACAGGGAGGGTTGGGGCAGGTATCACAAGGTGTGCCAGCAGCCATCATTGCCCTGGATTGGCAACACCACTGCTCGTCTGGCATGCAACTGGAGCCCCTGTCTAGGCAGGGACGAGCCTGCCACCTACCCTCGTCCAAGGCCTGAGATCCTTGGATCACCTCTGCTGCAGGCTGAGGTGGGGGCCTGGTCAACCTCTCCAGGCCCCACCTCTAGGCCAGGGGCTAGACACAGTCTGGTGGTTGGTGGGAGGGGTAATTCAGCAACCGTCAGGCCCAAGGGAGCAAGGGAGAATGCATCTGGGCACCCAGGGCAGGGTCGGGGTCTGGGAAGGTCTGCAGTATCCCCAAGCCCAAGAGCACTCCCTTGGCCGGCTGTGTGTGGCTAAGGAGCCACTCCTCCTCCTATAACCTTCCTGAGTCTGCTTTGTGTTTGTCTTTTCTGGCCAGCTCAAGGCACCCTCAGGGACAAGCCACAAAATGAAAATTATACAATTTTGGTGATTCTGCACAGGAATTAAATGATCTGACATTTGCATTTAAAACTGGTATTGCACAACATAGAGATGAATGGTAAAATCCATGTTAATCATTTAAATTTTTTTATTTTTCTTTACTAGAATGACATTAAACAGCAAATAAAAAAACACCATGACAAGTTGAGTACAAGCCTACGAAAGGAAGTAAAAGCATTCTAGGTACTTTTAATGGTACTTTTTCCTGCTTTTTGAGCCAGGGGCCCTGCATTTGTTTTTGATGCTGGGCCCCACAATGCCACAGCTGGTCTTAGCATCCCCAGGACAACACTGTCTCAGCTTAGCAACCCTGGCAGCAGGGGCACCTACCCAACAGCTCCCAACAGAAGTACCAGCCATCAAGCTCACAGGCACAGCCTGGGTCACATGCTCATTCCCGAACCAATCACAGCAGATGGGAGGCAGGGGCCCTCTGATTGGCCAGGTCTGGGCTTGTGTCTATCCCTAAGACTGGGGGGTTGGTAGCCCCACCTCAGTCCCTTCCAGTGGGTTCTCCATGAGGGAAGAAGGGATCCTATTCCCAGAGGAATGGGGGCTGCTTGGTCACCAACCCCAGTGTCCTTCCTCTACACACTCCTCAAACTCAGTTTAAAAAATAAAAAAACAGGGACACCTGGGTGACTCAGTGGTTGAGCATCTGCCTTTGGCTCAGGTGATCCCTCGGGTCCTGGGACAGAGTCCCGCATTGGGCTCCCTGCAGGGAGCCTGTTTCTCCCTCTGCCTGTGTCTCTGCTTCTCTGTGTCCCTCAGGAACAAATAAATAAAGTCTGAAAAAAATTAAATAAAAAATAGGGACACCTGGTTGGCTCAGCCAATAAAGCATGCAACTCTTGATCTCAGGGTTCTGAGTTCGAGACCCACTTTGGGTGTAGACATTACTTAAAAAAAATAAGATCTTGAAAACAAAACAAACGAAAAAAAACAACCCAGCTGGGTAAAGAACAATTTGGTTCCACTCTCCTGGCTCTTATCTTCCCAATCTCCTTTGCTGGGTCCTTCTCCCCTTCCTGGAAATGCCAGAGAAGTCCTGGGCTCTGGCCCTAGTACCCTTCTCTTTTCCTGCCACCTTTTCCTGGACAAGTCATGCAGTCCCACCAACCCCCTGACTACTGTCCCCAGTTGGGACCTCTATGCTGAACGTGGCTTAGGGGTCCCAACACCACGTGACCTATCCTCTTGGGGTCTCAGGCATCTCAGAGCTCCCCTGTCTCCACCCACACGCCTGAGAGCCCACTCCTGCTTCTTCCTCAGCCTTTCCCATCCAGTCCATGGTACCACCCATCGCCAACCCGTTCAGGCCCCAAGTCCCAGAACGTCTGGACTGTTTCCCATAAATGCACTTCCAGTCCCTGCTCCCCGCCCTCAATCAACCCCTGGCAGCCCTCCTTCAGAAGAGGTTCCCACATGCCCTCTCCCTCTCCTCAGGAAGCTGCTCTGCTGCAGGGCCCCAGGCGGGGCGCCTGGATGACGGTGCTGAGCTCCCCTGCTCGCTGCTCTCCCTCCGCTCCCTCTTGCTCTCCTACTGTCCCTCTTCCAATTGAGAACCATGAAGTCAGATCCCGGCCTGCCTGCCCAACTCCCAACCTTCCCCGGGGGTGTAATCGCTGAAAGCCCGTTGGGGAGGGGGCAGAGCTCAGTGGTACCTCCCTGGCCGACATCTGACCCCTGTGGTGGGGACGGGCCACCTTGGCAATTCCGGCTGTCCCCGTGTCATCACCGCATACACTTGCACCCCGGAAGCCAGCCTGAGGAGGCCCAGCCGCCACTGCTCCTGCCCCGCAGGGAGCGAATACAGAGTGCCTGCTCTAGCCTGCTGGGTGCCCCCACCCCAGCCCGGCAGAGTGCCCACTCTGTGTGAGTTGGGGTGCTCCCGCCTCCTGCGGCCAGGCTGTTCCCACCCTGGCTAGGCCCTGGGCGCGGGGGGGGGGGGGGGGGTTCTTCTCTCGGCCCTTTGCTGGCTAACTCTCTCCCCATTGGGTCTGTGCTCTAGTGTCGCCCCGACACCCCCCTAAACGGTACCCCTCTACCACCCTGACCCACATTTTTCTCGTCACCCTTACAGCGGGCTGATGTTCCAGCGTGAATTCCTTCTCTCGCTCAGCTGTCTCCTTGCTGGGGTGTAGACTCCACAGGGCAGGGAGTTCACAGGCCGCTGCATCTGGAGAACAGCACCTGGCACACAGTGGGTGCTTGATAAAGTTGTTGGCTGAAAGACCCAACCTCCTGTGGGCCAGGAAAGCATGGGAAGGTGGCTGTGAAAGAGCCCCATCAGTGAGAGGAGGGAGGCCCCGGTGGGGGGAGGCTGTGAGGCAGAGAGGAAGCAAGGGGGGCCTGGTGGTTTGGGGGCGGGGGCTTCAGAGCCAGGATGGACACTTGACCTGCTATGTCAGGGGGCATCTCTGGGTCATCCAAAGCAGGGCAGTTCCTGCTTAGTGTCTCTCTTTCCTCCTCTGCCCCTCCACTCTTGGGGTGGGGGTGGGAATCTCCTTTAAACCCAGCCTACCAAGGCTAAGTCCACACAGTCGAGCTCGATGGGTACTGCCCAAGCTTGGTAGTGAACCACAGAACCACGAAAGCTCAGTGCCTGGGACACTGGGGAGTTGTCCACCTAGGCCACCTGCCAGGGTGGCTCTCCACAGGGCCCCAGAGCTCCTGTACTGGAGTTGGGGGATGGACAGCCTGGCAGCCGGGACTCCATCCAGCACCTGTTGTCCAGCTTTTTCTAGGATGACTCCAGGCACGGGGAGTCTACTTCATGCATTCACTCAGGTGTTGGGCACCTGTGCACTGTGGAGCAGTCACTGTTCCAGGCACTGGAGAGTCAGTGGTGACCACGATAAACTTGCTCCCTGCCCTCCAACTGAGCTTACATTCTATTGAGAGAGAAGATGATGACCAAGTAAGCAAATCAATAGATAATAAATTCAGATCATCATGAGAGTCATACAGGCAACTAGAACAGAGGGCAGGATGGAGAAGAGCTGGCCTGGTGGAGGCCCCCTCAGCAGCTTCTCAGAGAAAGCAGGGAGGGCCCCTTGGAGGTAGCAGCATCTGAGCTGAGCCCTGAACAACCAGACAGAACCACTGCTCACCGTGAGACCCAAGCTGTCCAAGCAGAGGATACAGCAGGTACAAAGGCTCTGGAGCAGGAATGAGCTTGGCATCTTAGAGGGCCACGAAGAGAGCAGTGTGACTGGAGGGGCAGGAAGTGGGGAAGAGTACAAGGGATCTGAGGAGTTGGATCATGTGGTGGACTGTTCTGCCAGCGGTGAGAAGCCACTTGAAGAATATGATGGGACTTACCTTCGAGCGGCTCAATGTGGAACCAGGGTTTGGAGGGCAGAGCGGAGCCAGGAGACCTGAGAGGAGGCTGCCACGCTGGTCCTGTAAGAACTGACAGGGGCTGAGATCGAGGTGGCCGCGGTGCAGGTGAGGGAGAAGTGGACAGATTAGGGTTATAATTTGAAGAAGGCTCCAATAGCACCTGCTTGCGGGTTGAATTTGGGGGATGAAAGAGAGGCTAGTGCAAGGATTTGGGGCCTGCTGGATGCTGTCCACTAGTTGGGCTGCCCAGATTGGAGGACTACTGGGAGCACCTAGGTCAATAAGCAATTTCCACTGGACCAGAAGAGTCTTCCTCCTGCCCGGCTGGAAGTGCCCCATCATGCTGATGATGTAGGACCCACGTCAGACAAACTCAGGTTCCATCCTGACTCACGGGAGCTGGAGTCCTTGTGCCATCCCCCTCTCCCCCTGGTTTCCCCCTCCCTGAGCAGGAAGGTGACGTGACTTTCTCAGCTCACCATGGGGACTCCATGAGGGCTCAAGGAAAGCATATCTTGTAGGCTGGCACATGGCTACCAGCCACAATGGCCTATCACGGTCCTTGCAATCCTGCCTCCTCTTGTCTTTGTGTGACTGGCCCTGCCTCCCGGAAGGAAATGGGGCTCTAGAAGTAGGTGCCTCTCACACAGGACAAGGATGTGGGGCCGGTCCTGGAGAGATGGGCTCTGACACAGGAGGAGGAGGAGGGCTCTGGGGCCACCTGAGTGGAGACAGCACAAGCCAGCCCAGGGCCACCCTGATGTTTCAGTTAAGTCTCTGGGGAGAGGCCACAGGAATGTGCACCTGAACAGGAAATAGACCCAGCACCTCCCTGGCCAGCCAGTGACTTCATTCACCAGGACCTCAGTTTCCTCCTCTGTGAAATGGGGACATAGTTGACCCATAGTAGGACAAAGGGAGATGTGCTTTTAAGCACTTCACACAGGGCCAGACACAAGGGCTGGGCTCAGGAACCACCAGCTCCAAGGTCTCCTAGGGACACCCCAAAGTCAGGCTACAGGCAGCTTCTGGATCCTAGAGCAGCAGTGGCAGATGAGGACATGGCAGGGTCAAGAATGTGCATGGAGGACTCACCAGGCCAGTGTGGTCCAGGCTGGAGCCTGGGCCCGGGGCTGGAGGCAGCAATGGGACGAGCCCCACTGTCTATACTTCAGAGATTTCCCAGGGGTTCTCGCTACTTGGAGTCCTTGTCCACCTGCAGGGAAGCCTCCCCTGCCCTGTCCTCTTCAGGCCCATTGTCCCCTAAAGGCTTTCCTGTATCATTCTAAAACCTCTATGAAGAACCGAAGGGCATCACTGAGCCCAGCAGTGAGGATGGCTGTGTTGGAGCCCAAGAGCCCAGGGTGTGCATCCCTCTCCCCAGAGCTGTCCTTTCCTTGTGCTTCTGCCCCTGCACACCCACCCGTGTAGGCTGGTAAAGATTACATGAGATAATGCAAAAAGAGAGAGAGAGAGATAATGCAAACCCTGCATAAGTGTTTCCCCTTCAAAGGATTGTGCGGTCATCCCTGTTAGACCATGTTTATTTGTCTCCAATTAATACATAAGGAAACTGAGGCTCAGACAGGTTAAGTAACTGGCTCAAGGCCACACAGTTAGAAGTAGAGCCCACGCACCCTTTGACCAGCCCACTCCCCACCCCTTGCAGAGGTTAGGGAGCAGATTCTAGAACAGTCTGCCTAGAGAACAGACCAACCCCAAAGTCCCCATGTGGAGGTCTGAGCAGTCTGGTCCAACTGAGGCTGGGCTCTGGTTATCTGGGGATGGGGCACCTGCACTCTGCCTGCCTTTGCAGTGCCCCTTGGGAAAAGCCCTCACCTAGTCCTAAGCAAATAAGGAGGGAAGAGGGATCTGTCGACACCTACATGTAGAGGTTGGCAAAGGTCTGCCCGGAGAGGGGGCTAAGTGTCACAGAGCAGTGGCAGTGAACAGAGGGAAAAGCACTGGGACCAGAACCAGCTGGTCTGCCCTGTGAGAGGGACACCATGGGGCACTGACCTCATGCCAGGCGCTGTGGACACTATCTCCGGGCCATGGCTCAAGACTGCTTGCCATCCCCACGCACAGATGAGAGAAATGAGAGACCCGGAGAGGTGAAGACCTTGTCCCAGGTCACACGGATCTGCCCGATTCCCGAGTCCTCTCTACCACTGTGCTCCCTAGAGACATCATCCTGCGCCAGACATCTCCAGCTGGGCACAGTGCCCTCAATGCCCCCTGCTCAGAGGAGAGTGGTGGATGAAGCTAGGACTCCGGGCTCTGTCCCTTTGCTGAGTAGGGAAGCCACCTTCCGCAGTATCACAAGCATTAGAAAACGGAACCATCCCTCCCTTGGCTTATCACCATCGTCACCCCCATTCCAGGCTGGTGGCAGGGGAGAAAGTGTACCTCAAGTCTGGGGTTGACTTCTGGACTCAGCCCACATTCGCTGGGATCCTGAGAGCAGGGGCTGGCTCCAGCGGTCACCGCCAGCCCCGGGAGAGGCTGCAGATGCCCAGATGCCCACCAGGGAGCCCTCCCTTGCTGAGTCCAGCCCGCTGAAGTTCTCATCATCAGTCCTCCGACAGCTCTCCTCCTCCAGGAAGCCTGCCCATCTGAGTAGGTCTCCTCCCTCCTCTCCCTCCTGCCTCCCCGCCAGAGGTACACCAGACTTGGCGCTCTTTAGGAAAAACTTTTGTATCCGTATATTTTTATTATTATTATTACAAAATAACATGCAGGCATTGTGGAAAGATTTAAAAATCCACTATGAAAACCAACAGGCAAAGTTAAAACTTGAGGTTTCTTTCTTTTGTGGCTCACTAGTGTTTAACATTTTCATAAATCTTTTTTGGGGAAGCAGGAAAAGCAATGAAGATTTCCCAAAAACCCTCACATCCCCACCACCCAGAGCTAAGCAGCCCTTTGTCCATGTAGATGGAGAAAGACAGATGGGGCAAAACTGTAGATTTTGTTGTTTTACAAAAAGGAGTTCTACTTTACCTCTAGTCATTGGAGCCGTTTTACCTGCTCAGCAACAAAGTCCTAAGCATCTTTGCAGAAGAATAAATAATAAATAAATAAATAAATAAATAAATAAATAAATAATAAATAAAGCGCATCCTCTGATGGCTCATTGTACGACTGTTCCATCCTGCTTCTAATAATCCCCAACTGTTGGACACACAGGGCATTTCGAATGTTTCATTAGGATGAGTCATGCTAGAATAGGCTCCAGGAGGAAGGGCCCACCTCTCTCACTCACTGTAGCATCCGAGCACCCAGCACAAGGCTTGGGGCAGAGAAGGTTCCAGGGATGTCTGCCAAGTGAGCGAGCCAACGCCAGCCCCAGTGAGCACCTGACAGCTTGGCCCTGACCTGGGCCTCTTGGGCCCCATCTGGCCCCTTGAGGACTCCAGGTCCTGAGCGGCAAGTTGCCTTCAGGTTCCTCAGGGCTTGCCTTTCTCCCTCTCTCCCCAGCCACTCTACCCACACTTCCCTCACGTCTTCCCAGCCCCCACACTTCTGCCTCAGCCCCCACACCCTCAAAACTGCCCTGCGGTCCCCACATACCCCAACTTCGGTGCCGGCCCTCCAGCCTCCCCGCTGGGCTCTCCTGGGAGACATGGCCCGCCTCTGCATCTCCACCATTCCTCCACAGGGAAGGCCCCAGCTCATCACTGCCATTCACAGAGATGCCCCAAGCCCCGTAGCATGCGGCACCCTCCTGGGGGTGGCAGGAGACAGGACAGGCATGTAAGGAACAGCAATGGTGGGTGCTAAGTGTAGGAGTCCCAAGTAAAGAGAAGCTGTGTCTGCAAACAGTTCCTTACCACACCCCACCTTGCAGTTAAGTGGCTGTGCCTCCAGCATCCCTTACTACACATCCTGGGGCCGCCACTGCCATATATGCAGCCCCCACAGCCAGGGTATGCTGAGTGGTCAGAGAGGGGGACCGGCGCGTGGACACGGGAGGTCTAGGGGCCAGGTGAGGACTCTCAGAGGAAGTGGATGAGGCCTCGGTGGCACGCTGAAAAGATGACCAGGGGTTTCCAGTCAGGAACAGGCTTCTGGGTTCCATGGTCCAGGGAGTCTGAAGAACGGAACAGAGGCCAGTGCAGCTGGGACCCAGACAGCAGGGAAGGAAGGGAGCTGGAGCACTAGCAGAGCCCAGGGACAAGGATTCCTGGAGGTCCCTACAGCCTGGGCTCTCCCCACCCCCACCACCAGGCTTGGGGTCTCAGCAGCCCTGCCCGCCTCACCATCAGCCAGGTCCAAACATCTACCCAACAGAGCTCATCCAACTCAGCAGCCACAGCTGAGCATGGCCAGCCCCACCCGAGGCACAGAGGGGCAGTCCCCAGGGCCGCTGAGAACTCATCCCCTTCCCTTGGCACCAAATCCTACCTGAATCTCCCCCTTCCCAGCCCAGGGCCCGCTCTCTGCCCTGCACTGAACCTTCAAAATGTCTTACCTGGGCCAAGGCCCCCAGCCCCATCACTGGCACCCAGCTTTTGACCCTGCTCCCAGACAGCTGACAGGGGGTCCTAAAACCCAGTGGATGTTTTTGTCTGTCTCTCACATACACACACACACACACACACAGGCACCAATTAAACATCTTTCCTGGCCACTGATACTACATTTATTTACTGGTGCCTGCTATGTGCCAGTCTGGCAGGCTCTGGGGTACAGCACCCAGTGGGCCCCTGTCTTCCTGCAGACCACTGACAGGGAACACAGACACGAAATGCATACATTTTGCATATAATTCAATGTAATTGTGTCATGTCAACGGGATGTGTAGATATGGGAGTCTCTTCCAGAGGTCGCTCAGAGCCCTCTACAGACTAGCCCCCCATCTACTTTTCCAGCTCTGCCTCCTGTGACCCACACCTCCACACCTCTGCTCAAAACTGCCCCCCACTAGAATGCCCTTTGTCTCTGCCCATCATTCAAGGCCCCACTCAAATGCCACCTGCTCCCTAGAGCCTTCCCCAAGCTTTCCCCCAGAGCCCATCATCCCACTTGCCCCACAGCTGGTCCAAGATCCCCATTTCCCCCTCTAGGTTGGAAAGTTTTGGGTTTTTGTTTTTGTTTTGTTTTTTTAGGATTTTTTAAAGTCATCTCTACACGCAATGTGGAGCTCAAACTCACAACGCTGAGATCAAGAGTTGCGTGCTCCACTGACCGAGCCAGCCAGGCGCTGCAGGTTAGAAGTCTCTTAAAGGAAGGATTCTCACCTTTTTCATCTCCAAATGCCTGCAAATACCATATGTGTAACGTATGCTTACTGCTTGTTAGACTCAAAAAGAACGTGTCACTCGACTTGGGTGCAAGTCTTGGGCACACCAAGCTCTCCCCTTTGCTCTCCTCCCAAGCCCAGCTCCTGTCGGGGGTTCTGCTAGGAAGGGTCTCTTTGCTCCCACCCCCCAGGGTATGCTGGGGGAGTAACCCCAGGGAGCAGGGCCCAGCCTCGTCCCCCCTTGAGCAGGGAACACAGGTGTGGAGCTCAACTTGTCCTCTGGGCCTCTCTAGTCCAGGACGGTGGGAAGCCTGGGAAGCCGACGCTCCCTCCTGCAGCTCTGGGAGCCAGCCCCACTCGGGTTACTTTAGAGCCCCAGGGAGTGACAGCAATGTGGCCACCCTCTGCTGAGCACAGCATGGGAGGGAGGTGTGAGCACCTGCCAGTCCCATACCCAGGTCCTGGGTGGGCTTCCCACCCTGCACTGAAGCCCTTGCCCGTGGGCTCGGTGTCTGACTGTTCCCTGTACTTCACAGGTGATCGGTGGCCCTGCTCACACTTCCTGGCAGAAGTGAATCCAGAACAATGCACAAGGCCCAAGTTGATGCAAGGGTCTGTCTTCCCTTCACTGAGCAGGGACAAGCAGCCTGGCCCATTTTCCAGGCCTCACTGCCATCAGCCTCCCTCCTCAGCACACAATGGGCCTGATCACCACCCCTTTCAAACCTTCCTTGACCTTGAGCCCCCCACCCATCCTCCCCATCTCTGCTCCCTCTACAGCAGAGCTCTGTAAGAGAGAGGTGAGGTGCTGTGGTAGAGGATGGCTTCGGCAAGCAGACTGTCCCAGCTCTGCGTGCCTTCTTCCAGACTGTTGGCCTTGGACCAGGGACCTCACCTCTGTGCTCCCGTGAGCTCCTCATGGGACCTTGTGAGGATGCAGGAAGCATGTGTACCTCCATGTCTGACTCCCATTCCCTCCCCAGCCCTCTGCCACCCTGCCACCCATTCCACCGAAGCAGTCCTGAGCAAGGCACAAAGACCCAGGGCCCATTCCATCCTCTTAGCCACGTGTCCAGGGCTCTGACCTTAGGGTCTCCCTCCACGCACCTCTCCTGCCAGTCTGCCAGGAACCAGCCAGCCCTCCTCTCACCTTCATCCCCATTGCTGCCTTGGTGACCCCAGGGACCTGCTGCTCACTGACCACTCCCTAATCTAGCAGCCCAGCCCCATCCCTGGCTCTAGCTCAGCAGACCCAGATGCCTACTCCACACCCCTTCTTAGAAGCAAACAAGTACCCTTTTCTTTCTTAAAAAAGAAAAAAATTTGCTGTTGGGGATACCCTTGTTGGTACCCCCCAACAACAAATCCCTGTTCCCACATCTGCCCCAGCTCAGTAAATGGCATCAATTCAGCTGCACAAGCCAAGAATTGGGGCTACTCTGGGCTTCTCTTTGCTCTTTCACACCTTCCTGTTAGTGAAAGCTCTCAACACAGCCAAATGGGACCACCTCTCACCTCGTCCTCACTGAACCCTAGTCCAGGCCACAATCCTCACACCACCCACATGGTGCCCACCTCCCCTCTGGCCCCACATACTCCAGGCCCTCGTCACCGCCAAACCCTCCAGCAGCTTCCCAAAGGACATTCAGAGACTAAATCCCAAAGCTGACGGTAATGACCTGTTGAGGCCTCTGCCCTCCCGACCCCCCTGCAGCGCTGGGCTGCCCCCCTGCCCCCAGCTCTCTCCAAGACTCATGGTCCTCTAAGGTGTCCTTCCCAACCCTGTCGCTCAAGCAAACCCTGCCTGCCACCCTAATTAACTGCTGGTATTTCCTTCCTAATACTCACCAACACCTAACATTCCAGTATTTTGGGGTTGGCTGCTGTCATTTGCATGAGAATGAAGAATACGCAGCCACTAACCATTGTGAAATGACTGGGTCCTCACAACCCATGGCCAAAGTCAAGTTATGCTCACTTTCCCAATTAGGAAGCCAGGCTCAGAGATGAAGTCAACCCTGAGGGTCTCCTAGCCTGTAAGCAGCGCAGCGGACCTTAGGGTGGCTCAGTGGGCCTGACTTGAGGCAGGGCTCCTGGCCACCAGGCTCTCCTGGGCAAGGCCTCTGAGGCTAGGAGAAGGGCCAAGAGCTCATCCTCTGAGGATACTTGTCTGCAGACACAAGCCCAGGAACAGGTAGTGTCCAAGAAGCCACAGGTACTGCAGCCCCCTGACTGCCAACTCTAGCACGACAGGGACAGAAGGAGTGGGGGAAACACAATATAGATGAGCCCCATGGGGCACCTGGGTGGCTCTCAGTCTGTTAAGTCTGCCTTGGGCTCAAGTCATGATCTCAGGATTCTGGGATCGAGCCTCACATCAGGCTGTCTGCTCAGTGGTGAGCCCTTGCCCCTGCCCTTCTGCCCCTGCCCTTCCCCCTTGTGCTTGAACTCTGTGTCAAATAAAATCTTAAAAAAGAAAAAAAAAAGAAAGAAAAAAAAAAAGGCATGCCCCTAAAAGCTGTAGTGCATGGCTTGCAGCTAAGTCTAGTCCAAAGACTCCCCCGTCAAGCCTGGAGTCCAGAGGGGCTGCCTTCATCTAGAAGACACGTGGTGACCACGGGTATTTGCTCTGTGCCAGGCTCCAAGCCAAGGACTTCACATCCTTCACTCACTCCTGTCAGTCACTCTGTGATGGTCCTCGTTTTGCAGATGAGGAAGCCAAGGCTCAGAGAGATTCTCTAACTTACCCAAGACTCTTATAGTTGGGGGTGGGGACAGTCAGGATGCACCAAAGCCTGCTCAGGCAACTAGGCAACAGCTATGTAGTCACTGGCTGCCCAGAAAAGGCTCAGCCCGGACGGCAGCTGAGCCAGCCCCAGCCCCAGCCCCAGACTCCATGGCCTGAGGGAAGGGGATCTGATGGAGAGACAAACAGGCATGTGGAAGAGGAATAAACACATGGCATGAAAAGACATACCTCACACAAGTGACAGGTGCAAAACAGAGGCTTTAATCCAAACAGCAATGAAGGTGCATGGGGCTGGGGGGACTCTGGTGGGGGGGGCAGGGCAAGAGAAGCCAAGAAGGTGGTGGTCTGGACCCTGCAAGGGAGGCCAGCACTGGGCCTCTCCTAGGAAAACGATTTCTGTGATTCTAGTGGTTCCTCTCCTGGCTTCTGCCCAGGCCATCAGCCCAGGTATGAGGGTCAAGCCCCTGAATTGTGCTTCTCGGGAGCTCCCCCTTCCCAAAGGGGATGTGGACCCAGATAGAGGGTGGGGGTAGTGGAGGAGGGCACGCCTGGGTTTGGGCCAGGGAAAGCTGGCAAGAGCTTGGCCCAAAGGCAGCCCTAGAAGGAAACTCAGGAGCTGGCACACCTGCAACCCCACCCCCAGTTCAGCCCCTGCCCATTTTCGGGGCAGGAGGTGGGGGGTATCACTGCCTAATCTTAGAGAGCCAGTGGGTGAGTTCAGGGAGAGGGGAAGACAAGGAGGGGCTTGCTGAGTGCTCCAGCGGCCCCTGAACCACTGCCCTGAAGAGCAGGGCAATAGGGGTAAAGGGCCCTGGAGAAGCAAGCACCAGGGTGGGGGTGGGGGTGGGGTGGGGGGGAACAGAACCATAAGATTTTAGAGGAATCTAGGTTCCCTACAACCACAGCAGGGCCCCAAGTCTCTGCCACCCCCTGCCAGCCTGAGAAACTTTGGAAAGGCAGGCCTCACCCAATCAGCTAGGGGGTAAGCCCTGTACTGAGTGTCTACACAAAGGGCAGCTTCCAGAGGCTACCCCTGTAGAGGAGGACAGGAGGGGCTACGGCCAGGAAACCCACCAAAGCCAAAGGCCAAAGAACAGAAAAGCCAGGATGAGGCACTGGACACAGGGGCCAGCAGGTCTGGGGGGCAGCCATGTAAAGAAGCTGGGAGGGTCACAGGCCAGAATAGCCAATGCTTCTCGATCCCACCCCAGGCTGGCCACCAGCCTCAATCCCAGACTTCAGAACCCCCAGATACCCACCCACACATGGCTTAGGAAACTGACCCGCCCCACAGGAGCAACTGCTCCAACCCCTAAAAAGGCAACAGGACCCAGGAAAGGAAAGCAATGGAAACCGCAAAACCCTCCCCCTCCCAGGGGAGCAGACCAGCTCAGGTCTCAGGTGGGACTAGACAGGAGAGAGGAGAGGAAGGCCAAGTGCAGGACTGGGGCCCGAGCACATCTGCCAGCCAGGGGAAATGGGCCCCACTTTGGTCACTTCTCCCTTCACTTTGGGTCCTTCAGCCTTATGCCCTGAGCCTCCCTCAACCCCAAGCTCACCACCGACCCCAGCAGACAGCCTCTCAGCAAACAGAAAGAACAGAGGGAGGGGGCAGGGAATAACTGGAGCTGGGGCAAGGAAGGGCAGGCACAGGCATTGTGGCCTGGGTGGCCCTGGCTTCTCAGTCCCTAGCATGAGGTGACTGGATGGATGGGCAGCAGGCTCCCAAACTTGAAGTGCTGGATCACAGGAAACTTCTCCAGGCACTGTGAAGGGGAAGGGGAAGGGGAGAAGAGAGGTGAGGATGGCTCACCTGCACCCCTATTAGGGCCCATTTGGCCTCTCGGGCCTCCAAGAGACCCAGGCACAACTCTGAAGCCTCAGCCCAGAATGGTTCCCAGAAAGTGTCCAGCTCAGAGGAGCTTCCAGGCCTTCAGGGAAAGGCAGGCTTCCTACCTGTTTCCCACCACCCCCTCCCATCCAAAGACCCCGACTCCATGACAATCAGACCCCACCAAATAATGAGGGAGGAGAAAGGAAGGGAAAAAGAAAAGGCAGCCCAACCTCACATGGGGTGGGGGGAGCGGGCAGAGAGTTGGGGATGTGAGATGAAAGGAACCCTCCAGATCAGAGGGGAGGCCCTAGCCCAGGCCCTGGTCTTAGAGAAGAGGTGTGGGGACACTGGGACCCACGCTTGAGAAGAGTTCAAGACTCATTTTTCTTCAATTTTCAGTTCTCTGGACCAAAGAAGGTCGCAGTGAGACAGTAAGAACCAGTTAACGCGCCCCCACCCCCAGGGCACTTCCCAGCAGCCCTGTGTGTGGGGCAGATGACAAGAACTCTGACTGGGGGATGGCCCTACTCCCTGAACCCAGCCCAGCCCAGCCTCAGCCCAGCCTCAGCCCAGCCTCAGCCCAGGGTGCCTGGGGGAGATGGGGAGATTGGCAGGGCCTACACAGAAGCTGGCCCAGTGCACGGGCAGCCGGGTCCCAGGCCACACACCTCTGGCCCAGGCACTGCTTAGCGTCACACAGGACCAGGAAAGGGAGAGGGGCCCCAGCTCCCACCGCCCCCATACCAGTCCCGCTGCACCTAACACAGGCACCGGCCACTGGCTAGCTCAGGCAGCAGCTCCGGGCAAGTGAGGATCTGCCTTCTCTCATACCTTTGACCACAGAAAGCCACCACGATGGCTGCGGGGGAACATGATTTGCAGCTTCAGATAAGGCAAGGCCTGCTCTGTGACTGTGGTCTCAACCTCTGCTTAACTTAGGGGGACAACGGTGTGCCACGGCTGGCCCAGGGCCCCTCATCTCAACAGCCAGGCACAGGGCCGAGGAGGTCTTGACCCACCCTGACCCACCGTGTGTATGTCAGGTGGGGGGGATGGTCAGGCCTAAAGGCGGCCCAGGAGGTGAGCAGGAAGAGAGAAATCTCTCCCTTCCATCCTGCAATGGAAGAAGGATGGGGACCACAGCTCAGTGTGGGAGCAGAGCTCCAGGCCACAGACAGGTCCTGGGCCTAGGGCAGAGAAAGTGGGGAGCAGGTGGGAGGGGGTGGTCCCTCAGGGGGAGGAGAAACAGCAGCAGCTCCAGGCCAGAGGCAAAGGCAGCTGCCATTGTGCTTATGTCATCAAGGAAGTGGTGGGAGTTTGTAAAAGGGGGCCCCCAGGGCCCTGGAATTCCAGAAAGGGTCAGAGGTCCGCCTGCTCCTAGCTTTCATTCAAGGGAAGCTCAGCAGGAGGGGGGCAGGGACCCAGAACAAGTTTCCCCAGGGCCACCGGACAGGAGAGGGGCTACTGGGGCAAAGGAAGTGCAAGGCTTCAGGACAGCAGCAGAAGGGAGCCTGGGTCAGGCCTCCTCCCAGCTTGCTGTGCCCGGAGCCCACCAGTGTCCTGGGCAGAGTGGCCTATGCCACACAGATCTGGAGACCCTTCCAGTGCCTGGTGCCTCAAGGGGAGAGAAGGGGTTCCCCAGGCCCTAACGAGGCCCTTCTGAAGGGAGCATCAGCAGTGACAGCCCTCGGGCCACCCACAAGGGCACAGAATGCATCTGGTTCCTCAGCTCAGAAAAGCAGGGTCAGAGCGTGGAGACGCACACAGGTGGTCCCAAATCCTGAGGCCACCTAATGCCAGGCCTGCTGAGGCCTCTATGGCCGCTCAGGGGACCAACTCTGACTGGTGGCCCTGGCCTTCAAGACTGGTGGGCCTCACAGGTCCCCCCCATGGACCGAGAACTGACCTGAAACAAAACAAAACAAAACAAAACAAAACAAAACAAAACAAAACAAAACAAGTCCTTTTCCTCGGACCTCTGGGAAGGGAGTGTGTGATCCCACAGGCTCTCAGGGACCAGAAGACCAAGGGTAGCTGCTAGCAACTTACAAACGAGCACCGACCATCACGGAGACAGAGTCAGTGGGCTCCAGCACTGTCCTACAGGGAGTCTGGCAAGGCTGCCAGCTCGTACTGTGCCCACATGCATGCAGGGCTGAGTCCTCCCGCTTTCAAGAAGGATGCTTTGTGATCCTCTGGTGTTCCCTGTCTGGCCTGAGCTGCAGTGGCTGTCCTCCCATACCCACACCCGCAGAAATCCACCATCGGTTACAACTGTTCTGTTCCTGCCGCTGCCCCATTTGGAATCTCAGCTTGCTCCTCCCTCATCCCATGTCAGCTTGGAGCTCCTCCTCTGGAAAGGGCAGGGAGAGGAAGGGGACAGGGGCTCCTGCTCTGCTCTGAAGGCGCCCAGATCAAGGTAAGATTAGAGTCATTCAAATAAGAGCCACGCAGGAAGGACAGCACTTCAGATCCTAAGCAGGAAAGGCACTAGAGTCCTGCTTGCGGTGTCAGGAGTGGAGGTGGGAGGCTGGAGGGGCTACACGCTCCTCACACGCTGCACAGGAGTTCCCTATCAGCACCCATTGTGGGACTGGTGGGGGAAGGGGGGGTGGGTGTCAGGAATGACAGGACATCCAGAGGGCAGTGACCCAGGTGCTCTCCAGGCAGGGGACAGCCAGACTGGAGGGCCCAACAGGCTGTAGCCCGGAAGAAGCCTGTACAGCCCCAGCAAACGCTCTTCTCAGATTAGAGAGGTATGTGGGTTGGAACCTAAACACAGGATGTGAAGTCCAGAGGAAGGGGACCAGAGGGGGAGGGGGCGGAAGGGAGAGAGAGAGCCAGGCCTGGTCAGTTCCAGCACCATTAACCCCTTCAGGGCCATGCAGAGGGAACAGGACAAACTGGAAGCATCTACACTCCCAAACACACCCAAGCCTCTAATACCCTATTCTCCCTGCTCCCCCTGCCCCCATTGATGGGATCTGAGTAAGCTCCAAGTATGATGAAGTAGACCCAGAGATCCAACCTCCCTCCCTCCCTCCATGGGAGAGGGGATGGCTAAGGGCCAAGAAATGGGCACCCACAGGACAACATATAAGACCACCAGCCTGAGGGCAGAAAGAGGGGACTTTGGGGACTCATTACTCTAGGTGAGGGACTTCACATCCAGCCCTTCCCTGGCCAAGGTCATGCAGTTCTGGCATTGGTGCGCACAGATGTGAAAGGAGCTAGCAGACAGGATGGAAACAAAAGGTCTCTTCCTTACCTGCAAGAAAAAAAACCCACCTCCTTGGTTGGGAAAAGGTGCCAAAAAGGAGAGAGGGCAGGGGACACCCACAGGAGCTGGGCAGCCAACTCCCAGCAGGGGGAGCTCAGGGAAACCACCTCCTTGCCCTGCCTCTCCCATCTGAGAGCAGAAAGACCACCTGAAGTGGTTGCTAGAAATGTCAACTCTGGGCCTCCCCAGAGACCTCTCACCTGCCCAGGGATCAGGCCCACCAAAGTTTGAGAAGCACCAATGTACATGGAGCCTACAAAGCATATCCACCTTCGGGTACCAATGTCCACCTCTGGCCATTTGACAGACCCCTGTGTGTCAGGGCTATGGCTCAGTCACAGGGCAGAGCTGGGTTTCAGCCTAGTGATTCTCTGACTGCCCATCTCACAGACAGAGACTCTAAGGCCTCCAGTGTCAGAATGGCTGGCCCAAGATTCAGAGCAAAGCAGCAGAGTGGGGGTGAGGGGATTAGCAGCCCCCTCTGATCTGAGTGCTGGCCAGCCCCACTCACCTCGGCCTTATACATGCGGATCAGACCCTGGTTCACTTTGGACCAGGAGGGGACAGCACTGATGTTCCATAGCTGGTTGGAGTGCTCTGCAAAGGGGCCTGTCTTCATCTGGAAAAGAGAATCCACAGCTGGAAAGGCAGGCCACCTGGGAGCTCACCTGTATTCCCACAGCAAGGTTGTACACATATGTGTGTACACACACACCAGGACATGCAAACACGCACGCACTACAGCACACATGTGCGTGCATATATATACGCACACATATACATACATACATACACATATATGCTTGAGGACCTGACTGCATCATCTGGGGCGGAGAGGGTGTGTGCACGTGCTTGTGCACACATGCACGCACACACACACAGAAGCACACACAAGTACCAGAGACAGGGTCTCTCTTGGTCTGCAAGACCACCTAGGAAAATACAACCCCTAGAGTCACCCCTTCCTTCCACAGCCAAAAAAATGGGGCCTGATTCCCACCATCCACCACATTCAGCAGCCTCAGAAAAATAAAATCTCAACCCAAGCCCCTGCTGGGACTCCCACCAACTCCCCCTCCACCGCCCCAGCCAGAGTGCCCCACCAGCACAGGAACCTGCTCCCCTTCAGATAAACAGTGGTAGCAGCCTTCCCGACCCTCCCCAGCCCCATACACAGGGTGGGCTCTACCTATCATAGGTAGAGCTGGAAGACCCTGGGGAGGGGTGTTTGGGGGAAAGCCAAGGTGGGGAAGAGTAAACCTAACTGCCTTGTGCATGGCAGGCAAATGGGGAGGAAGGTCTGTTTAGAAAGCCAGCCCGAGGGATCCCTGGGTGGCGCAGCGGTTTGGCGCCTGCCTTTGGCCCAGGGCGCGATCCTGGAGACCCGGGATCGAATCCCATGTCGGGCTCCCGGTGCATGGAGCCTGCTTCTCTCTCTGCCTGTGTCTCTGCCTCATTCTCTCTCTCTCTCTGTGACTATCACAAATAAATAAAAATTTAAAAAAAAAATTAAAAAAAAAAAAAAAAAAAAAAAGCCAGCCAGCCCGAACTGGCTGGGAGGTAAATTAGGGGTGGCATCGATAGCACCAAGGGACAGGCAGGAGCAAGGACAGCTCCATTCCTGTCCCTCCTCTTGCCAAGAGTTTGACCCTCCAGGAAGGAAAGAGATTCTGCAGCAAGCCCAGTGAAGTTCCCATGACAGGAGAAACCATGGCACTGAGACAGGGAGGCGTGTGCGCCTGCAGGCAGCCCTCTGCACAAGGCCACACATCTGTGTTTAGCAGGCACTCCAATCCCCTTCCACACCGCCCCCCCCAGGTTAGAAACAGCACTGATGCTTGTTGAGGGAATGGGGTTCAGCACCCCAATCCCCAGGCTTCAGAAGAATCAGTTTGAAAAGCAAAGAAGCTGAGCTGGCAAGTAAGCAGAGACTTGGACCCTGAGAGGGTGGAAGGTTCCAGAAGAGGCTGAATGGAGGCTGGGCTAGGGGAGAGCTGTTCCGGGGAGAAAGGATGGGCCCAAAACTCCTTCTCCATATTGGGCATAAGGGTAAGGGCTCAAGAGCTTATAACAGCCCCACTGTTTGGCTGTGGACTCCCCAGGGAACCCACTCCTACACACTTCTCACTTGTCCAGTAAAGCCTCGTACCAAACTGCAAGATCTAAGTCCAAAAAGCTGCCATTTACTGCTGTCACCACCCTCCCCTGGCCAAAGTTCCCCCAAAGCCTGTCTCAACCCCCAGGTTCAGTGGCAAAGACAACAGATCCTTCCTCCAGTAGGGAGGCCACAGCCCCACGTGGCAGAGGTGGCAGATGGAGACCAGATCCCCCTCCCCTGGGTGGCTGGTGGCCACAGAGCTTTT
This sequence comes from Canis lupus familiaris, assembly GCF_011100685.1. Lineage (NCBI taxonomy): Eukaryota > Metazoa > Chordata > Mammalia > Carnivora > Canidae > Canis > Canis lupus. Next base: position 54,630,258 of record NC_049230.1, read on the forward strand.
CCTGGGTCAGTGCCTAGACCTAGTACCTTCCCCCAGCTCTCTCTCTCTCTCTCTCTCTCTCTCTCTCTCTCTCTAAGGCTCCCTCTTAGGGATAGCTGCCGGTACCCACAGCCTAGGGGGTCTGGCCTTCAAGGAGCTTTGTTCCAACCATCCTACTCAAGCAGGCTCCACCCTCAGCTACCCGCCCTCCCTCTTGTCCCACCCCTTCCCCCAAAACTCTCTGCCCCTTGGGGACCAGTGCCAGGTTCCAGTCATCTCCTGCACATTTCCAGGCCCTGAGAAGTTCAGAAATCACCGGAGATGTGTAATCGGTTTCACTCTGGACAAGGCCTTGTGAATAAACCACCCTGGAGGCACCCTGCTGGCTTCGTCCCACAGCATCGCTCCAGAAGCCTGCTCAGCAAGGGCTCCAAGGCTAGGCCAGCAGATGATGCTGGGAAACCAGAGGCTTTGCCTTGTGGGCCAGCCTCACCCACTAGGGGCACGGGAGGGGACCCCAAAAGGCCTCTCGGGCCTGCTGGAAAAGCCCCAATGGCCCTGCCCCTCCCCATGGAAAGGCCAGAGACGCTATTTATCTAGAGGGGCTGCCCCACCCCCCACCCCCAGGCCTTCAGTGTCCCCAGGTCTCCCCAAGTCCTTCAGAAGGAGACTTTGCAACTCTGAGAAAGGAAAACAGATGAGGGGAAAAAAAGGAATCAGGAGCGAGAAAACAAAACAACAACAAAAAAAAATTAGCTCATTCTAGCCACAAAGGGAGAAGAGAAAGAGCGAGAACGAGCAAGCAAGCTGCAGTCCCGCAGTGACCCCAGGGGAATCGTGTGAGTCAGAGCAGCCATATTGAGCAGGAAATTACTCACAGACGCTGCGTTCCTGCCTCTCCACTCCCAAGAGAATCGGCCTTTTGTAAATGGTTCCTCTGTCAGTAACTGAGGGGGGATGGGGGGAGGCTCTGCACAGCGCCTTCCTGTCAGCTCCTTCCCTTCCAGCTGAAATCTGATCCCTCCCTTCCCAAAACTCCAAATTTAGAAGCCAGATTGAAACTGAAATTCTTTTCCTGCCGGCCCTGGGCTCTTAAAGGCGCCAGGGCTGCATTTCCTGAGACAGCAGAAGCTCTGCAAGGTGGGGCCCCCTCCTCTAGGATGCCCAGAGCTACCAGGGCAAGTCCTGGGAGACAGGGAGGAGATGCCCAGGTCCATTTCCAACTTCTTGTCTTGTTTTTTCCTCCTAGTTGCACCAGCCATCCTGATCCCCAGGTCTCTGGAGGCAACACCGCCCCCTTCCAGACTGAAGCGCACAGAATTCTGCACAGGGCTTCAGGTGCCCTGTGTCCCAGAGGGGGCTCGTTCACGAACGCCAGGGGCAGTGAAACACTGGTGCGGGGTGGAAGGGGACTGGGGTGGGCGTAGCCTGGACAGAGCTCCGGAGAACTAGCACAGCACAGCGCCGTCAGCACCCTCACTGACCAGGCCTCAGCTTAGCCAGGTGGCCAGGGAGCCCTCAGAGCTGCTAGCACCGGCGTTTACCACCATGCCCAACCACCTAGACCCAAAGGAAAAACCAGGCCTTGCAGAGAGGGAGCCGAAAAAGCAGAAACTCTAGGGTTTGCCTTTCTGCCTCTCCCCCAATTGAGTTACTGAAAACCTTCTCAAAGTTTGGCGTGCCGTTAGCGCCACCTAGTGGCCACTGTAGGATTTCCTCCAGCAAAGGAACCGAGTCCCAAACTTTAGAAACCTTTTGGGTTTTTATACCAGTATAACCACCCAAACAAATAAAAATACAACATTTTAACCTGGAATCAATTCCCATATTCCTTGAGGCCCGGCCTGGCTGCCTTCCTTGTTAGGCACTGACGGACCCAGGGGCTTGGCTAGCCACCAGAGGGAGCCAGAACAGCCTAGCCCTTTACCCCCAAGCAAGCAAAGCAGGGCTCAGCCTAGAATGTGCACTCCTTCTCCCCACCCTGTTCCTCCTGTTCCCTCCAGGGTCTCCTGCGACTCCCAGACCCTCGCATTCCACTCTGGAAACAGTAGCACGTGACTGGCTCTTGAGGCAGTGAGCCAGGCTGCCCCAAGTCCTTCTGACCTTGGGCCTGCTACATGCTGAAGGCAGCAAATCTGAGACTGAAGCAGTGGCTGCCCAGCCGTCAGTCCTGGCTCCATTTGCTGACTTGGAAAAACATGTCATTTCCCTCTGGCCTCTGGAGTTTGGCAGAGGCCTGAGCCGAATGCTGACCATGAGGAACCTGGGGCTATGGCTATTTAACCAGGCTTCTCCGTTCAGGGGGCTCAGAACCAGAGCCAAAGAGCAGCCCTGGTGGGGAGGGGACCCAGATATGCATGTGGGCATCGGAAAGAGAATGATGGCAAGACCGTCTCCAGACACTACAACCAGGGCACCCTTTGAAAGTTTGGGGGGAGGGGGGCGACAGGTATGCAGCAGGGAAGACAAAAGGTCCTAACACCTCCTGAGAGAGAGATCCTAAGAACAGTGAGTCCCCAAATTCTGTGTAAAGTCACCTGGCAAGTGTATTTAAATACGGGTTCCTGGGTCTTATCCCCCAAGATTCTTGACTCAGAAAGCTGGGGTTGGGCAAAGGAACGTGGGTTTTAACAAGCTCCATGAGTGACCTTGAGGAAGTGGGAGACCTGGCCTTAGTGGGCAATAGCAGCCAGTTAATAAACACCCCCTGCCAAGGAGGCCTGTAGCCCAGCCTGCTTGGTTCACCTCCAGGACTTCATCTGGCTCATGTCCTCAGGCACTGACAGAGATGTGTCCCTTCAGCAGAAATCTGTCCTGTTGTCCACTGAGCCTCTCCGCCTCCTGCCATAGTTTCATCCCACACAGCCACATGCCAGTGGCTAGAGAGAGACCCTGTGGGCCCCGCCCACGCCTTCAGACCTGCCGCATTGGTTACCAAGCCCACTAGTGATCAAAGCTCAGTCCCTCAGCTCAAGTGTCCCACGAGGTTCAGTAGTAACCCCAGACCACTGATTTGGGAAAGGAGATCCTGGACAGTCAGACGTTGGCTTAACCTTCCACAGGCCTAGTGGGGCTACCTTGTCAGTAACCCACCTCCTAGGGACCAGCCCTGCCATCTTTGGGTGAAAACTCTGGCTCCTCTGTCCCACTCCAAAGCCACCAGCCTCAGCTGATCTCAGCCTGGAGGCCACCATGGGTGGCCCTCACCCCCTTCCCCTCACCTCAGTGATAAACAGGATACATTCCAGGAACATGTAGTCCTTGTGGTTCTCATTCACAGCCTTCTCATCAACAAAGTGCCTTGGCTCCAAAAACGGGTGGTCTAGGAACAGCAAAGAGCCCCAGGGTTCAGAACCAGACACTCACACCACCAAGCACCTCAGCCCAGGGCTGTCCACACCCACCCTGGGGGCCACTGTCCTGCCCATGTGCTCTCAACACTTGACCTTGCAGGAGCAATAAATGATGAGTGTGTGCGTGCATGTGTGTGTGTGTGTGCACGAACTTGCTCTCATGGAACAAGCTGTGGCTTTGTCATTTTCTAGCCATGTGACCTTGAACCAGTGATTTCAGCCTTCTGAGGCTGTTTCCTCATCTGTGCAGTGGGGATATGAACTGCACCTCCCTCATGCCGCCTGGTGATAGGGATCGGAGTCAAGCCTCCGACATGGTACCTGCACAGGTTAAGTACTAGTCGATGGCGGCTAGTCTCATGCTGGCCAAGACCCTTCCCAGGGTCACTGAGAAGTGACCTAAAATGTTTCGAACAGTGCCTGGCACAGAGCAAATACTCAAAATACCTATTCATATTATTTTGTAGGCAGTTAATGTTATATGGAAGCAGAAGTCACTCCCCGGCCCTCACCCACCATAGATCCCAGTGAGCCACCCAAGCCTGGGGAGCAGTTGCAAAGTGGGGGGAGCAGGCAAAGTGGGCCCACAGGAAGCAGCTCACTGCCCCCCCATGGGTGGCTACTCCCTGATGGGCCCCCTTGCGCACAGCTTGATAATAACAGTGGATGACAACAGTCACCAAGGCAAAAGAGCCCTTCATTTTCAACATAAAACCCCACAGCTGCTGCCAGGAGTGGGGGTGCATTTCACACCAGTCCATTATGTGCCAGGCGAGTGCCCCTGCTCCAGCCTGTGTCACTTTCCATTATCTCGGCACACTCTGCCTCCACCTCCCCCATCCTCCCCCATCCTCCCTCAGCCTCCCCAGGCCTCCCCTGGCCTGCCGAGCCAGAGCCAACTCTCAGCACAAGAGCCGGTGCTCAGCACAAGGTCAACAGCAAACAGCCTCAGTCAATAGCCAGACTAATGCCTGCTTTACAAGCTGTCACTGTCTTCCCCAGCAGCAGAAGTAAGGCGAGAAGGGAGAGAGGTGGATAGAGCAGACACCCCAGGGGGAGGAGCAGCAGATGCCCCTTCAGTACCTATCAGCTGTGAACTGCCCCAGATGAAGGGCAGAAATTGAAAGTCGTCCAGGCCCCACACTCCCTGGCTGCCCGCTGGCTCCATCCTGTATGTTTTCTGGAGTTTCCGCATAACCTCGAGGTACCTGCACAGGAGGGCAGGGAAGAAAAAAGTAGCAAAAAGCAGACAGTCTCCACCCTTCTGCCATCAGGAGCTCACTGAGGCCAGAAATAACCACCTAAGAGTGTAACTGGTCTCTATTTCAATTAAAACCTACACACAGGGATCCCTGGGTGGCGCAGCGGTTTGGCGCCTGCCTTTGGCCCAGGGCACGATCCTGGAGACTCGGGATCGAATCCCACGTCGGGCTCCCGGTGCATGGAGCCTGCTTCTCCCTCTGCCTGTGTCTCTGCCTCTCTCTCTCTCTGTGTGTGACTATCATAAATAAATAAAAATTTAAAAAAATAAAAAAATAAAACCTACACACGTAAGTTATGCATCAGCTGGTATTCTCAAAATAATGTCGATTTTTTTCTCCCACACTCAGCCTTCTTTTGGCCCAGGAAAGGTGGTTTTAGCACCATCAACTCATAACATGAGCTCCTGGACAAGAGCCTCAGGCTGTCTAACTCTGGCCTGCCCATCGGCAAGCTGGTGGGGGACAGAGCAGATAATCTCCTGGAACCTCCCAGCTCCTGCCTTCCCTGTTCTCAGAGGCTGCATCAGTGTCACCTGGGAGCTCTGGCATCAGCATCGCCAGAGTGGGGCCTGGGATGGGTGTGTCAGAGGCCTCTGGCAGCTGCAGTGCACCTGTGTTGCCAGGCAGGTGGTCTGGGGAACAGGGAGCAGCTCAGAGCCTGAACACAGTTCAGCTGGCTGTGCGACCTTAGGGATCAGAAGATGGTATCTCTGTGCCTCTGTTTCTTCATCTATAAAATGGAAATAACTCTACCTAGAGCTGTTGGGGGAATCTAGGGAGGGAGCTGCATGCAGAGTGCTTAGGACAAGGCTGGCCAGGGAAAACGCCACAGAGGCATTAGTAGTCGGCAAGTGACCCGTTTCCTTCACTTGTTCTTATTTGAATCTGAACCTCTCAGAAGGCTTCCTGGACACCCCATCCACAGGCAGAGCTTGGTTAGGACAGGCCGAAAGAAGCATCGGCCACTCAGGAGAGCCCGCCAGCATCCTGTCTCCAGCCTGGCAGTGATGAGGAGGGAAGACCCCTGCCGCTCTTCTCACTCACCGATTGAACACCTTGAAGACAATAGCTATTTGGTCATCTACCCGGAGCACCCCAATCTTACAGAGGCAGCAGAGGAAAGCAGCAAAGGCTGCTTCATGTCCTAGAGGAGAAAAAACAGCTGAGGTCGACAGTCTTCCAGGAAAAGGAGTGGTACTATTCTTGGTCTCACCAGAGTCCACATCACTGAGAACTGCCCCTCTACAGAGGAAGGTCAACATGGAGATGATGGGGCCTCTGCCCCTTCTAGAAAGACCCAGGCCCTTTTGGTAACTACTGCTAATATAATTCTACTCCTAAAAGGCCAAAGCTGTGGACTTCTTAAACAGACATTTGCATTTTGTTTTGTAGGTTTAACTCACTGGTCAATTCCACACTATCAAGTGAGCACCTACTACAAGAGCAGCCACTGTCCGTATCAGGCACTAGGGAGACTAAGTCCATGCCTTTGCTTGATAGTTTATGATCTTCAGGATGACAAACAATAAATAGACAATCACTTCTATAATTCTAGCTCTGAAGGAGAAGGACAGGGTGATAACTGGAGAATATCACAGGGGGACCCTGACATTAGGGTTCCAGAAGGTTTCCCTAAGGAAGTAATATTTAATCTGAAAGATGAGTAAGAGTTGGTAAGACACTGCATGTGAGGGAAGCAGGAAGACCAATCTAGCTAGAAGAAACAGCATGTGCAAAGGTCTTGAGGTGAAAAAAAAAATGGGTATGTTTGAAGAACACTAAGAAGGCCGGTATGGCTAAAGCAGAGAGGACAAGGGAGAAAGGATAACAAGACTTAACTGCCACATAAGAAGTTTAGACTCAGTATCCTAAGAGCAACGGGAGCCACTGAAGGCTTCTAAGCAGAGAACACATGGTCACATTACAGGGTCAAAAGACAATGCCTTCCACAGGGCCCCTGGCTGGCTCAGTCAGTGGAACTGTGACTCTTGATCTTGGAGTTGTGAGCTCAAGCCCCACACTGGGTATAGAGAGGGAGGGAGGTAGAGAAAGAAAATTTCAGCGACTTTCTGTCCCATCTCTATAGAATCAAGGTTGCTTCCAGGGCCTGGGAAGCTTGTGAGCTGTTCCTCTCACCTGCATGGTTCCTGATCTCCACCAGCCAGAGGCCAGGCAGCCATGGCTCAGGGACTCTCACACACCTGATACCAGAAGGAAAACCCCAGTTGACCTGGCCAGTGTCCCTTCAGGGTCCCTCCCTGTCCATTTTAGGCCAAGCCCTGGAAGTCTCAAACACCTGATAAACCTGCTCCCTAGCAACAGGGGAAGCAGAAGACAAAGCCTCCCCAGGACCCAGGTTCAAGGGGACCCTTTTCCAGGCCTGCCTCAGTGGCCTGTGTTTCTCTTGAGGAACCCAAGGCCCAGGCAAGGTGAAGGCCAGAAAGAGCAGCCGCTCTTGCACTTGCCGCTTCAGGACAGGTCAGGAGGGTGCGCCTACCAGAACAAGGTCCTCCTCAGCTACCACCCACTGCACAACCAGACAGCACGCGCCCTCTTCTGCAGAACTCCATAGCACACAGACACTGGCGTGTCCGTGTACCACAGCATGTACCACAACGCTTCCAGAGGCTACAGAATGCTCTCATTTCTCAAGGTTCTGGTAAGGGGTCGCCCTAAGATATAGTAAGTGCTCAATAAATTACTTTGCTGCTGGTGATAAGCTCAGAGACCATCTTTATAAGGAATGGAAATCGGGGCTGCACAGACACCAAGTATGTGGCATCAGCTCCCCCTGGTGGACCAAGACGGAGCAGCAGGAGCAGCACCAGGCTTCCCTGCACCCAGGACAACTGCAGCCTACCTGGCCCCAAAGGCCCTTGCTCAGAGGGCCCTGAGACAATCCGGAGCAAAGAGGAAGGAGCCCAAGAAGAGACTGCGGTGAAGCCAAGTAAATACAGAGAGCAGCAGGTACCTGTGCCATAGTCGATGCGTGTGGAGTTCCCCACTGACTCCTTTAGGTAAACGGCCACCTCAGGCACAGCAGCTGCCAGACAGGTGGGGACCACTGTGGCAACCAAGTTTTCTGCTTCCTGATAACACAAGAGACACAAAGTGGTGGCAGCAGATTAGGCAGCATCCTGGTAGGCAGGCACCCAGGAGCAGCATTTGGCTGGGGCCCAGCGGGCCATGCCAGGCTGGCCTGGCTCCCTGCTCTGACTGGCTACAGAAAGAAGAGGGAACATTTACTCTTACACCATAGAGCAACTACCCTGGGGTGGTTTCTAGTCTGTGGACCCTTCCTCCAGGGGACAAGGGTCTGGGACAAGATAGGAGGGAATTGCAAAGAAGCCATTCGACTCCCTTATCCCGTAACTCACTGATGTCCTTATAAGCACCATCTTTCTTCATACTCCCAGGGTAGCAAGAATCTGTGCCATATGTCCACCAAAAAACATACGAGAATGTTCATAGCAGCATTATCCATAGTAGCCCTCAACTGAAATGTTCATCAGCAACAGACCATGGTGTGGTTAGGTGCTGAAACACCACACCACAATGAAAAAACTCAGCTGCTCCACACAACATGGGTGACTCGCAGAGACAGAACACTGAGCAAAAGAAGTCAGACATTTATAAGAAATTCAAAAACAGGTAGCACTTATCTATGGGATAGAACTTAGAAGAGTCTGGAGGTGGATATCGCCTCAAAAGGGGAACAAGGGTCCCGCTAGAGTACTGGAGTGTTTTAGAGCTTGATACAGGTGGTGGTACAAGGGTCAAGACCTACGTTAAGGTCCATCAAGCTGTATAGGTATGTTGTGTTCACTTTCCTGTAAGTTAGAACTCAATAAAAATCTTAAAAAGAAAAAAACAAACAAACAAACAAAAAAAAAACATGTACCCTCTTAAGATTCCAGGGGCAGCCCCAGACTGCTTTTAGGCAGGGCAGCATTTTGCTGGGTCCTTGGGACTCCCCTCTGCTCCAGGCAAAAACACGAGGTCAGAGAAATGAGGACTCAAGTTGCTTTAGGTTCAGTCTATGGACACCTGGCAGGAAAATCTCCTAGAGACCTGAGGAAAATCTGGATTCCCAGGCCTTACCCTAGACCTACAGGACTCTGATCCTGCATTTTTATTTTTTGTTTGCTTTGAACAGGTATCACTGTGATAGGATTCAAAAATAAACACATTAACAAAATTAAAACGCACTGAATTCTACTTAAGAAACCAATATTGCACTAAATGTTAACTACCTGAAATTGAAATAAAAATTAGTAATTTGAAAAATCAAGAGAAAAGAAGTACAATACTAAATTCTCTGGGATTTGCCAAGAAAATATCAAAAAGTAAAAAAGCAAATAATTACACATATTACAAAAGGGATGCATTGAGAAGTTTCTATCCCCCATCCCACTCTCTCCTGCCCTGAGAGAAATCACAGCTTTATTAGCCTCTTGTATATCCTTCTAATGGTGTTTCTTTACACAAACTGAGCAGTTTGCGTAAACTAGGTCACCAGGAACTGATGTTTCTTTACGCAACCAGATCTTTTCATTTTTCCCTCCTTCCTACCAAGAAGTAGCTCACCATATGTGTCAGACCGACCCCAGGTTCTTCTTCAACTGAATGATAAATCCCAGACTACCTCACCCCAGGCTCCAAGTAGGTCTCCTAGTCTTTCTCATAGCTGCATAGCACTCCAGGCTAGCTCTACTAGTTTATCCAACTGACCCCCTACACATGGACACTTGGGACATTTGAATCTGTAGCTAATGCAAACGATGACCTAATTAACAGCCCTGTGCAGAGGACTGGGCATCCACAGTGGTGGTTCCCAGAAGATGACGGGGGCAGAGGGTAAATACATTGGTACTTTTGGTAAGTGGAATTTAACAAACTCCCCAGAGATGCTGAGATACCTGAAAGCTCCTGCACCCCTGGCCCAGTCCCCAAGTATGTCCTGTGACAGCCTCACCTCGTCGAGTTTGGCATACCAGGTCCTGTAGGCCTTGTTCCCAAATCGAGAGGGCTGGTCCACCGGAGGGATCTCATCAATCCACCTGTCCAGTGTGTTGAGGAGTGCGACCAGTTTCTCAATGGCCTATAATAGGTAAAGTAGAGGGGACAAGCCACAATGACGAGTGGCCCCCAGCTAGAGCCACAAAGGGAAGTCTCACCTGCAGCTGGACAACGACCCCTAGGCATGGCATTAAGTGGTAAGTGTTGGGGAGATCACACACTCCTACAGGATGGAGTTTTTAAATCCAACTGTCTGCCCCGCATGGGAGCCTGTGTCTGTGTCTCTGCCTCTGTGTGTGTGTGTGTGTGTGTGTGTGTCTCATGAATAAATAAATAAATAAAATATTTTTTTAAAAAAGGGATCCCTGGGTGGCTCAGCAGTTTAGCGCCGCCTTCAGCCCAGGGCATGATCCTGGGGTCCCGGGATCAAGTTCTACATCAGGCTCCCCGCATGGGAGCCTGTGCCTGTGTCTCTGCCTCTCTCTCTCTCTCTCTCTCTGTGTCTCTCATGAATAAATAAATAAATAAAATATTAAATCCAACTGTCTGGTGGGGGGTGGGGGGGTGGCGCCTGGGTGGTTCAGGTGGTTAAGCGTCTGCCTTCAACTCGAGTCATGATCCCAGGGCCCTAGGACAGAACCCTGCATCAGGCTCCCTGCACAGCGAGGAGTCTGCTTGTCCCTCTCCCTCTGCCCCTCTACCTCATCCATGCTTACTCTCTCTCTCAAATAAATAAAATATTTAAAACACGGGTTCCAGGGCACATGCTGCCTGGTAGCCTGCCTGATTTCCTCATAAGCCTTATCCCACATCAACATGTAAACATAATTTTATGACAGCCTTTAGTAAGTCAATAGTATTTCATTGTGCCAACATACTATGATTTATTGAATCTCTGTTACATATTTGGCTTATTTCCAATTGTCCACTTCTACAAACAATCTGGGAAGTCTCTCTCCTTCAGCAGAACCACTGGGTCAGAGGTCCAAACCTCTGTAATGCTTTGTTGGGCTGCAGTTTCAGGGAGCCCGTCTCCCTACACCTTTCCCACAGCAGGCAGAAACCAAGACACGGAATTGGTGCCACAGGCCAGGGCAGCATTAGCACACAGAATGTTACTCAATGAGGAGATCAGGTGAAGCTGACTATCCAAAACACAGGTCTGGAAGGGCAGCTAGAAAAGGGCTCCTTCTGGGTGTGGCTTGTAAAAAAAAAAAAAAAATAGGCCAGAATGAAAGGCTAGCAGAGGGTGTTTAGAGGCAGGCAGCCCTGGGAAAGAAGACCTTGCCAGGAAGCAGGTCTTGCTTGTGTCCACTAGGCACCAAGAGCACAGAGAGAGACTTCCAGAAACCCCTGATACTGGGTAGGACCAGGGTAGTGCCCACATGAAAAGTTCTGAGGAGGAAGGCAAGGCTCAGTCAGGTCCACTGCTGCATTGCACAGGCTCTGGAGAGGGGCAGTCAGAGAGCTCTGGGAGAGGGAACGCGGACTTGAGCTAATGGAGTATCTGTCAACCAGTGCCCATCCTCCCCAGTCCCCCTCAACACCCCTCCACCCCCACACAGCTCCAGGAGGTACAAATCACTGCAGGCCAAGTAAACAGCACCCCCTGGCATTATACAACGTGACAGTGGCCTGAAGGATGCCATCCCCCACCTCCTCTCTCAGGAAAAGTTACCTGTAAGAGGGGAAACTCCCTTTATACCTGGCTGAGGCAGAGGGCCAGGGTGACATAAAGCTGCCCAGCTGTAATGTGTGAGAAAGTGCTTCCAGAGCCCAGCTTTGTGAAGAACTAGGTCACCAGGACCTGATAAGAACAGAGCAAACCTGACCGCATGCTGCAACCAGGACTCGGGAGTGATGAGGTGGTAATCTGGCCCCAAGAAGTACCAGCCAGGCCCGATTCCCGGGCCATCTCCGTCCTGGGCCAGGGCTGAAGGGGATAAAGAAGGTGCTGGAAGGCTATGGAAGCCAGGCCCCAGCTGCCAGCTCAGCTGGGGCAATGAATAATTAAAAGGCTCCTCGCTCCTCTTTCTGGAAAGGGCTTTCAGAATGCAGGGGCTGCCTCTATTTCTGACTGGCTGGGCCAGAGGGGCTGTGAGCCAGAACCCTCAGGAAGCACAAATAATAATTTGAACTACCCTCCTGCTTCCTCACCCAGGGCTTCCTCTTGGACTTCATGGACCAATAAAATTTTCTCTAAAACATTACTTGCCAGTGTTTTTTTTTCTTTGCTACCAACTTAAATATCAAACAAGAATAAAAAATAATAATCCTTTTTTCTTTAATGACTTTATTTATTTATTCTTGAGAGACATAGAGAGAGGCAGAGACACAGGCAGAGAGAAAAGCAGGCTCCATGCAGGGACCCTGATGCGGGACTCGATCCCAGGACTCAGGGATCACGCCCTGAGCCAAAGGCAGATGCTCAACCACCACTGAACCACCCAGGTGTCCCTAATCCTCTTTTCTACTCACATTTTGCAAAACTCAAAAAAACCCTGAAGATTAGGACAGACATAATCTCAAACTGAAGGAGAGCCTTCTAAACATGGGTCTAGACAGTCTCACCAGATTGCCCTTGCTTGCTCCCTTCGCTGCTGCTGGTCTGGAAGCTGCCACCTAAGGCAGCTCCATCTGCCCTCTCCCCAGCTGCCAACCCTGTGGGAGGAGGAAGGACTAAGAGGAAACAGGCGCCCCCAGCAGCTGTGCCGAGGGGGCCCCCCTCACATCCGTGGGCTGAGACCACATGCTGTCAGTCGTGCCTTCTGCTGCCCTGCCAGCTGTGGGCAGAAGCTGGAAGACCTCTGGAGACCAAATTAGTCACCTCTGCCCACCAAGTGATTGCCCTGGCACTGGGATGAAGCCTAGTTCAGGAAGAGCCCCCAGCTGAAGCAATCACACCACTACTAGAGGTTAGAACTGAAAAATAGCTAATGATAAGAGCTAATGTGCCAGGCACTGTGCTAACATCCCTATGTGTGGGATTCCCACTGAATCCTCCCCAGGGGCCATGAGTCGGTCTGTTGGCTCTTCCACTCATAGATGAAGAGATAGAGGGTCAGAGGGGACAAAGCCACTCAGCTTGGAAGGGAGAGGTTATCAAAACCCAGTCAGCCTGACTCCAGAACCCAAGCACTTAACCATGCTACAATCCTGCCAGAAGAACAACTCCTGAGCTAAGACAACACCTGGCTGGCGTGGAGTCTTACCATCAAAGCGTGAGGGTCAATTATGGGACCTGAGAGGGATTTGGAGGCTCAGGATCTGCTGGGGTAATTAGAACATCCCCCTATAATTAGCCTACCCCCACCACTCCCTGCCCCCTGAGCACAGCCCAGCTTCCCTCATCACACACTCAAGGACAAGCCCTCTCCTCTCTCAACCCACAAACTCAGTGGTGGACCAGCTCCCAAGAGAAGGAGGTCTATCCCCAGCACAGGCCCGGCTCCCCTCTGGTGACAGAACAAGACCTCAGCCTCCCACCAGCCAGTTAGGGCCCAGGAAGAGGCAGCTCTCTGGGACGGGGTAGGGAATGGGGGATGGGTGGGAGGGGGGAGGGAAGGCAGCGGGGCAGGGGCTTTGATATGAGCATTGCCCTGCTAGCCTCAGGACAGGTGGAAAGACCAAGCCACAACTGGGTCAGGCCTTACCCGACAGGGTGAGATAAGGCACTGAGAGGCAGCTCAGGCCCTGGTGTCTGAGATAAGAGTCTCAAGATGACTGTGGGCCAACTAGGATAAGAACCCAAGAAGCCACTGGAGGCCTGGGACCTAGCCCTAGGAGGTGGCACCCAGTAAGAGCAAACAGCCTGCAAGCCCACACCACCCCCCACAGCTCTTGTCCTCTCCGCAAACCACCTGTCTCTGAAACAGCAGCCAGAGAGTGCCCACCCTGCAGTGCATGCGCTAAACTCAGTATTCCCACTTCCAGGAATGATTCCTTAGGAAAGAGCATCCACAGGGATGGCTGGGTAGCCAGTGGTTGAGCATCTGCCTTCAGCTCAGGGCGATCCTGGAGTCCTGGGATGGAGTCCCACTTCAGGTTCCCCACAGGGAGTCTGCTTCTTCCTCTGCCCATGTCTCTGTCTCTCTCTGTATCTCTCATGAATAAATAGCACCTTTAAAAAAAATGTCTTTAAAAAAGGAAAGTGTATCCACAGATCTATATGTAAGGATGTTCAGAGCACCAATATTTAGGGACACAATCTCAAAGTCCACAGTCAGGGGCTGTTTAAACAATGAGGGTGGGCTCAATGAGACAGCCATTTACATAGTGAGGGGCAACAGGAGAGGAGGGGCTCACATGGCAGGTCTGGCTGGCATTCCCAAAACTGTTCCCAGGGCCACCCCAGGGAGGTGGGTAGAGGGAGAAAATCGGGAGAGGTCAGCTTTTTGTAAATACACTTCTATTACTGTTCCCTTTGGTGAGCACACTTACTTCGTTTGTGATCTTTTTTCATCTAAAAAGTTACATAAAAACACCAGTTAGCAAAAATGCAGGCTGTAAGATGTGTACTTCCCTTGATCCCAATTTTATAAATTTCTATCTATTCACAGATTGAGGAAAAGGAAAAGATTAGAAATACAAACACTGGAGATCCCTGGGTGGCTCAACATTTTAGCGCTGCCTTCAGTCCAGGGTGTGATCCTGGAATCCTGGGAACAAGTCCCACATCGGCTCCCTGCATGGAGCCTGCTTCTCCCTCTGCCTGTGTCTCTGCCTCTCTCTCTGTCTGTGCTCTCATGAATGAATGAATGAATGAATGAATGAATGAATAAATAAATAAAATATTAAAAAAAAAAAAACAAAGAAAGAAATACAAACACCAAGAGGCACCTGGGTGGCTCAGTAGGTTGAGCGTCTGACTTTTGGTTTTGGCTCCAGTCTTTGGGTCCTGGGATCGAGCCCCACCAGGATCGCACTACTATATCAGACTCTGCTCAGTGTGGAGTCTGCTTGTCCCTCTCCCTCCCCTTACTCATGCAGGCTCTCCCCACTTCAAATAATAAATATTTTTAAATAAAAAAAAAAGAAATAAAAACACCAAAATGTCAACTGCACATGTCCTTGGGCAGTCTTATTTTCTGCCCTGGCGTGTTGTGGGCAACAAGCACATGTGATTCTCCATAGCTATTCTGGGAAAGGCTCTTCGGCGGCAGGTTCCCTGCCTGTGCCTACCTCAGAGACTTTGTACTCAAAGGTCAGCTTCTTTCCCTTCACACCTTCATTGAGGGTGAGGATGAATCCGATGTAGTCAGCGTATGCCTACCAAATAAAGTGGGGAGCGGGGAGGGAGAGGAATGTCAGACCCCTGACCCTCCACCCCCCTACCCAGCCCCCAGCTCCATCCAGTTGCCAAAGAGCTCCAAGCTGTCCCCTGGTCCCCAGCCTGTCACCAAGGGAAGCAGAATGATAATGCCAAATACCCCACCCGTACCCTCCATCCTTAACAGCTGGCAAGTCAATGACCATGATTACACCTGGATCCTCAGCCAGAACATGCTCATTACTACCACCAGGAGCTCCTTTACACAACCCCACAAGGTAAACACTCACTGTCCTCATTTTATAGATGAGGAAACCAAGGCTTCACTTCAGGAGAGGTGACTTGCCCAAGGTCTCCTAAGACCAAGATCTCATTAGATATGGAGCTAGGACCCCACAAGTCCTACAATTATACTACACCACCAGGAGTTCAAGGAATTCCACAAGGGTTCCTCCCCTAGTAGTCTTCCAGATGTTTCCCCCCACCAGACAGGCCAGGATATCAGACTGTAGTGCAGCCCGTCTGCTTCCTGGAGAAGAAACAGTTTTCTGCCCACGGTCAGGTGTGCCAGCACACCCATCCCTGGCTTCCAATTAGGCACTGTCTTCTCTGCTGGGCTAGGGTTACAGCCAGCACATGGGTAAGAAAACAGTGAGGTGCAGGCCTCTGGAGAAGTAGTCCCAGGAGCAAATGACTTCTGTTTGGTCTCATTTCTTTTCCATCTTGGCTGCCTCTCAATCTCTTCCTTCCTCTCCTTATCCAAGCTTTAGAGATGGCAGCAGCAGCCACAGCAAGCCCTGACAACTGACCATCCAGCATCTAGAAAGGAACATTTCCTGTACCAGGACCTTCCTACAGCCTGTGGAATGGAAATGAGGGGTCACAGGGCAGGTCTGAGCCTTCGTCCTGCCTGCGGCCAGTGATCACAGTCATTCTTACAAATTACACCGGATGCAAAGACAGAAAGCAGCAAGGGGCAGTGTCCTTGCTCCCACACAGGCCCGAGTCTCTTGGTGACTAAAGCTCAGGCCATTCTTATAAACATACCTGTCTCCACCAATGCCACCATCCTCATCCCTGTAACAGTAACAACCATGCCTGCAGGTCAGTACCCCTCATGAATGCTTAGTGCTGGGTCAGGTGCTTTTTGGACTTTGAGTCCTTTAAGCCTCCAAACAACTCATTTTTCGTAGAAGAAACAGACTTGGCTAGCTTAGGCACATTACCTAAGTTACAAGAAGAGGAAATGGCAACCCTGGGCTTCAAGCTTTGATCTCTCTGACCCTAAGTCCATCCTCTTGCTGCACTCTGCTGCCTAATCAAACTGTGTGAACCATGGCACAGAGTCACTTGTGAAGTCACACACTTGAGTGGTGAGCTTTAGAGCAAGCGAAAGGCTTCTACCCAAGATTGTTCAACAATACTCCATTAGAAGAACTAACCAACGTTTCCCAAAAAATGTTGGCACCTACGAAGGGCCAGATAGTAACTATTTTAGGCTCAGCAGACCATAAAGTCTGGTTTACAAATTCTCAACACTGCCAGTAAGAGCGAAAGCAGCCATGGACAATACATAAACAAATGAACCTTGCTGTGTTCCAATAAAACTTTATTTACAAAAACAGACAGAGGTCCAGATTAGGTAAGAAGACAGTAATTTGCTGACCTATGGCCTAGAGCATGGTGGCTCAACCCATGGCTATCTAGAGACAGAAGACCTGGGCGTGAATCTTGAATCTCATCCCAACCACTTGCTAATGCTACCATCTTGCTAAATTTCTTTATCTCCTGGTCTCACTTTTCTCACCTTCAAAATGGAGATGAACACTGAGTCCACTTCCCAGAGTTTTTGTGAGGATTAAATGAGCTAAAAAATACCTGGCACATCATAAACACATCCTCTTTGGAAAACACCCAGGGGGAAAGCAAAGAACTAAAGCCATATTTGTATTCAGCAATACTGTAGGTTCAAGGCAGACTCAGGGTTCTCAACCCAAGTGATTTAGCTCCCAGGTGACTTCTGACAGTGTCTGGAGACACTTTTGGTTGTTAATAACTGGGGGGAGGGGTGCTGTTGGCATCTAGCAGGTAGAAGACACAGAAGTTACTAAACATCCTACAATACACGGGACAGCCCCCTACCACAAAGAATTATCTACTCCCAAATGTCAACAGTGCTAAGGTTTAGAAACCCTGAGGTAGAGCAACCAAGATGATGAAAGGAGTCAAACTGTGTCCTCTGAGCAGCTGTGGGGACTAAGGTGTTTATCCTGGTGAAGATCTAGGGGGAGAATATAACTCAGAAAAGTCACGATAACCATCGGCAAATATTTAGAAGGCAGGCTTATGAAAGAGGAGCCAGAAAAGCTTACATGGCCCCAAGGAAGGACAAGCCACGGCAAATGCAGGGTGTGGGCTCAGTGTAAGCACAGCAGACTCCCCCCACAGAGAATGAGCCCTTCTGTACCAGTGACTCTCCCCACCCCAGCTGAGCAGACCAGGGGTGGGCACCTGGCTGTAGCTGGGACCAAGGCTTTCCCTGGGGATTTGAAATTGGCTTTCTTTTTCTTAGTCCCAATCTTTCCACAGCCTGTGCCAGAAGCCCAGGAGGTAGAAGCTCTTCTTTTCTGCCCACCATTGGACTGAACAGCACAGAAAGCTGGTCAGCACTTCCTCTTGCTCCTAGGTCCCAGTTCCCAGCCACCTTCCTGGCCTAGGTTTCAATAAGATAGATAACCTCCTCTCACTTAGATATGCTGACTCCCAGACTGGCTGTAACTTCTCCCCGTGAGAGAGAACAGCTGGCTCCCCCGTCATCTCTCTCCCCAGGTTCTAACAGCTCTGGTTCCAAGAGCAAGAAAGGTCAGGAGCTCATGGTCTCTGAAAAAGCCCAAGTTCTTCATCCCAGCTCTGGCTCAATACTGCAGACACCACGGGTACCTGAGAACGCTTCCATTTGCCCATGTCTGGAACTGTGTGGATCTCCTTTTTCGGAATGATGAAGTTCTGAGTGGCTGGAGGGATATCCTCCGAGGAATCTTGACAAAGAAAGTGAAAAAGCAAACAGATAAATAGAATCTTCCCCTCAACCCAACTTCCTCCCTTCCTCTCTCACATACATACACACACACACACACACACACACACACACACACTCGTTTAAACCAAGACTCTAATCCCCAGTCCCTAGGGTAAACCAGACACGTACTCCCAGGACAGAGTAATGGCTTGTTAAAGCCAACCCCACCAGCCTCCTGTCTTTCCTTCAGCAGCACAGACTGGCCATACTCATGATCCCCTCAACAACTACAGGTTCAGTGGCGCCACATGCCTTCACCTCCTGGTCCCTCACCAGAGAATGGTCAGAAAAATAAAACCAATTTGACCTTTTAGACAGAAGCAGGCAATTCAAAGAAGGGGGAAGAAAATACAATTGGCCACCACCAACATTTGAAAAAGATTGCCAACCTCTGAATAAGCAAAGTAATGTAAATGAGACGGCTCTTCCAAATCAGGGTGGCAGATTAAAACCATCTGGCATGGAAAAATAAAAAAAAAAACCATCTGGCATGGACTGGTGAAGAGGAAGCAGGAATTCTCCAGCACTGCAGGTGGAAGTCTTGGTAGAATCTGCTAAGGCAATTCAGCACTGACTTTTGAAGCAAAAACCACACAGACCCATTGAGCCAACAGTTCTACTTGTAGGCATCAAGCCTTCACGTGCTCACAGAAATACACAAAGATGCATATAAGGGCACTTACTGCATGGAAAAAGGAAACAGCCCATATATCAATTGATAAGGCAATGGGTAAATAATAATATGGCCCATATAATGGAAATCTTCAGCTTTTTAAAAGAATAAAACCTAAACTATTGACATAAGAAAACAGCCCAGATATTAGTAAACGAAGAGAGAAAATTAAGCTACGTTATATACAATATAATCTCATTATTGCAAAAATAGCTATGCATACTGTATAAATAACATGTATCTAACAGCACGTACATTGGAAAAATCTGAAGGATTAACCCCAAAGTTAGTTAATAGTTATCTTGAGGAGGTAAGATTTATAAGGGACTTCCATTTCTAAGCTACAAATTGCTATTAAGAACTAGCATACAGTATGGGGTGCTGGGTGGCTCAGTCAGTTAAGCACCTAACTCTTGATTTCAGCTCAGGTCATGATCTCATAATCTCAGGGATCATGAGATGGAGCCCCACGTTGGGCTCTGCACTGAAAATGTGGAGCCTGCCTAAGATTCTCTCTCCCTCTCCCCTCCTCCCACTTTGAGCTCTCTCTCTTAAAAAAAAAAAAAAAAAAAAATTAGCATTCAGTACTTTCGTAATCAGAAAAAAAAAAAAAAAAACTATTTTCTGTATTCAGAAGTTGAGGAAAGGAAAACACAGGGTAGTCTCATGTGCTGACCTACAGGCAAACTTCACACCAAAGCGGACTGCTTAGTATGAGTGGCCTCTCTAGCCAAAAATATCTGGTCCACACTGCAGGATTCCCTTTACTCTGACACTGGAAATACAAGCCCTCAGTCTCTTCTCTGTAATTCCAAAATCCAGAAACTTCTAAAAAGTCAAAGTTCTTAAAATAAGTTTGGCACAAATTCATTTGATACAAAAGTTAAACCTAAACCAACATGAGGACATTTACAGGCTTTGCAGATCCCTCATTAGGAATTTAGGTTTTGTTGCAGAAGTGGGTTTATTTTGTTTTGTTTTTGTTTTTGTTTTTTGCAGAAGTATTTTTATTTGATTGTGGGGTGCTGCTTTCTGAAATCTGAGAAACTCTGAATTCTAAAATACACCTGACCCCAAGGGTCTTGGATAGGGGCTGTGCCTGAATCTACTATTGAAGTTCTGTTGGGGCAGCCCTGGTGGCACAGCAGTTTAGCGCTGCCTGCAGCCCGGGGTGTGATCCTGAAGACCCGGGATCGAGTCCCACATCGGGCTTCCTGCATGGAGCCTGCTTCTCCCTCTACCTGTGTCTCTGCCTCTCTCTCTCTCTCTCGCTCTCTCTGAACGAATAAATAAATAAATCTTTAAAAAAAAAATGAAGTTCTGTTGTAGGGGATCCCTGGGTGGCTCGGCGGTTTGGTGCCTGCCTTTGGCCCAGGGCGCCATCCTGGAGTCCGGGATCGAGTCCCACATCGGGCTCCCGACATGGAGCCTGCTTCTCCCTCTGCCTGTGTCTCTGCCTCTCTCTCTCTCTCTATCATAAATAAATAAATATTTTTTAAAAAATGAAGTTCTGTTGTAGTAGTTAACACCTTGCTTTAAAAACACAAACTCGGGGATCCCTGGGTGGCTCAGAGATTTAGCGCCTGCCTTTGGCCCAGGGCACAATCCTGGAGTCCCGGGATCGAGTCCCACTTCAGGTTCCTGGCATGGAGCCTGCTTCTCCCTCCTCCTGTGTCTCTACCTCTCTCTCTCTCTCTCTCTCATAAATAAATCTTAAAAAAAAAAAAAAAAAAAAACTCTCAGGATGCCTGGGTGGCTCAGCAGTTTAGCGTCTGCCTTAGACTCCAGATGTGATCCCAAGATCCGGGATCGAGTTCCACATCAGGCACCTTGCAGGGAGCCTGCTTCTCCCTCTGTCTGTGTGTCTCTGCCTCTGTGTGTGTGTGTGTCTCTTATGAATAGATAAATCAAATCTCTTAAAACACACACACACACAAACTCTCCAAAGAGAGTCACTCATGACATATAATAAATCTGTCCCCCTGCTATCCTCCTAAAACCTAACTGACTTGGCTGCATGGAGAAAGGGGACAGGTGCCTAAGATGGTTCTGGAACTTGTGACAATTGGGAGATTGAAGCATTCCTGAAGAGGCCCTGAGGAAG